>NC_137051.1:24701741-24819241 GCF_032717465.1 Coenobita brevimanus
TTTTCTATTCTAGTACATATATATTTATATTTGTAAACTGCTTGCAGTATAAGCAGCCAGATTAAATAGGAAAGAATTTCCGAAGCTTAGGAGGCCAAAATTAGCTTTAAAAGTTTACCGCTATTAAAGAAAATTAAAGTTAATATTAAAGTTTCATAAAACGATGAGTGACCTTTGAAGTAAATTATCCACCCATGGTGTACACCTATGTCCGCATGTTGCACTACATCAACCCAGGGTGTACACCTATGTCAGCATGTTGCACAACATCAACCCAGGGTGTACACCTATGTCCGCACGATGCGCTACATCAACCCAGGGTGTACACCTATGTCCGCATGTTGCGCTACATCAACCCAGGATGTACACCTATGTCCGCATGTTGCGCTACATCAACCCAGGGTGTACATCTACGTCAACATGTTGCACTATATCCACCCAGGGTGTACACCTACGTCCGCATGTTGCACTATAATACATGCTTGCATTTACTTCAATGACATCACCGCGGCCAATCAGCAGCCGCGAATCAAACACAATCTACTCTCCCCATACATCTCTGGTGCACTGGTCAATTAGACAGGGTATAGCGAGGATGTGATGGAGGGAGATAGAATGAGATAGAACAAAGGGACAGGAAGGTCAGGCGTGTTGCTGGTGGGTAAGGATGTTCAGTAGGGAGTGAAGGAGGGAAAAGGACGGCGTAGGTGTTAGTAGGTGCCAGTGGAATGGAATGAAGGGAGGTGAAATTATAGATGGTGTGTGTTAGCTGGTGAGAGTTGGGTTGAGTGAAGGAAGGAGAGAGTGAGAGAGGGTATGTACTTGTGGACAGAGGTAGAGTGAATTCGAGTGATGTTGAAATAAGAGAGGGTGCCTGATAGTGATGTTGCTCATGTCACTCATCGAGATATACCGATGACGGTCTTCGGAAACACACACACACACACACACACACACATACACATTCCGACATCTTTTTCTTACCTAGGGATGAAGCCAAGTACATACAGGCAGCAAGGAAAGAGAAAACAAGGCAAAAGATATAATCAGCACCATGCCCCGTGAAATGGCACACACACACACACACACACACACACACACACACACACACACACACACACACACACACACACACACACACACACACATTCCGACATCTTTTTCTTACCTAGGGATGAAGCCAAGTACATACAGGCAGCAAGGAAAGAGAAAACAAGGCAAAAGAAGACATAATCAGCACCATGCCCCGTGAAATGGGACACACACACACACACACACACACACACACACACACACACACACACACACACACACACACCATTTAGGGTCCCAGAATCTCGGCTCTGCCTCACAGGTATAACCAGCTGCGCATATTTTTTTCAGCATTTTTTTTTTTTTGTGGTGGTGGACTTCACATCACCTATAAGATAGTCAGTCCTAATACTTATTAAACTGAAAAAAAGGAGCTCCAAACCACATCCATTTGCACCTCCGTACATAATTTATCCAACCAACTCGATCCCTTGTAAGTTCCCTGGTCTCATCAAATTCAATACCTCACTTTCTTGCCAGCCTATTCAGTAATATTAACCCACCTTATTCCTGGCTTGCCGCGCCATTTTCTTCTTTCAAACTCACTTGCATATAACCTTTTCACCACCCTATCTACATTTATACTCTGTATACCGTCTATGCACACTCTCAGCAACAGATTTCCTTACCCCACGTCGTCCACGAATCACATTATACACTATTCATATTCATTCTACCCTCTCTATGCGCGTTCCTCAGTAATCCCATTTTCACCCCTCATGCTCTTAACTTTTCATTATCATGCCACACCAAAGCCTCAAGCCGGTACTTTGATGTAAGCACTAAAAATACCTTCATGCCATCCTCTTGCAGCCTCCACACTTAGATTTATTATGATCCTCATAGCACCATCCACTTTCCTTTCTTGCACCACTGTATTTTCTACTTCCTTTGCATATTTAACTCTCTTTTTTATTACTGCACCTTCATATTTAAAACTCCCTCAGTATTCCAAGTCTGTATTCATCAGTACATTGCACAAAGAGTTAGCTTAGCTTCTGGCAACCGCCATTTTACACTTGTTTATGTTTACTCTTACGGCACGGCTCATACAGATATGCACAAAACTCCGTACTTACAAAGCTCCTTTGCACTGTCAGGAAGCAGAATAGCATCATCTGCATACATCACATTTAAAATCATGTTATTCCACTCTTACTCATTCATTGCCATCCTCAGTTCATCTCCATAACTCGAGTGCTAACCTCGATTATATATATATATATATATATATATATATATATATATATATATATATATATATATATATATATATATATATATGGAGCCTGTGTGGTACGGTGGTAGAGTGTACATCTCGCACGCTGGTGGACGCGGGTTCGCCTCCCACCAGAGCTGTAAAAACTTTGGGAAGCATTCATCGAGCCACTTACTACTTTGGCGGACATAAGGGATGCTGTGGTTGAAACAGTGTCGCATACTAGTATTCTTGCACATCATCGGCTTAAGGCGAGCCGATTACACTTGGTCCACAGACTACACACACATCCAAAGCCACTACAACATTACAGTCACGCTCACAAGCACTTCTCACCCTACATACAGTCTCTACCAGACAGCCTAAGCCACTGAGTAGAGATACATTGGCTGTATCGTCCGTGCTTCGGTAGGGATAGGCCGGTCCTCCAGTGGACCTCATATGTCTGTATATATATTTCCAGTTTACTGTATACCACAAAACATATCTCACATTCCTTCCAACATTCTTTCTGCATTATGTCTCATTCCAAACATTTGATCCACACATCCTTTACCTCTCCAAAAGCCACACTGCTCGTTATTCATCAAGAATTATGATATATTCTTTATCTTCTCTGCGATTTTTCTTCTATGTACTTTTCCTGCAATATGCAGCAGACTTATATATACCATGGTAGTGTTTGGACTCAGTTTGATCATATTTACTTTCAAACAAAGGGGCAGTCGCAGCCTTTCTGTATTCATGTGATATATTTACATTCATCCAAGCTTTCTTACATATTCAAAACAATAATTTTAATTCTAGTCTCCCCTTTGTGCTTTATCATCTCTGCATACATATCATCAACACCTGCTGCCTTCCCAATTCTCATGCTCTTCAAAGCATTCTTCACTCCTATCAGTGCCCCACTCTCTGCCATCATAATCCTACTTCTCTGTTCACCATATATATACATACATATATATATATATATATATATATATATATATATATATATATATATATATATATATATATATATATATATGGGGACGCTCACCATCCACTCACTCAATGTAGTGCTGCACTCGGGTGTCTGCCCTGTCCTCTCCTCCATCCTTCTTTCCTTTCATCTTCTTCTGTCTTTCTTTCCTTCATTCTTTCCTAGTCTTTCTGGCTACGGGTGACTTTGCACTCCCTTTTCTGTCTTTCATTCCTTCATTCTTTCCTCTTCCTTCTGCCGGTGGGTGACTTTACACTGAGTGACAAGCTAAATGGTTTCCTGTACACCAGGAAACCAATTACTACGCTGGGTGGTAACCATATAACCAAATTTTGGCGCCTGGTGGTTTAGTGGGTAATTATTGTGCTCCAATCGGATTGAGCCGGTGAAGGTTTATATCCATGGGATGGTTGGGTTTTTAGTTGGTAACAAAATTTATTGAATGACTGTATCACATGCAGGAAGAATTTCAACTGTACGTCACATTGGAGTCAAGTTATTAGCTTCTGCATAGCATGACGGTGTGGTCGGGCCGGGCCGCTGTTTCCAGACTTAACTGAGTGTAAACATCGCTCACTCACTCGTAATAAAGAAGACAGACAGAGAAACAGACAGATAAAATGACTGATTGATAAACACACACACACACACACACACACACACACACACACACACACACACACTGCAGTGGTAACGCTCTCGCTTGCCAACTGGTGGACGGGAGTTCGCGCCTCGCTCAGGCTGCGAAAAGTTTCACTGACGAAGTGGGTGGTTACTGTCCCCCTTGAGCAAGGGGACGGGTGTGTGCGTGTGTGAAGGTCACAGCCTTGCCCATAGATCGGACTATATGAGCTCTCAGCTCCCTTCCGGGAGGGTAAAAGCTGACGATCACGACCATCAAGTGATCCTGACCGACCCGGTGAATTACACACACACGCGCGCGCGCGCGCGCGCGCGGCACAGAGAGAGAGAGAGAGAGAGAGAGAGAGAGAGAGAGAGAGAGAGAGAGAGAAATTTGAGGCAAAATCTGCAATAAAATCTAGTGCGACGCAAGGCTAACTAAACTAACCACACTCTACTTCGTACTTGACATTTATTTACCACAACCTTTCCTGGGTTATTTACTGGGGGAGTGGCTGATGGAGGCTTTTTTTTTTTTTTTTTTTTTTTGTCTGTCACCCATAAAGTTACACAGTCATTCTGTTGGCCAGTACTGATATCACCTTGTATCAATTACTCTGACAGATAAACTAATCTCATGGAAGAGCCTCCACCTTGAATAGACAGGTACATGACTATTATAATATTTTTTTACACCCACGCTGCGAAGCCAGAGCGGGTGTTATGTTCTGAACTGTGTGTGTGTGTGTGTGTGTGTGTGTGTGTGTGTGTGTGTGTGTGTGTGTGTGTGTGTCTGTCTGTCTGTCTGTCTGTCTGTTAACAAAGTAACTCAAACAGTATTTATCAGATTATCATCAAACAAGATGGAAAGGGCTGAGGGTCGGTCACTGAGCAAACCTTTTGATTTCTAAAACAATACATCAAAGGTCAAGGTTACAAGGCTACTTCAAATGTTGGTCATGTAAAATCAACTTAAACCATTTTTATCCAACGTAGACAAAACTTGATGGAAGGATTGAAGGTAAGGCAAGGGTGAGTTGATTCAGTTTTGACAGCAGTCAGGGAAAGGTCAAGAGCACAGGGCAGGTCAATGTTCGACCCTTGTATGTGATTGCTAACAAAGTAAACCTAATAGTTTGGCCCTATTTTAACCAAGTTTGGTGAAAGAGTTAAGGGTCAGCAAATCAGTAAACCCTTTTCTAGAACTATAGGTCAGTGCTCACGGTCACAGGTCAAGGTTAAATGCTGGCCTGGCAAAATTAAGTTAAGAAGTTTATATCATACACTAAACTTTGAGGGAGGGTTGAGGGTAAGGGAAAAGCATAAGGACTCGATTTTGAGAACAATCAGTAAAAGGTCAAGGTCACGGAAAGGTCAAAGACCAAGGTCATTATGCAAGGTCAGTTCAATTTTCATCTGATCTGAATCAAATTTGGCGGAAGAGTTAAAGGTCAGGCAAGAAAAAACGGATTCATTTTGAGAATAATCAGTTAAAGGTTAATATCACAGGGCAAAGACAAAATTCGACCTGCATATGTGTGTGAGGACAAGATAAAAAAAAAAAAAAAAAGTTTTAATCTAGTTTGGATCAAACATCGGGATGAGCTGAGGATCACCCAAGAGGTTTAACTATCTTCTTTTTAATCAAGATGTCATAGGTCAAGGTCACATGGAAAGGTCAACTTAAACAGTTATTATCCGATGATGACTAAATTTTGTGGAAGGGTAAAAAAAAAAAAAATGACATTCAGTTTTGAGAATAATCAATGAAAGGTCAGAGTCATAGGTCAAGGTCACTGGACTCAAGCAGTTTTGAACTGATTTAAACCAGAGCAGGTGGAAGCATTAAGGGTTAGGCAAGACAAGCAATTGTATTTTGAAAGTGATCTGTTGAAGGTCAAGGTCACTGGACAAGGTCAATATTCGGTCCTTTGACCAATTGGTGTGAGCAGGTGTTGAGACCTTTGAGTGCTCCTTCTTGTTTCTTAACTGTGTTACACATCTTTCATCTATCATATCATCCTCGTCTTATTTACTATTATCATCATATTCATCAGTATTTCATGCATCATAATGCCTACTGATTCCACGAGGATCATTAAGTCAGGTAATGAGTCTCTGCTGAGAGAATTTCATTCCTTAAAATAGGAACCGCAGTAATTCAGATCTCCGGTAGTTGCACTTCTGGGAGAATTGGGCTTAAGAGAAAACAAACATTGTCCAAGAATCAGACTGGCCCAGGATACATCAAAATGGCAAATGCGTCCAGGAACACACACACGACAAAGGCAGCCAGGAGACAGGACGTGTGTGCTGGGCAGTCCCCAGGTCCTGTCCTCCCCACTTACCATATTTTAACCAGCCCATACCCCACTGACCGGGCTAATGTATGGCTCGGCCTGCACTATATGTGCAGGAAATCTTCGAACGAACGAACGAACGCGTCCAGGAAAGCTTTCTGTGTAACTTTGCAAAACAAGAAGAAGAAGAAGAACAAGGAGGAGGAAGAGGATGAGCACGAAGTACACTACAAAGCTGTACAAAGGAAAACAAACAGCAACAGCCCTGTTGGTCCTTTCACGGTTGCTTGGTACTGAGAAGGTTAGTGTGGCACCGTTCCCTGCTGTCCAAACTCCCTTTCTATGGACTAACGTCTTTTGTTCCTCTGCTTTCCTCATTTCTCAGTGACAGAAAAATAAAACTACATGATGTATATTCCAATTTCCACTCAATTAATGCCGGCGTGCCGCAGGGATCAGATCTGGCGCCAACCCTGTTCCTGGTTCATATTAATGATCTCTTATCTGTCACCCACAATCCCATCCATTCACATACTGATGACTCAGCACTTCACAGTTCATTCACACTCAAACACTCATTTACAAAGTGTAATATCTCTGACTCTTAGCTCAGTACAGCCATCTCCATAAATCAAGACTTATCTACGATCAGTGAATGGGTACAAAACAGCCTTTCTCATTTACTGCTAGTAAAACCAAATGTATACAATTTACGAACAGACAGATATTGCCAGATTCGTATATTACCCATCCCCAAAAGTATTGAAATTCTCGGTGTCTCAGTTAACAATGCCCTCAGCTGGACCTCTCATGTCAGATCATTTGCTAAAACCGCCTCAAAGAAACTTGAATTATTGTGCTGAGTCCGTAACTTCTTCATTGACGAGCAGTTAGCTATACAGTAATTTATAAGAGTCATGTGCGCTGTCAGCCTGAATATTGCTCACTCTTGTGGAATGGATGTGGAGAGGTTGCACTAAAACAACTAGACAATATTCAGAACAAAGCTGTTGAAATTATTAATAACCCTGCCATTATAAATAATCTATACCCTATTTGACTGACCTGTGCAGCTGAGATGTATGAGGAGAGTAGAGTGTGTTTGAATCGCGGCTTCTGATTGGTCGCCGATGATTTAAATCTACACCTCTACATACAACGCTCATCTCTCTGACAGGCTTCTTCTGCCCGTGTCCACCTTTCAGTCGAAGGTGGACGAATCTACATCATCATCATCATCAACACATATGTATTTATATTTTTTAATTGCCTTCAATACAAGGAGCCAGATTAAATATGGAATAATTTCCGATGCTAAAGAGGTCAAAATTAGCTTTAAAAGTTTACTGGTATAAGAAATAATTAATTTTGATTATAAAGTTTCATAAAACAATGAGTGATGTTTCAAGCAAATAATCCATCCACGGCGTACACCCACGTCCGCATGTTGCACTACAGTGTCCACCCACGGTGTACACCTACGTCCGCAGGTTGCACCACAATACATGCCTGCATTTACTTCAAAGACGTCATCGGCGGCCAATCAGCAGCCGCAAAACAATCACATTCTACTTGCCCCATACATCTCATGTGCACAGGTCAATCAAATAGACTATACCTCCCTTACAAGTAAGAAGGAATGTTGCCTCCCTTACATTATTTTACAAATATTTTTATGGCAAATGTTCAGACGAAGTTGCGTCCATTGTGTCACCTCTCCATGCCTTCCCTCGTGCTACACGGGCATCTGGTAACGCTCATGACTGGAATGTCACACAGCCATACTGCAGAACTTCTGCCTATCAGAATTATTTTATTCCCCGAACTTCTCTCTGGAACTCGCTTCCCCGGAGTTGTTTCCCCCCAAACTTCAACCTACTGCTGTTCAAGTCCAACTGTTAAGATATTATATGAATGGAGGACGCCAGTAATCTGGTGTATGGATATTTTTTTTATTCAATTTCCTTCGTCTGTTCTGTTATTAAAAAAAAAAAAAAAAAAAAAAAAAGCTAACAAAACTATTCTATCAGCCAAAGACAAGAATAGAAACACAGGAAGGCTCCGCCCCCCCCTACCCACCAAACTGTCAAGACGAAGCCGGCAGGAAATAGTGGGAAGGACCACCATGTAACATTGAAAACGTATCATGGAAATTTCATAGGAAAGAGGAAAAGAAAATTTTATTCTGCGCTATCTTTTTTTTTTTTTTTTTTATGTGTCCGACTCTGGGCATAGGCTTCACAGCCTGCTCTCGAGGCCCAGTAGTCCTCCTACATACCATACACCTCTCTACATGTCACCACTTCGGCGCTAACACCCTCCGTCCATATTGAATACATGCTAGGGCTGTCTCATACAGGACTGGTGTGTTGGTATTAGCGGGGATATTTTTATGACATGTCGGCGGGTCATCTGGTAGATCAGGAAAGTCTGCTTTTATGAAATTCAAATCCTTAAACTGTTCCCTGCCTCAGCCGGGATTCGAACCTGGGTCCATCAGGACTGCAGGCCGCCTCTCTACCGATTCAGCCACCGCCTATCTATCTGAAAAGGAAAGTAACATTAAATCAATAATACTAATCGATGTTGTAATGCGGTTGGATCCTCGAATTAAATCTCCTCGTAACCTGCGTTAAGTTAAAGAGATTCAAAGCTTCTAAACGCTCCTTGTATGGTTTGTTTCTCAGTCTAAGTATGATCATTGTCACTCTTTCCGCTACTGTCTCAAGTTTCTCCAATTTTTTTTTTTTTTATATATATATATATGTACAGTATAATACTGTTATCAGAAATGGATGCAATACTCCAAGTGCGAGCGTACTAAGGAATAATACAAAGTGTGGACGATATATTCGTATTCATAATCGAATGCGCTACCTTTGAATCCAATCACTTTCTTGGCTTTTTAACAGCTTATGTATACTGTCTGCTTGGTTTCATATCATTTGTTATTAAAACTCCTCAACCTTTTTCATGGTTTGCCCTATCAAGTTGGATATTATTTATGTTATAACTGGCCCTTACGTTGTTACTACCAATGATCAGCACTTTACATGTATTAATAACGAAATCCATTTGGGTAAGTGATTTCCAACAGGGCAGGGAGAACATCAAAGATGACCGACGGTGAGGACGCCCCACATCATCAACCATGGGCGATCAAGTCGAGGCCATTCACTGCATGATCTTGAATGACAGACGTTTGTCTGTGCAACAGACAGCCAACACCATGGACATCAGTGTTGGCTCAGTGCACACTGTTCTGACTGACATCTTCGGTATAAGCAAGCTGTCTGCAAGATGGGTGCCCAGAATGTTGACGCCAGACCAGAATATGATCAGAATGGAAACGTCAGGGACACTTTTTGTTCGTTTCCAGGCTGATCCAGCCAATTTCTTCCGGAGATTTATGACCCAGGATTAGACATGGGTTCACGACTTTGAATTGAAACGAAGAATCAAAGCAAGTAATGGAAACACTACGGTTCTCCACCCCCCCAAAATTCAGGCAAGTAGCACCTGTCAGGAAGGTGATGGCCTCGGTGTTTTGGGACACTGAGGGAATTCTCATGATTGATTGATTGCAAAAGGGTCAAACTACTAATGAGGCCTATTATGCATCAGAATTGTGACATATGAAAGAGGCAAGCAAAGAGAAACGGAGAGGAAAGCTGTGAGCAGGCGTGCTGTTGCTCTAGAACAATGCTCCTGTCCACAGGGCACAAGTTGCGGTAGCTGAAGCAGTCAACTGTGGTTTTAAACTATTGCCTCGTGTTCCTTACTCATCCGACCTGGCTACGTCTTACTTGTATCTGATTTCTTTACTGGAATCCCATTTTCGTGGTCACTGTTTTCGGAGTGATGAAGTCAGCCACGATGCTGACGCGTAGTTGAAGGCTCAAGATGCAGTTTTCTGAAAGGGACAGCAATGCTTGAACGTCGGTGAACCAAGTGCATTGATCCTAAGGGATATTGAGAAATAATTCAAGAAATATTTCCTCTGTGGCGTTTTTTGCAGGAGGCCGAGAACTTTTTCAGAGATCCACGTACGTATATATATATATATATATATATATATATATATATATATATATACAAAGATAAGTTGCAAATTTCAAACCCGCTATTCATGCTGTTTTCTTTCTTATACCTTAATTATAACTCATAGATATGTAAGACGTCAAGGTTGCTGTTGTCTTTGCTGCATAACCCCGGTCTGTGTGGCCAACCATACCCATCGAACACAAGTAAGCAACTGCTTTTGTAGGGCCGTTCTACAGGTGTGGTACACTACATAAACCGTGTAGTGATCCGGCAACACCCTGTGGTAAACAGCGCCTCACCACGGTCGAACCAGAATCCTTTCCACAGCGAGGTGCAGGGAAATATGAAGAGGTTTGTCTCCCGGGTGACACCGCAGCTGCTCCACCAAAGGTGTACAATGCCAACACGTGACGGCTTATCGTCAACGCCACGTCATGGTAATGAATCAGTTCACATTAATATTAAGCTGGTTCCATTAGCTGTGCATAAGACTGTTTATACTTTTGGTTTAATCACGCACTTCAAAACCAGGCCAAAGTTAGCAACAAAGAGACATAAACACTATTTCTGTAAATACTGGTCTCGTATGGAGGTGTAATTGTCCTGCAAATGCATTGAGATTATTGGTAAATATGGACCTTGGACTCCATCACGTACTGGCCGTAGCGTGTCTGATGCCAGGCTGTACAGTATGACAACCATGACAGTCGTTTGTGTGTGTGTGTGTGTGTGTGTGTTTCCTCTCAGTAAATTCTGTGGCACAGAAAACTTGTGTACTTTCTCTGCCCCCCCCCCCTTTTGTCCCTATTCATCCAGCAGTACAACTGGCGATCTGGATGCTATTTTTTTATGTAACGAAGAAAATCAAAGGCGGGAAACCTGCAAAAAGCTGCTCATTCCAAAAGTAAATAAAGAAATAAATAAAGCCAAAAGGTTTAACTCAGGCAGTGTTCAGGGATCAGATTAGGGTTTAACAAAAAAATTATTATAGGGGTTGACCTTGGGGGTCTCACCCTCCCTAAAACCTCGTCTGGATGGACTTTCTCCACTGTGCAAAATTTTGTTCTCGAATATATATATATATATATATATATATATATATATATATATATATATATGGGACCTGCAGGGACCGCTCGCCGCGGTGCGGTATGAGGTGGGGGTTGCGGGCGGTCCTTAAAACCTGCTCCTGATGGAGCTCTGCCTCTGTGTAAATTTCGTTTTCCTAAGCGCTTCCAGACGTTTCTGGTTACACAAAAAAAGAAAAAGAATCTGCTCATCCTGGAGAAATTCTGTGCCTTGCCCACTCTGTGGAGTGGAAAACTGTTCTCTTACGATGATTATTTGTCATGCTGAGCCCTCAGCTCAGGTAGCTTCTCTTTTTCTAAACCTATAAAATATACATGGTACTCCTCTGAGTTCTGTCCTGTCACCAAATTCTTTTCTCCTATTCATCAACAAGTTTTTGAGTTTTAGGCCTATTTGCAGCCTTATCTATTCATGCCGAGGCTCGCAGCCTATCGTTTTTTTCTTGTTCGTACAAAAACTCTCATAAGACCTATTCTCATTCAGGATATGGGACGTTTCATGGTGAAAGAGTTAGTGAAGGCTGTATGTAAACTCTTGGTCGAAATTTTTCCGCTTTGCTGAATAAAATCGTCAAAAAATATCAGATAAAAAGAGGACACCATCGTATCAGAGTGGTTAAATCGCCTTCCCCCCACGTTACAACCACCTAACCTCACGTCATGATGGAGCGAGTTTGCCATCAAACATCCATCATGTAATAGTTACTTGGTCTCACTTGCGGCTTCGTAGGAATTTTCCTTCGCATTTATTGCCATTTACTTTCCTTTTACGTTACAATTGCTCTCTCTCTCTCTCTCTCTCTCTCTCTCTCTCTCTCCACTTCCATTACCCCTTAATTATTGTGACCTCACTTGCGGTTTCTTTCATATCTTTCTTCTAATTTACTCTTACTTCCATTTACCTTTACCTCGTGTTAGTTGTCATCTCTTTTCTTTCTGCGCAACTAGACTCCCATCACACCTTTACTGTTTTGGTGACACGTGTTGCTTCTCAGCTATTTTGCTCCTTTGTATTGACTGCTATACCTTCCTTTCACTGTCTTATCTTCGGGACATCTCTAGTATTTATTCCAGCTAACTCACACTGTTTTATTCAGTTGCAGTTGGACCATAGAAGGTTGATAGCTAACACTGGTATCATCAACTCTCATGGTCGAAACAACGTCAGTATTCTGTTCTAACTCCATACAATTCTGTTCAGCCAAGACTGAGTCACAGAAGCCTGTGACAGAACTACAACTATTAACCCTCTCAGAGTCGGGGCACATCTTGTGTTCTATTCCAGCTAACGCCAGACTGTTTAAGTCCGCCGAGAACAAGTGCCGGAGCCTGAGAGTGTTAATCTTACACCTACCTTACCTCACTGGCATCTTACCACAAAGCTGTCATGCTTTTTTTTTTTTTTTTCATGAACTTATTTGAGATTTATAGTTGTTTTTCTTCCCTCTGCTTATTTTCCTCTTTCGTCATAATCCTTATACTGCATATTACATGACGCTGCCATAATGACTGCCACATTTATAGTCTTATCTGAGATTTCTAAGTACGTTTGCCCAGACCTGACACCCTTAGGCTACTATGGCTCACATCCAACTGAATAAAGCTGCCTGGTTTTAATATAAATATAATAGTAGTGTTCACACAATCTTGAGAGGGTTAATGAAGGCAATATTTTTAATCTTAGATTCCTACGACTCACCTTCACTTGAATAAAATCGTCTGGTCTCAGCTCAAATAAGCAAGAGCACATGAGATCAAAAGATGTTTAAGTCTACTTTCATTTACGTATCTTGATTCCACAATGCCGTGCATTTTTCACATGAGAATATAGTCACATATTGAAACTTTGTGTTATGGAGGTGCAACAGTTTCGCACAGGAACGACAATAATATATAAATGCATAATCACATTTTCCAGTAACAACACAGGGGGCACGGTGGCTCAGTGGTAGAGCATCAAGCTCGTAATCTGGGGATTGCAGGTTCGAACCTCGCCCGGGAGTACCGTGTCGGGAGTGGTAGCGCTCTCCTGTAACTTAGCGAGGCTATATGATACAATACAGGGTCTAGCTCGGGGGAACGCCATTTCTCCCATTTTTCTCCTATAACAACACTCATAAGATAGGGAATGTTCGAACGTATACTGACGTTTTCACTCAACAGTTTTGTACTTTTTTTGTTTTAACAAAAATTTGCAGATAAAAAAGATGAGGGGAGAACATGAGAACATAAGAAGAGAGGATAACTGCAGTAGGCCGGTTGGCCCATGCTAGGCAGCTCCTATATAGAAGAGTAACTGAATTACTAGAATGAGATAAAGACAACAAAGAAGGCTCTCTCCTGTCCTACAAACCCTCCAGCCGAAGCCGGCAGGAAAAAGAAAGAACACCACGCAGTACAGAAACTTTGGCGTGTACATTTTATAGGAAAGTGTGAAAGGAGAATAGAGACTATCATAATGTAACCTGAAAAAGAAAAAATATGAATTAGCAGTGGTTATAAGATTTTCTTTTTCCTATTTTCTATACCCACCCCTTATTTGTCATATGCTTATCTATCCTATGCTTGAAATTCTCAATGGAAGAGGCAGCAACTACTTTACTAGGTAGCTTATTCCATTCGTCTACTACTCTATTATCAAACCAATTTCTACCTATGTCCTTACTAAAACGGAATTTTTCTAGTTTGAAACCATTACTTCTAGTTCTATCTTGTATGCTCACTTTAAGTACCATGCTAATATCTCCCTTATTTATACCCTTCATCCACTTAAACACCTCAATTAAGTCTCTCCTTACTCTACGCCTCTCTAGCGAATGCAGACTTAGTCTTTTCAGTCTGTCTTCATAAAACAGGTTCCTAACATCATGTATCATTTTTGTCATTCTTCTCTATACATTTTCTAACGAGTTAATAACCATTCTATAGTAAGGACACCAAAATTGTGCTGCGTAGTCTAATTGTGGCCTTACTAATGCTAGATAAAGTTGCAGTATTACTTTTGATGACCTATTGCTCACGCTTCTCGAAATAAATCCTAGGACCCTATTTGCTTTATTTCTCGCATTAATACACTGTTGCCTTGGTCTGAGGTCGTTACTAACCCTGACTCCTAGATCTCTCTCGCATTCCGATTTACTAATTTCTTTGTCATCTAAGCGGTATATAGTATCTCCAGTGGTCTTGCCTACGTTAAGTACTTTACATTTTTTAACGTTAAATTCCATTTGCCAAGTTTTAGACCATTTGGATAATATATCGAGGTCCTTTTGTAAGTTATGGCAATCGTCAGTCGAGTTAATGATACGCCCTATTTTTGTATCGTCGGCAAATTTGCTGATGCTGCTAGTGACTTCTAAATCTAGATCATTTATATATATAATAAATAATAAGGGCCCGAGTACTGAACCCTGTGGTACACTGCTAGCTACTAATCCCCAATCCATTTTTTTTTATTATTTTATTTTAGGCCTATCGACTATTGGGGCCGAAACCCCTGGTCATTAAGTCCATATATATATATATATATAATTTTTATTTTAATATTTTTTTGTATTTTTATTTTTATCATTCTTTTTTAATTTTTGTATTTTTTTGACCTTGCATTATTTATAAACAAATATACCTAATCTAAAGACCCTAAAACTAATTACCTAACAGACAAATCGCTAACATATACTAAATCCTAAAAACAAATAATTAGACCTACACTTATGGTAAAAATGCCTCGACCAAGAGAACACCATCGACTGCAGATATATAATACCTTTCTACATTACATACCTGCACTCATCATCTGCTGACTATCAGTCGAGGCACAACCTAATGTAGGGGACATCAATATCCCCAGTCCGACTCAGTTCCATTTATTACTACTCTCTGCTTTCGTCCTTTCAGCCAGGAGTCCGAACTCCCCGATGCATCGGTTGTCTCTAGGATGTCATCATACGTTCTTTAGTGCTGTTTTATTTGATATATAAATTTTTTGTCCATACCTGCTTCATATTCCTATTACCTTTCAACCCCCCTAGGTTTGTCAACTTGAGTGGCCGAGAGTACCACAGTAGTTCGTCCTTTTTTACTTAGCGGAGATTTTCGCCCTTTTTGCACGTTAGGTCATGTAGCCTAGTGACAAAGTATGGCAATATTTCAGCTCTGCATCCAACCCACAGCAGTTCTCTGGGACTAACATCATATTCTTGTGGTAATCCCTTGCTGCAGACCACCATTCATTTTTTTTTTTTTTTGTGAGAAAGAAGGAACCTAAGGGCACGAGCCCTCAATAACTGTTCCCTCCAAGGAAAAACATAATACAAGAGAGAGTCAAATTCAAGACCCGATCATTTCGAGATGCCTGGACACACTGCGTTTGAAAGACTGGAGATCATACGAAGCAGGAAATACATAGGGAGACAGTTCCAGAGTTGACCTGTTGCATAAATGAAGGACTGGGAATAACGGTTAACTCTTGCATTAGAGAGTTGGACAGAAAAGGGATGAGAGTTTGCTGCTAGACGGGCGCTACGTGCCCGTTGTAGAGGTGGAGGAATGCAAGCAGACAGTTCAGAGGGGCAGTGACCATTGAAGTAGCGATAGAAAAGAGATAAAGATGCAACAGTGCGGCGAAGAGACAGAGGTTGAAGGGAGTCAGTAAGAGGAGAAGGGAGTCAGTAAGAGGAGGAGAGTTAATGAGACGAAAAGCCTTTGACTCCACCCTGTTGAGAAGAGCTGTATGTGGGGAACCTCCCCACACATGGGAGTCATGAAGAGTCGGCAATATTAGATCAAGACAAACTGGTCATATTATAAGCTGTTATCATTTTTCTTATTTGCTATTTTAACTTTTGTATATGCACATGTTTCTTCTGACCTTCCGTTACCTTACACCTTCTAAGTCTTCCTAATTTGTTCACTCTCTCTGCTTCTGCGACTCACTCAGCTGAACAAAATCTTCTGGTGATGGCTCGAACATGGGACGAGACATGTTTCGATCAGGAGAGCTTTAATGGTGACAATATTAACTTTCTATGGCTCTTATGATTCACTCTTAGCAGAATAACATTTCCTAGTGTTATCTGGAACACATCATATAAAAGTTTACGGTTGTTAATGTTGCTAAGTAACCCTAGCCTCTCTGATACACCAACCTCAGGAAAGCATCCCTGCAGGGCTGTCCCGAGCAATGAACATAACTCTCTTCCAGAATACCGCATTGTCACAGCGAGGCACGGCAAAGAGTATGAAAGTTTGGTTCCCGGATGAACACCGCATTTCCATTTCTCCAGCCAGTTTACAGGGGCAACATGACATGTTCAGCTTCACCCCATTCTTTGGTAATGTGGTTTCCACACAGTGCTGTAAATGTTTTCCTATGTTATAGGAAACCATAAAGCTTGTCACTCAGTGCAGAGCAGCATAAAATGGCAAAAAATAAAAATAATAAGTGACAGGATGGAAGTGAAAAATGGAAAGAGAGGAGACCAGACACAGAAAATGACTGATAACGTGAAGGAAGAAGGTATGCAGCACTACACTGAGTGGAAATTGGTGACAGCATTAAATGGCGACAGTGTAACAGTTTCATATTATGTGTCCCTCAGCCTCAGTTGAATAAAATCGTATGGCGTTAGGTTAAATAAATATTAGTTGTCCCGCCCATAAGAGTCAATGGTGAAGTGTTAGCTCTCAGGATCCTATGACTACCTCTCTGTTGAATGAAATCGTCTGGAGTTAGCTGGAATAAAACACTGGAATTTTTCAAACCATGAGAGAATTATTTTCCTTAGGCCGAGGGCATCTTTTGAATTTTGGTCAAGCAATCACCAAACAATATTATTCTATCTATCTCTATATTGCCAGACACCTTAATCTCAAATATGGGGTGGCCACAAACAAATCGCCTTCACGTCACCCTGTCCCCAGCCATTTCACTGCCCTTCTCCCAATTCACACACCCCTCTCTCATATACCTCTCCACGCCATCCCTCCATCTCATCCTTGGCCTTCCCCTCCCTTTCTCCCCCTCCACCTCACTCAGATCACTCTCCTCGTCAGTCTCTCACTCTCCATCCTCTCCACATGGCCAAACAACCTCAGTGTGTTTCTCCTGATGCTTCCTATCACATCCACATCCACACCACAACGCTTCTTCACATCCTCATTTGTCAGTCTGTCTCTCCATGTGACTCCACATGTTCCTCTCAAATAACTCATTTCCAGTCCTCTCACTCTTACCTTCTGTCCCTCCAACAATGTCCAAGTCTCACTACCATACGTCAGAGTTGGTATCACAATACTGTCATGTAATAACTTTTTCACATCCATGCTCACTTCCCTGTTTCTTATCACTGCCTTCAAGGAACCAGCAACCTTTCTTCCTTGCTGTATCCCCTCAAGCACTTCATCCTCCAAACCTCCATCCTTACTCATCACACTACTCAAATACTTACACGTACTCACATTTCCGTTTCCTCATCATCCAACCTCACTGTACAATCACTGACTTCACCTCTCTCAAAGACCCTAACTTTACTCTTCCCTACATTCACCTTCAAATTCCGTTCCTTACACATTCTCCCAAACTCATCCACCAAGCCTTGCAGCTCCCCTTCGTCTTCACTTAACAATACAGTATCATCTGCAAACAACAGTACAGGGAGTTTCCAAACACTGCCCTCTTTGTACCTCTTTTATAAGGCCACTCCAGCATCCACTGCCCTACCTTGTACCTCTTTTATAACCCCATCCATATACAGATTGAACAGCCATGGAGACATGACACATCCATGTTTCAACCCAACCTTCAAATAGAAAAACTCACTCACTTCACTATCCACACGCACTGCATCCTTAGCACCCTCATACATACTCTTCACAGCATGCAACAACTTCCCATCTACTCCATATATTCTTAATACTTTCCACAATCCTTGTCTATCCACCCTGTCATAAGCTTTCTCCAAATCCATGAAGGCCCATACAACTTCTTTCCCTTCTCTAGACTCTTTTCCACTAAAGATCTAAGAATGAATATCTGATCTACACTTCCCTCCCTAAAGCCTCCCTGTTCTTCTCCAACTAATTCCTCTGTTATTTCCCTAACTCTGTCAGTAAGTATCCTACCGTATACTTTTCCTATTACACTAAGAAGACAAATGCCTCTATGATTACCACACACTTCTTTTTCCCCTTTCCCTTTGTACAAGGGAATAATTATACCTAACTTCCAATCATCCGGGACTTTACCTTCCTCCCAGGCCAATCTGTACATCTTCCACATCCATTCTACTACTATCTCTCCCCCATGCTTCAGCATTTCACCACACACTCCATCAATTCCTGGGGCTTTCCATATTTTGACTTTCTTTATTGTTTCCACAACTTCCATCCTACTTCCTGTCTTCTCACCTCCCTCCTTCTCCCAGCCATTCCCCAGCCACTTATACTCGCATTACTTTCATTCTCTATGTTCAGCAATTCTTTAAAAAAGTGTTCTCTCCATCTGCTCACTGTTTCTCTCTTCTCAACTAGTAATCTACCATTTTTATCTTTCAATCCCCTACTAACTTCACTGCCACCCTGCCTGACTCTCATCACCTCTTTCCAGAACACTTTCTTACATTCCCACCACTTGACACTCAAATTCCTTCCAAATTCCTCATCCACTCTCTTCTTACTCTCTTTTACTAATCTTTTCACCTCTTTCTTCCTCTCTACATATAAGTCTTCCTTCTCTCACCTTCTTCCATGCCCCTATTTCTCATCCATTCATTATATGTTTTCTTCTTTTGTGCCACAGCCTGTCTCACCTCTTCAGTCCACCATGCTGTTCCCTGCACCCCCTTTCGTCTTCTCTTTACCCGACACACCACCTCACATGATGCACATATTTCCTCTGTGAAAATCTTGCACACACCTTCCACGTCCCCCATCTGCTCCAATTCATATTTACCCAATCGTTCCTCCACTTTTCTCTTATATTCTGCCTTTTTCTCATCCTCTTGTAACCTTTCCACAATATTATTCATCTAGGAAATTACTTTGGTAGAATACTGTAGGTGTTAACTGAAGGCGGACTTAACCCGACCAGCTCAGTCTGTCCTAAGCTGAATAAAATCCTCTGTAGGAAAGAAAAAAAAAATGACCTCATCATACTGAAGTGGTCAAGTATTTTTCCTACATATTTATCTCCCATCAGCCGGTGGACGCCATTTTTATTCAATCCACGCTCGCGGTACTGGCGGCTGGTGCATTTTATTGCTGTGTGTGTGTGTGTGTGTGTGTGTGTGTGTGTGTGTGTGTGTGTGTGTGTGTGTGTGTGTGTGTGTGTGTAAACTATATAATTCAGTTTTCATTCGATCTTTACCAAATTGGGTGGAAGGGTTGAGAATTAGCCAAGTGGTCACTTCTTATTGCTTTTCATTCCTTTACAGGTGGCTTTACATTGAGTGACAAGCCAAATGGTTTCCTGTAAGCCAAGAAACCATTTACAACGCTGGGTGGTAACCATATAACCAAACCATACTTGCTCCCTACGTGTCAACAAGTGGGTTGGTGGAGGGTTAGTGCCCCTCCCTGTAAAACAAATACCTCAGAGTCAAATGGCCACCCCTTACGGGATTATGGCGTCTGGCAATAGATAGATAGATAGATAGTTAACCTATCGCTTACGAGGGCAGCAGGTTAAAGGTCAAAGAAAAAGGCAAGGTCAGTTCAAACATTTTTAAGATGATATATATAAGCCAAAATTGGTGGAAGGACTGAAGTGTCTGACAGTGATGAAGGAATTCAGTTTCGAGAGCAATTGGATAAAGGTCAAGATCCCAAGACAAGATCGAGGATTCTGCCCTATAACCCTCTTATTTTTGTAACTGGAGTATAACCAGACTTGGTTGACGGATTTAGGATCAACCCTGAATGAAGATATTCGGTTTTGAGACCAATTCTTAATAAGTCCGAGTCAAAAGACAATAACCGATTTAACCCAGTCTGGCACCATCAGTGATGTCGTCAACACCTGTAGCATTGATAAATGTCCTCAGTACTGGATATACATTTCTGCATTGCATATATATATTAGTTTTCAAGGTAATAAATAGAGGTTAACCCAATGCAGAGAATTGACATCAACACTACAGGCGTTGAGGACGTCGCTGATGGTGCCAAACTTGGTGAAATGGAGTGTAGGTGGAAGGGTTGGGGGTAATGCAAGGAAAAGAAAATGGATTTTAAGAACAAGCGACCGAAGAGTGTCAAGGGGCAAGGTCAAAGACTCAGTACTTTAACTGACTACGATGTGGGTGTTGCACTCTCTGAGTGCTTTGTTTTACTGCCACTAGACGGTTATATTCAGTAAAAAATTGAACTTTCCAAGTGGAGGAGAGTAAGATATTGCTGTCATTAATCCCTTTATTAAGGTCTTCCGGAGGAATAGCAAGAATGTAATATATATATATATATATATATATATATATATATATATATATATATATATATATATATATATATATATATATATATATATTTATTTATTTATTTATTTATTTATACATACATATATTTACATGTATATAACATCGCTGAAAGTCTTAACTGGACGAACACTTATGGCACTAGGATGTCGTTTTGTATCTGAATATAGACGTTTGACAGACCGTTACTTGACGACCAGCTGTCCTGTGTGCCACACACCCTCACGTGTCACCACTTAGGTGCTAATAGCATACCCTCTGCCTATAATGAATCCATGTTAGGGCTATCTATTTCCGGACTAGTGTGATGGCAGAAGCAGGGCAATTTTTCTGACATGTCGACAGGTCGTGTGGAGTATTTGTATAATCCGTTTTAACGTAATTTAATCCATAAAACAGTTTCATGCCTCTTCCGCCAAAGTACGTCGTTCATGTTACATTTTTGTTTTTACCACACCAGTTTATTCAACTTAGGGGAGAAATTTTAAACTGGAGAGGTCGGATACAGCCTTCAATAACCCCTCCACAGTTATTTTCCTTAAGCTGACCAAATTATATGGTGGTATCATGACTGAATAGAAATATACATCGTTGGAGTGAAGTGGTTAAATTTGGTCTCGTTTGAGTCTTCTGTGCATTTTTGCTGACAGTCAGCACTTTTAGATTCTTATGGCTCGCTGTCAAATAATAAAATCGTTAGAGGTTACCTGGACTACAATAAGAGGGCTGCATCGATCATCACAGGGTTCATGGTAACAGCAGTAAGATTCTAAGCTCCTATGAAGCATAGAGATGGATAGAATCGTTTGGCGCTGGGTGGAATACAGTAGACGAGCCTACTAGCGAATGTGTAATCATACTAATGTTAAGAATTTTCCCTATTCATATTATAAGCTTACCATCAGTTTACCTTAACACCCGTATTACCTCGCTACCATAACTTCTAACTTGATTCAGCATGCAAAGTGTCTCCATACTCTTCACTTTAGCTTGGCCGGAAACTGCCATCTCTTCATCTTGTCTGTCGAGATGTATGATGAGATTAACACCAAAATATGGTGTCAGTTACGAAAAGTGTTATGAAAAGGTACAGAGCCGTAGTACTGTCTTATTCTGCCATTCAGATAAAGGGAAATAAGCTGCAAATGGACGAAGACCTCTGTATGTAACGGTGGACAAACTATGTTTTATGTACATCATTTTGGCCCCATTTGACTGGCTATTTCCGCCAATAATCAGTTTTACCCAACCTCTCTTCATTTATTTATTGCCCTGGAGTGTTGGCCGTTTTCTCGTTTGCTTAGAAGGATTTCAAGCACTTGTTCCTTATCTCTTTATATGTGCATATGGCAGGGTAATTTTTTCTGCAGTACGTTACTTATTTTTTGAACAATGCTATGTATATACCACACAAAGGAATATTAAATGTGGTGTGTAGAATAGTTGAGAAAGAAGTGTAAAAAAAAAAAAAAAAAAAAAAGAACTAACCGCGAGTAAGAGTCCTTGACTGAATAATTGCTGTTTTCCTGAAAGCTGCCTTTGTGCTTAACATTATACTGGGCTCCGTTGGGGCTTCTTTAATGATCATGAACAGTCGAGAGAAAATATTAGTCCATTATTTTACATCTTTTTCTTCTTCCCTCTGCTGCTTAATATTCTGAAACTAAGAAAGGCTTGGTATGTTTATCTCATAACTGATAATTCCCTTTGATATGATTCGCCAGGGAGGAATGTGACGAAAATGCCTTGAGTGTGATTTAGATATTGTGGAGTAGTGGCTAAATATTGTCCAGGGCTGCACCACACTTTTTCCTTATTACGTGGCTATGCAGTTACCAATAAGGAGCACCACTAATTGCGACACTAGTTTGCTGGAGAGAGAGAGAGAGAGAGAGAGAGAGAGAGAGAGAGAGATGCGTGCTGTGGAATAACGCCAGGGTAAACACCCGTAATTTCCCTGAATGACGGCCACACACACACACACACACACACACACACACACACACACACACACACACACACACACACACACACACGGCGTGACGTGGACCTTGCCTGAGGCTGAGGCTGTGGCTGGATGGGGGAAGTCACTCTATATTTGGACATCGTTATTCCGGGTATAGATGTAGCCAGTTTCCCTCTTCTTGCTTTGTGGTTTTATAGTTTAACCATCTAACAACGACAGAGATGTTTAACAAATCTCTTCTTGCCTTTGCCAGTTGATCTTATTTTCCATAGAAGTGACCAAAAGTTCAAAACGGCTCCCTGTAACCTTGCAACAAGAAGATATCTTCAATACTTCATCCTTGCCACTCCTATACAACGCAGTTAAGCTTGCAAATTGCCTCTCGTCATCAAAAAGTTAATGAACACAATACTGGGTTGTCAGGCTGGTTTCCTGAATAGTTTATATCCGGCTCACAGACACTCATAAACTACTGCGACAATGCTGTAATTCATTTTACCCCACTGGACGTAGCGAAGTTGAAGCCAAGGTTATAAGAAAGTTGGGTGCTGGCGAGGGACACTTTCACGTGGTGTTACCGATTTCAGCGGGCAACAACAACTCTTTTTTAAGCGTCCCTCAACTTCCTCCCCCGTCAGCAAGATACTGAACAGCAGGAGAAGGGGAAATTCTGCCTGCAGTAAACCAAGTTTATGTCTAAATGAGGCTGGAGTAAAAATAAATAAATAAATAAATAAGTAAATAACAACAACACGAAAAGTTCGGACAGCGGATTCAGACTAACTCAAGAGGTATAGTGATGATTCATAATGATGATGGTTCACACCACCCTAACAGATACTCTCAGAGGCCTCCTGTGAAACCAGAAAAGGTCCGAGCCAGCTGTTTCTTGTCTAGAATGAACTGACTGCCAAACAACTAAAAATCATTCTGCATAGGCCAGCTAATAACTAGCTTAACCGTGTTTACCTCCTAATGTTTAGCCAACGAATCAAAACCTATCTATCTATCTGTTGCCAGACGCCGTAATCCCATAAAGGACGGCCACAAACAAGTCGCCTCCATGTCGTCCTGTCCCCCGCCATTCCACTGTCCTGTTCCCAGTTCACACACCCCCTCTCTCATATACCTCTCCACTCCATCCCTCCATCTCATCCCCGGCCTCCCCCTCCCTCAGCCCCCCTCCACCTCATTGGCATACACTCTCCTCGCCAGTCTCTCGCTCTCTATCCTCTCCACATTGCCAAACTACCTCAGTGTATTTTTCCAAACGCTCTCTATCACATTCACATCCAGACCACAAAGCTCCTTCACTTCCTCATTTGCCAGTCTGTCTCTCCACGTAACTGCACATGCTCCTCTCAGATAACTCATTTCCACTGTTCTCACTGTTGACTTATGTCTTTCCAACAAGGTCCAAGCTTCACTAACACGCTAGAGTTGGTATCACAATACTATCACGCAGCGACTTTTTTACTTCCATGCTCACTTCCGTGTTTCGTATCCTTGCTTTCAATGAACCAGCAACCTTTCTACCTTGCATCCCTTCAAGCACTTCATCCTCCAAACTTTCATCCTTTCTCATCACACTACCCAAGTTCTTAAATGAGCTCACATTTTCCGTTTCCTCATCATCCAGTCTCACTGTCCATCCAGTGACTTCATTTCTCTCGAAGACCATAAATTTGCTCTTCCCTACATTCACCTTCAAATTCCGTTTCTTACACACTCTCCCAAAGTCATTCACCAAGCCTTGCAGTTCCCCTTCGTCTTCACTTAACAATACAGTATCATCTGCAAACAACAGTACAGGGAGTTTCCAAACAC
This sequence comes from Coenobita brevimanus, assembly GCF_032717465.1. NCBI lineage: Eukaryota > Metazoa > Arthropoda > Malacostraca > Decapoda > Coenobitidae > Coenobita > Coenobita brevimanus. Next base: position 24,726,354 of record NC_137051.1, read on the forward strand.
TGCCCTCTCTCATTAAGGCCGCTCCAGCATCCACTGCCCGACCTTGTATCTCTTTTATAACCCCATCATGTACAGTTTGAACAACCATGGAGACATGACATATCCCTGTTTCAATTCAACATTCAAACAAAACAAATTCACTTAGTTCACTATCCATACGCACTGCAGCCTTAGCATCCTCATACATACTCATCATTGCATTCAGCAACTTTCATTTACTCCATTATTCTTAACATCAAAGTATAATTTAATATAATGCTCCACTAGCCGTAAGCCAGAGGTTGGGTGTATAAAGTACAGTAAGATCACGTAACTAACCGTCATCTCACCGAGGACAGCGACTCTTAAGCTAGTGTTTATTCAACTTTCGTGGATCTCCCTCTATTCTGTGTGCAGTACATGACTGTCTGTTCATTATAAGTAAGTACAAAACCTAATTAGGCCCAGATCTAACCTAGGTTATGAACTCGATATCTGACTTAAATCCTGTATTACAACGAAATCCTAGATCGCAGATGTCCAGAATGAAATCTCGTGCAACTCAGGCACATATTCCGATATTTCTCCGATCAGCTACTTTAAACCCTTGCCCATATACACCGTGGTTTAAACTACCTCGAGGGGGTGGACTGACGTGAGATCGAGCCATCGAGGCTATCTAGTGTCAACATGAATCGAGACCGCTCTTCAGCAGACTTCTACAGATTGAAAAGTTTTTGGAGAGAAGACTGTAGGTTGAGAGGCATGAGGAAAATGGCACAAAAATTCAGTGTGAAACTCCTTGACCGCTCCCACGTTAAGAATGCTATGCAAACAGTAGCCTATTATTACCTTACTTCTATCTCATAATGCTTTCACTCATGGATGTATTTTTCTAGTACCCAGTAGGGTGTGGTTGACGCCCCAGTCTTTTGCGATTTAGCGTACATATCTTCCTGTCGTGTGACCTAAACTAAAAAGCTTTAGCTGTAAGTTTTAGCTGTAAATAAGCAAAAATCCATTAAATGAATTCATTAAAGTATTTACAGAAAGGTATGTCTCCAGATATCTCCATACTGTGTCATGTTCCTGTAACTGTCAACACAAATTACATGCACATTACACACTACACTCTCTGCTCAAAATTTTGTTAAAAATGGCGTCCCAACACCAAGTATCGGAGTCCTTGGAGGCCATAAAAGTCCCCACCATCCCCCCCTTTCCCGGTGACTACCAAGCGAGATGCCTGGTACCACTGTCTGGCTCACCTATATTTCTGCAGCATTCGCAGCCTTTCCTCTAACTTTCTGTTGAACACCACCTCTCCTCCTCCTCTAAACCTCATCTTCTGTTCCTCACAGAGACTCAGCTGTCTGAGACAGCTGATAGCAAACCCTTCTCTGTATCCTCCGACTTTCCCTATACCTATTTCAAAGCCAATGGTGGCTGTTGTGTATATGTACTGTACGCGACAACATACCTTGCTCTCGTGTTCCTGAACTTTAATCTTGTAAATCCTCTACTCTCTGGCTTCGGTTATCCTGTCATTCTCTGGCTAAAAATGTCTGTGCTGTTTACTTAACCCCTAATTCTACTGACTATGGAAAATTCCTCAACTAACTTCCACGATGGAACACATCCTATCAGTTCCTACATTCCTAGAAATCTCTATTTTAGGTTATTTCAATGTTCACCACCACCTTTGGCTCTCCTCACCTTTCACTGATCCATCTAGTAAACAAGCCTACATATTTTCTATCCTTAATGACCTAGAGCAGTTTGTACAGCACCCTACCCACATCCCTGGCTGCCTTGGAGATAGTTCCAACTTACCTGGCCTCTTCCATACAACTAATCCTTCTGCTTGTGTTGTTAATCTTTTCTCTACGCTGGGCTCCTCCGATCACAACCTTACCATCAGAACCCGTCCTACCACTCCAGTAAGGCCTGTGGACCATCCCAAGAAGCGGCAGGTGTGGCTCTTTGGAGCTGCTGATTGGGAGGCCCCCAGACAGTACTTCTCTGATTTTCCCTGAAATGATTATTGCTTTCATGGCCAAGAGCCATCTGAGTGTGCCTTGCACATTATGGAGGTTATTCTTTCGGGCATGGAAGCATACATTTCTTTCTCTTATCCTGTGACTTATACAAAAATACCTTGTTTTAATCACGCTTGTTCTAATGCTGTCCACAACAAGGAGATGGCCTACAAAAGATACCGGAGCCAACCCACCCCTGAGTCTCATCTCTTTTATGTTTCTGCCTGGAATCGTGCTACGCCTGTTCTTTGCTCTGTTAAATTAGTTTCACTCGCACTAAATGCTCTGAACTCTCCTACTCAGATTCTTCTCGCTCCTTCTGGCACTTGCCAAAAACCTTTCTAACAACTTTACCTCATCATCCCTCCTCCTTTTTTCCACTCTGATGGCTTGTGGCTGTTTCATCTGCTGATAAAACAGTACTCCTTCTGTTTCTTCTACTGATAAAACAGAACTCTTTGCTCAGACTTTTTCCTCCAATTCCACCTTAGACGATTCCAGTGCTGTTCCTCTATCATTTTCCCCCTCCTCCCTCTGACTTCCCTCATGGTTCACATTTAAATTTCTTCGACTGATGTATTTTCTGCCATCACTGGCCTCAGCACTAAAAAGGCATGTGGGGTACCTTCTGTTGTCCTCAAGAACTGTGCTTCTGCATTTACACCCTGTCTAAACAAACTATTTCGCCTTTGTCGGTCAACTTGTACCTTTCCTTCTTGCTGGAAGTTTGCTCTCATTCAGCCTGTTCCGAACAAGGCTGACCATTCCGAGCCCTCTAACCATCTCCAGATTGCATTAACATCCTGTAATTCAAAAGTTTTTGAATGAGTTCTGAACAAAAAAATAAATAAATAAAGCACTCTTCCTTTCCGATCGTCAGTATGGGTTCCACCAGGGACACTCCACTGGCTATCTTCTTACCTACCTTTCAGACTCCTGGTCATCCTCCTTTCGGGGCTTTGGTGAAAGCTTTGCCATTGCACTTGACATCTCAAAGGCTTTCGATCGCGTCTGGCATAAATCTTTAATTTCCAAACTGCCCTCTTACGGTTTCTATCCTTCTGTCTGTGTCTTCATCTCCAGCTTCCTTACTGGTCGTTCTAAGCTGCTGTTGTAGACGGCCACCATTCTTCTCCTACGGCTGTCATTAGTGGTGTTCCTCAGGGCTCTGTCCTATCACCAACTCTTCTCCTTTTATTCATCAATGATCTTCTAAGCTGTACATCTAATCCTATCCACTCATACTCTGGTGACTCCATCCTTCACTTTTCCATTCGCTTCCCTCAGCATCCATCTCAGCAGCCTCATCCCTTGTTCAGCAAACAAGGGATGAGGCTATAGCGCACCTTATGTCTGACTTGGTACATATCTCTGATTGGGATACAAGTAATCTTGTTTTTAATGCTTCAAAAAGTCAGTTCTTACACCTTTCAACTCATCAAAATCTTCCGCAGGAGTATCCTCTAATTTTTAACAATATCCATCTCAATCCTGCATCATCTTTAAGTATAATTGGAGTTTCGTTCTCTAGGGATTTATCATGAAGAGAACATTTGTCGTCATTTGTAAAATCTGCTTCCAAGAAATTGGGTGTGCAAAGACGGCTCCATGCCTTCTTCACCCCTGTACAGTTGTTGGGTTTATACAGGGATTTTATTCACCCTCGTTTAGAGTACAACAGTCATGTGTGGGGAGGCTTCCCACATGCAGCTCTTCTCAACAAGGTGGAGTCAAAGACTTTTCGTCCCATTAACCCATCTCCTATTACTGGCTCTGTCTAGCAACAAACTCTCATCCCTTTTCTGTTCAGCTCTCTAATGCAAGAGTTAACCATTACTCCTAGTCCTTCACGTATGCGACAGGTCAACCCTGGAACTGTCTTCCTCTGTTTGTATTTTCTACTGCCTATGACCTCCAGTCTTTTAAACGCAGTGTGTCGAGGTATCTCGAAATGAACAGATCTAGAATTTGGCTCGGTTATCTTGTTTTTGTTTTTTCTTGGAGGGAACAATTTTAGGGGCTGCTGGCCTTTGGTTCCTTCTTCTCTGCATAAAAAAAAGTGCAGCTGTATACCACGTTACAGTTTTCACCACCAGCTTACCTCAAGCTTTTTAGTTTTCTGTCAAAGTTGCAGGTGTGGGTAGGGAAGTCGGATAATCAACCTTGGCAACACGAATCTGCAACCCATACGGGTTTATTTATTGAATGAAAATGTTTCCTCCTCACACATGACCATCGTTGCGTCAAAGCTCCTGACACACAAACAAATGCTCATATGTACAGAGTGACAGTTTGCAATATACCGTCTTGTCGACTAACTCGCTGATGCTCAGGACGGAACTGGCATTTACGAAAGTTAATGAAGGGGGGAATCCTAGGGTAGAGACCTATGAACTTCGCGACAATCAGCTGATAGGCGGTTGGCGGTACGCTTAGCACCCTTCCAGCACAATCTCTCACACAAAAACCCTGGGCACTATTGGATTAAACACTGGCAAATCTATCAGTATCTTTAACCCATTGGCGCATAGTGTCCTCGATGTAGGACAGAATTGGACATTTTCAGAAGTTAATAATCGGGGGGAACCACGGGGCAGGGACGTATGAGCTTTTTTTTTTTTTTAAATAACAGAATAGAGGAAAGAAAAACAAATGAAGAAAAAAAATAAACAATACATCAGATTATTGGTGTCCTCTGTTCATATAATGTCTGTAACAGTTAGACTTGAAATGCAGGAGGTTGAAATTTGGAGGGAAACAACTCTGGGGAAGCGAGTTCCAGCGAGATTCAGTTCGGGGAATGAAAGAATTCTGATAGGCAGAAGTTCTGCAATATGGGTGAGTGACATTCCAGTCATGAGCGCTACCAGATGCCCGTGCAGCACGAGGGAAGGCATGGAGAGGTGGCACAATGGACGCAACTTCGCCTGAGCATTTGCCATAAAAATATCTGTAAAATAATGCAAGGGAGGCGACAGTCCTTCTTACTTGTAGGGGAGATAGTTTATTTGTAATAGCAGGGTTATTAATAATTCTAACAGCTTTGTTCTGAATTTTGTCTAGTTGTTTTAATGCAACATCTCAACCTCCATACCACAAGAGTGAGCAATATTCAAGCCAAGAGCGCACATGACTCTTATAAATTATAGAATTATAGCTAACTACTCGTCAGTGAAGAAGTTGCAGACTCTGTACAATAATCCAAGTTTCTTTGAGGCGGTTTTAGCAAGTGATCTGACATGAGAGGTCCAGCTGAGGGCATTGTTATGTGAGATGCCGAGAATTTCAATACTTTTGGAGATGGGAATATTAGTAGCATTGAAGGTAATATACGAATCTGGCAATATCTGCCTATTAGTAAATTGTATACATTTATTTTTACTAGCATTAAATGAGACAAAGTTGTTTTGTCCCCATTCACTGATTGTAGATAGATCTTGATTTATGGAGATGGCTGAACTAAATTGAGAGTTATAGATATTAGACTTTGTAAATGAGTGTCTGAGTGTGAATGAACTGTGAAGTGTTGAGTCATCTGCATATGATTGGATGGGACTGTGGGTGACAGATAAGAGATCATTAATACGAACCAGGAAGAGGGTTGGCACCAGAACTGATCCCTGCACCACGTCAGCGTTAATTGAGTGGAAATTGGAATATATATATCATCTACTTTTACTCTAATTTTTCTGTCACTGAGATATGAGGAAATCAAAGGAACAAAAGACGTTAGTCCATAGCAATGAAGTTTGGACAGCAGGGAACGGTGCCATACTCTGTCAAAAGCTTTAGAAATATCAAGGGTTACTGCATGAGTCTCTCCATGTTGCTCGAATGATTGATGGATGGTATGGGTCAGGAGACGAAGTATGTCAATGCTGGATCTTTCGTGGCGAAAGCCATATTGTCTATCACTAATTAAGTTGTTGGATTCAAGATGTTTAACTATTTGCTTATTAATTAAAGTTTCAAATTCCTTACCAAGAGAAGATGTGACAGCTATTGGTCTGTGATCAAAGGGGTCAGAGGAACTTCCTTTCTTTGGAACTGGGTGGATATTGGCTTCTTTCCATGAATTAGGGAATGAAGAAGTACGTATACACAGTCTGATTAGTTTAGCAAGAACAAAAGCAAGTTCTGGGGAACACTTTTTCAAAACAACTGGGGGAAATTCCATCTGGGCATGGAGCTTTGTTGGTAGGTAAATTGTCTAGGATGGATTTTACGTATCTTGTCTGTATTTTAAGTGGAAAAATTTCGGGAGAGTCAAGTTCTAGTACTGGGACGTTCTGGCTGGCATCTTCTATAGTAGAATTTCTGCCAAATATACTGGCAAAGATATCTGCTTTCCCATGAGGGTCATTTGTAATATTGCCATCAGAAGATTTTAGTGGGGGAATGGATGATGACTTGTTAAAGTTATTATTGAAATATTTGAGAGTTGACCAGAATATTCTTTTGTCATTAGGGTTGTTAAGTAGTTTTGATGCTTGATTTTGAAGAAAGTTTGATATAGCGAGGTTTATTACAGCTTTTGCATGGTTTCTAGCAATTTTGAATTGAGGGAGTGATTCAGATTTTTTTTTTTTTTTAAGTAAGAGTTAAATGCTAATGACTTTTGGGCTTTTGCTCTGGCAGTGTTGCTATCAAACCATTTTGGAGAATTCGATCTTTTAGTGAACTGTTGACTTGGTATGAATAAATCCATACTAGCTAGTATTAAGTCGCAAATGTGGGACTGGGTAGAATTGACATCACTAGAGAAGAAAGACTGCCATGGAATAACAGCATTATCATTTCTAAATCCATCCCAGTTTGCCCTATCAAAGTGCTATCGGGCCACCCTGACAGGTTCAGAACGGGGAGGTTTGGGAGGGGCTGATGAGATTGTGATCACAAGATCCAAGTGGAGATAGTACCTCTAACCTGTATTGATCTGGATTATTTGTCAGGAATAGATACAAGAGATGGACATTATGGTCAGGATTATCTGGTATTCTGGTTGGTTGCTTTACCATCTGCGTGAGATTAAACGATTCTGCAAACAGCTCGCACTCTAGATCAGCATCGTCAGTCCTGGCAGAATGCAATAACTATGAACCAGTAGGCGGAGCGGGTATGCCTAGCACTCTTCCAGCACAATCCCCCACACAGGAACTCTGGGTACTAATGGGTTAAATGCCTCCAAGACCGAGGTCTCAGGCAGATCGCTGTTAAAGATGTGAGAGCACCACATATAGCGATGTTTCCTCTCGGATTCCCACACTCTGACCCACTGCAGTGGGGGCAACGGTGAAATTCTGTTTATGTGGCCACGATGGTTGACAAATATATGCAGAGGGACAGCTTGCAATTTACCAACTGGCCGAATAAACACCTCTGAGAATGAAGATTCGTATACACCCTGCCACTACGGATCTAAAAGCAGTGAGAGTACCAAATGAACTTTATATAATGGTGCTTCCTTTCGGATTCCCACACGCTGACCCATTACAGGTAAAATCCAGTAACTCTGGAAATTCATCAGTTTGTGGGACAGGACTCTTGGGGATTTTTCAGCATTCTCAAGTTAAACACTGACTTCCTAAAAGGGAGTGTTAATCAGTGGCAAGATTTTGTTCTTATCAATTTGCTCTGTAGACTGAGCGGCCTTCAGTTTGTAAATGACAGTCCAGAGGGAGGAGTCTAACTGACTATTGACTTCCTGCCAACTGCTCAACCGGAAGGTTGCTACCAAAACATAGAAGTGGTTGAAAATGACTGACATAGTTTATCAAATCAAAGAATGAAAACGGACAAGGAAGGATGATACCTTCCACTGAAAAAGTGGAAGAGAAATTCCATATGTACAATGGAGTCACTGACCAAACTGACTTCTCTGTCTTGATGTGAGTATTGTCTCACAATTACTCATGCGTTTGTAGCTAATTAGCTTTATGTCAGCAAGCAAATATATTTTTTTTATTACATCATGTGTATGTGTCAATAAAGCTAGAAATATTACTCACTCAACAAGTGTGTGTTTTATTCCTGTTAAGAAGCAAAGTACATAATTATGGCCACCCAGTGTCATCTTGACAACCGAGCAAAATCCATTTTGTTGGTTGGGGAGAGATAAACATTGCATTATCACCACCGATACTTTGCATTCTTGCTTTTAAAGTCGACACGATAAAAAAAAAAATTAAAAAAAACTGAACTGGAGAAAAAAATATGCGAATATTTCAGGGCGCACCAACCACACACTGTTGCCCAGAGTAGGAATGATTTATCACAATTTTTTATTTGTTTCAGTGACCCATGAATGATGGAAGCGCACGTTATTTAAGTGTCCGATATGTAAATTTTTCAACTGTACTAAGGCCAAAGCTGTTCAACTTGTGATATATTTATATACTATCAGTAGATACACCATAATTGATGGTTATCACATTATATTATCTATCCTGTGATGCTTGGACGACAAAAGAATCAACAGCAACAGAAACAATACGACAACAGTATGGTACGACAAGCGAGGCTGCGTATTTATTCAAAATTTGTCAGTCATTATTTTACTCTAGGTGTATATATAAACACACACACATATATATATGTATGTATGTATGTAGAGACAGACAGACAGACAGAAAGAGATACAGGGTGCTGCAGAAATACCTTTCAATAATTTCAGAACGAATAGATGTAACAATGATGAATGCACTATACTATATGATGGTATGAGAGATTCTGCATAATTACCGAGATATTAGACATTTTACATTAGATAAATGTCTACGGGAAAAAAAAAAAAAAAAAAAAAACTACCATCACTTCATTATTTTATTCTGACATGGATTTATGACATATGGAACCCTACACTATCTTGAATATGATGAATAACGAACCTGGAGCATGAGATCAAGCTGCTTCATATTTTTGAAACCGGATAAAGATACACCAAGTTTAGCCGACGTGAGAAGAGGGTAGACCACGGGTAAGTACGAGCAGTGTAGAGGAAGCACCAGACATGGAAGCATACACATTTGCGGAGTACACGGACATGCTTCTTACCTTAGGTGCAGCGGGAGGAAATGCATCCGAAGCAGTAAGGATGTATGGAGAACGTTATCCCAACCGGAAGCTGCCATCTCGATCTACATTCCTTTCCGTTGAAAGACGACTACGAGAAAACGGCACACTGAACGCACGTCCATTAAACAGAGGAAGGCCACGTGATGGACAATTACTTGATGCAGAAGAGGATAATCTTGATGCCATTGCAGAAGATCCGTCTACAAGCACTCGTCGACTTGGTGCAAGATTTGATATTGATCATGCATCTGTATGGCGGATTGTACACAAGAATGGCCTGCACCCATACCATTACCAAAATATCCATGCACTGAGTGAACGTGATTATCTCCCACGAACGGTGTTCTGCCGATGGCTTCTTAATCAAAAGAGAGAGAACAACGGTTTTACTCACTGGTATTGTTTACTGATGAGGGTACATTCACAAGAGACGGCATGGTAAGCGTATAACACACACCCATGGGCAGCGGAAAATCCACATGTAACAACAACTAGGGGACATCAGGAACGATATTCGATCAATGTTTGGGCAGATGATCTAGGTGACCATTTAATTGGACCTTTTCTGCTACCTGAACGACTGACAGCCAATGAGTACGTACACCAGGTTCCTTCAGGATGATAAACCCATACTGCTTGAGGATGTGCCCCTCAGAAGCCGTAACCAAATGTGGTTCATGCATGATGGGGCTCCAGCTCACTTCGCACGTGCTACGAGGTACTAAATGTTCGGTACCCTGACAAGTGGATTGAGCGTGGTGGTCCCATCGCCTGGCCACTTACAGATCACCTGACCTAAATCCACTTGACTTCTGTCTTTGGGGTCATCTTATTAACGAGGGAGGGAGAAACTTCTAGCACCTATTGTAAATAGAGTCCATATGTCAGAATCCATGTTAAAATAAAGCAATTGAGGTGATGGTAGTTTTATCGTTTTTATCCCTTAGACTTACTTAATTAATGTAAAATATCTATTATCTCGATGATTGTGCAGAATCCCACATACCGTCATATAGTATAGTGCATTTATTATTGTTACATTTATTCGTTCTGAGATTATTGAAAGGTATTTCTGCAACACCCTTTATATACAGTATATATATATACAGTCGTGTCACAACCTACGCCAGGGTTACGTTCCCAAAACCTCACGTAATGTCTAAAATAGCATATAGCCAAAACACCCCACTTTACAGTCCCTAAACAGTTCCTAATCTTATATATATATATATATATATATATATATATATATATATATATATATATATATATATATCATCTCATCAGCCGTTTGTGTGTCTACTGCAGGACCAGCCTATCCCGACCGAAGTGGGGACGATACAGCCAATGTATCTCTACCAAGTGGCTTAGGCTGTCTGGTAGAGATTGTATGTAGGGTGAAAAGTGCTTGTTAGTGTAATTGTAGTGTTGGAGTGGCTTTGGATGTGTGTGTAGTCTGTGAACCAAGTGTAATCGGCCCGCGCAAGCCGACTGGGTGCAAGCATTACTTTATAGTATGCGACACTGGTTCAACCACAGCACCCCTTGTGTCCGCCAATGCAGTTTGTGGCCTGAAGAACGCTCCCAAAGTTTATTACCCTGCCGGGGTGCGAACCCTCGTTCTTCAGTGTACGAAAACGCACACTTTATCACTGTACCACAGAGGCTCCATATACTGTATATATATATATATATATATATCTCTATATATATATCTATATATATATATATATATATATATATATATATATATATATGTGTGTGTGTGTGTGTGTGTGTGTGTGTGTGTGTGTGTGTGTGTGTGTTTCTCTTTACATGTCCAGCAATGCTACGTTTTACTCCAATACCCTTTCTTCCATTTCAGACTTATAACAAATTTCCCTCTTACTTACTCATCCATCCTGCTTACGCCTACAGGTCTTCTAAGGAACCTCATCTTAGTAGCCTGAAGCCTAGGAACTTCCTCACCATTCACAGCGCAAGTTTTGATCCCAAATGAGTGTTCACATTCAAGCAAAGCTATTTTCGTCTGAAGGCTGATCCTTTTGATAGTGGAAAGAATATATCTGGAAAGACATTCACACACTGAAGGGGCTGATGCCGATTGTTTTCAGCACTTTCAAGCCAAAGTTTTTCCATGTCCATCCTCTGTCACAAAATAAGATTAGTATTGGAAGTAAATTGATGATGGAGATAATTAGTGGAGTTCTGCGAGCGAGCAGCGAATTCACGCTCCGGTGTTTAAATTATATTTATCCCAACGTTCATCTTTGTCCAGTCGTGGAGGAGGAGTTTGATGAAAGAATAGATGGACAGACGCAATGGCGGACGAGGCACACTAGGTAATTTCTCCATGGCATCAGGAAACGATTCTGTGAAAATTGCCATCCTCCTCATTCTTTCGCAAAGTTGGTATTTCACTGTAATAACATGATGAAAGCCGTCTTGGAACAAATATGAAAATTCAGTATCAGATATTGTGATGACTTTAATTACAATACTCACAAAAAGACAAAATCTCAGTGTCTTTGCAGTCATTTTAATCATACTTCAGAGGGTGGTGGTGATAATTGTGGTTTAATGTTCCTGTGAAATTCGACTACTCGAAAGGATGGTTTAGAGCGGTCCCGAATTCACAGAAAGCAGTGAAAATATACACATCATCGATACCTGCATAAAATTTTAGTAAGTCATTTATCATTTATTTGTATACCATGGCAGTGTTACGCTTCATTCATGAAGTCTGCATATAACACTGTGCAGGGGTCATTATGTGAACCACCGCCATTGTAAACATTACCCGACCACTGAATCAGTCTCCAGCCACTGACCGAGTCCTTTTTTAAACTTGGTTTCAGCTTCCTTAAAACTTTATAGGTATAGACAAAGGCCCTAGTTTGCACACACCTCCATAACTGACTGAGCAGATACACGCAGGAAATAAAATGGCGAAGGTTGTAAAGAAAATAGAATAGCAGAACTTCTTAGGAAAGCAAGTATTTGAGTACCGGAATAAAGGAATGTTTAAAATTCTGTTTGTTACATTAATTATGTTCTACCTGGAGTATGCCGACCAGTTTTTATGTTCACCGTTGAACAAACATATTAAAGCCATTGCAAAATCAGCAGAGACATAAAGAACCAGATTTTCCAATACTACAAGTAGCTTACAGACGTACAAAGACAAAGGCCATGTCGTGAAATTCGGTGAAAACATCTGCTGAAAGGCCAAGGTTTGGTGCGTCCTGCCTTGTGTCATATGGACGCTTGGTAGTACTGACATGAGTTGCCATTTTTTCTAGGTGACGAAACTTTGACTGCGAGCATATTTTTTGTGCCTAAGCGAAAGAAATTTACATATTGTATTTTTTTCGACTGCTACTTTTACTTTATATCCATATAAACCGTTTCTCTTTTCCGACTGCTACTTTTAATTTATATCCATGTAAACCTTTTCTCGTCTGTTCTCTTTTATTAATGCAATGTCAGCAACACTGCAATTCAGTTACTAAGGCCATGTACGGAAATCAGTTCAACTACTTTATTAAACTCCTACTTATATTAAGCTGTCATTTATAATCTGTGACTGTCATTATCTGCCAGTGTTGTCAAATGAAGTTGTCTAAACTTTAAAGTCAGCAAATTTAATTGTTATCAACTATTATCGTCCGCTCCAGTGTGACCGAGAAAATTTCAAAGATGCAGTTGACATCAACAAAATAACTAAAAACATGCCAACAGCCATAGCAGATGTCATCATGTGTGGGGACTTCAACTTTCCATTTGTCCAGTGGCCAGAAGGTATCATCTCGGGAGGCACACTGGAGGATCAAGTATAAGCTAGACTCCTCCTAGATACCACTGATAAAGTATTCCACTCACAACATGGAACATGCCCAACAAGAATAAACAACACCCTGGACCTTTTCTTCACTAACAATCAAGAGGCAATCAGCAGCTTCCAAATGGAAAAACAATATTTTCTTATTATAACCTCATCACAGTAAAAACCACATACAGAAAGGCTGGAGACAGGCAAACAAAGGAATGCCCATTAGAGTCCACCCCCTTTGACAAGTACAACTTTTCCAGTGATTCAGTCAACTGGGAACACATAGATCGAAGTTTGGGGGAAGCAAACTGGGACCTAATCTTAGGAGATAGTAATCCAAATGACATAGTACAATGGAGATTTTGAAGAAGGGAAGGGCAGGAGGAAGTAGTGCCTACAAGGAGGGTGGAAAGGTTACAAGAGGATGAGAAAAAAGCAGAATATAAGAGAGAAATGGAGGAGCCATTGGGTAAATATGGATTGGAGCAGATGGGGGACGTGGAAGGTGTGTGCAAGATATTCACAGAAGAAATCTGTGCAGCATGTGAGGTGCTGTGTGGGGTGAAGATAAGACAAAAGAGGGTGCAAGGAACAGCACGGTGGAATGAAGAGGTGAGACAGGCTGTGGCACAAAAGAGGAAAGCATATAGTGAGTGGATGAGAAACAGGGGTGTGGAAGAAGTTGAGAGACGGAAGAGAGAGTTATATGTAGAGAGGAAGAGAGAGGCAAAAACAATAGTAAGAGAGAGTAAGAAGAGAGTGGATGAGGAATTTGGAAGGAATTTGAGTGTAAAATGGAGGGGATGTAAGAAAATGTTCTGGAAAGAGGTACAGAGTTAGACAGGGTGGCAAAGAAGTTAGTCGGGGAGTGAAAGATAAAAATGGTAGATTACTAGTGGAGAAGGGAGAAAAAGTGAGGAGATGGGAAGGACAATTTAAGGAATTGTTGAACATAGAGAATGAAAGTAATGCGGGTATAAGTGGCTGGGAAATGGCTGGGAGAAGGAGGGATGTGAGAAAAGAAGAAATCAGTAGGATGGAAGTTGTGGAAACACTGAAGAAAGTCAGAATGGGGAAAGCCCCAGGAATTGATGGAGTGTGTGGTGAAATGCTGAAGCATGAGGGAGAGATAGTAGTAGAATGGATGTGGAAGACGTGCAGCTTGGCCTGTGAGGAAGGTAGAGTCCCGGAGGATTGGAAGTCAGGTATAATTATTCACCTGTACAAAGGAAAAGGGAAAAAGAAGTGTGTGGTAATCATAGGGGCATTTGTCTTCTTAGCGTCCTGGGAAAAGTATATGGCAGGATACTTATTGACAGAGTTAGGGAAATAACAGAGGAATTAGTTGGAAAAGAACAGGGAGGTTTTAGGAAGGGAGGAGGTTGTGTGGATCAGATATTCATTCTTAGATCTTTAGCGGAAAAGTTTCTAGAGAAGGGAAAGAAGTTGTATGCAGCCTTCATGGATTTGGAGAAAGCATATGACAGAGTGGATAGACAAGGATGTGGAAAGTATTAAGAATATGTGAAGTAGATGGGAAGTTGTTGAATGCTGTGAAGAGTATGTATGAGGGAGCTAAGGTTCTGTTCAGGAAGCAGTGTCTCAGAAATAAGATTAATCTATTCAACCCATTCCATTCCCAGCTTATTGGTGAAAATGGAACACGTGGCCGTTTCACGTCGAGGACGAAGGTTAGATGGAGTGTAAGTAGAATATGGTCTGTTAATTCTTGAAAGATTGCCACCACCATGTCACGTTTGTCTTGCCATGAACATCACCATTCCTTAGGGATGCTGGAGAGTGGCATGGCGCAACGTGAGGTAGCCGGTAGAATGGGGTGTCATCATTCAGCGATTGTTTGACTCATCCAGAGACATCATGAAACAGGTTCAGATGACAACCGACAGCGTCCTGGGAAAGTACATGTCACAACAGAACCTCAATATCACCACATCCGAATGCTGCATCTCCGGGACAGATTCCAGTCGGCAGCATAAACAGCACATGAGACTCGTGGTCGACATGATCATCGGATAAGCAGGTCCACATTACGGAGACGACCGTAGTCGTTTGGCTTAAAAGCACGTAGACCCATAAAGGGTTTGGATCTCTTACTCGCCTGTCCTCGAAACACACTACAGTGGTGTAACCAATATGAACGCTGGGCCAGACAACAGTGGAAAGCTGTTCTTTTCACTGATGAATGTCATATCTGTATGGATCACTCTGACTGACGTCTGCGTGTTTGAAGGCGACGTAATGAACGTTATGCTAACTGTTGTGTGAAACAGGGTAATCGCTGGGGTGGACCCGGTACCATGGAATGGGCAGGCATTCTAGCCGTCTAAAAAACACTTTTAGTGATCATGTGATCATCGTAAGCAACCTGAAGCTCAAGGATACGTCGACAATGTTCTCAGGCCCCGTGTGATTCGTTTCTATGCGACCATCCACGTGTACCAACGTTGTAACAAGATAACGCTCGTCCACTTGCCGCTCGTGTCACAAATGAGTTTCTGCAGATTGAGAATGTCACTATATTGCCATGGCCTGCCTTCTCACTTGATTTAAACCCAGTTGAACATGTGCGAAATTATATTAAGAGACGACTATCGTCGCGTGACACCAAATCACAAAACAGACTACAACTGATCCAGGCAGTGCAAGAAGAGTGGGAGAGGCTTCCAAGATACACAGAAAGTGAACTGGTGTCCAGTATGAGGTGTAGGTTTACATCTTGCATGGCTGCAAATAGTGGCCACACCCCGTACTGAGTGACACACGTAGTGTGGAATTGCCTCTCTAGAGGTCAAGTCACAAATGCACTGATAACTGTTTATGTAATGAATTTCTTGCCCTTATGCTCCGCCATAAACATGTAGAAGATATGGATGGATTCACTGTGTAGACTACATTTAGATGTTTTTAACTTTACATACAGTAAACCACAGATAACCTACTGGTGCGTTTTGATTGACTCAGTATATCTACCTATCTACCTATCTATCGACAGAGATGGATAGATAGATAGATATATAAACAGATATATCAAAATGTTTTTATGCACATTGAAACCAACAAGTTATACTATACGACGACCCAACTAAAATTTGGAGCTAGATCAATAGGTTACACAGCCCCACTAGAACCATCTTTATATAGCCTACGGAAGGTTACCCGTACATATTAAGGCCAAGGGTTTGTGCTGCGCTGGACGCCATGGGAGTGACCAGTGAGGAAGAAAATTAATTGGAAAGCGACAACACACACACACACACACACACACACACACACACACACACACACACACACACACACACACACACACACACACACACACACACACAGAGCAAGGTCTCTCGACACCAGAAATATTGGTAATTTCCTAGTTTTAGTTGTCCTTTACTTTTCATCTAGTTTTCCTTAGAGTTTCCCAGTTTCGTTAAACCAGCAATGTGTGTGTGTGGGGGGGGGTTATCAGATGCTGCTGCCTTACGTGATCCTGGGGGTTGTTAAGTGTCACCCGATTTTCCATTAACTTGGTCGTGTTTTTCAGGGGGTCCGGTGTCACGTGAGCTGTATTCATGAATGATACAAGTACATGCTTACTATGTGCATATGATTACTACATGTAGAAAGCTCTTCTTACAGGGGGTACCCATTAAACAGTGGAGCCTCCAACTTCCAGCATGGTTCTCCTAGTGCATAGTATGATATTCACATGTACGAAGTTCATGATACCATGCCTGCAGAACGTGCGTGGATGGAACTGAAAACACATCACTGCAATGAAATATATTTATACATTATCAACTACCTGAATAAATTGATATGAATAAATGTGTGTGTGTGAATGAGTAAATTGGGAGTGTGTCGTCCTGGCTCGGCTATCTCCCTTTCTTTGGGGGAAGCAGACAAGATACACGGATAGACCTTCCTGATTCTACATTTCAGTTTCCTAACTTAAGAATAGACAGCCGCCTAACTTCCTACCACATATCTGAATGTATTAATGCCCTTTGGGAGCCATACGCAATTCATTTTCATGATGATGAGCATGCACACTACTACTGACGCATACACACTGAGTGCAAAGTGAACTGCCAGTATGAAATAACTGAGTGCATAATATTGACACAGGCAGACACGGTCACCGAACGCGCTAGTTTTAATATATTTGTGTTACCTTTAGTTCATTATATTCAAGGCAGCAGACAACTTTCGATCTGGAGAGGTAAGGAAAAGCCATATTTAACTGTTTTCTTACTAGAGTTGAATAAAATCAGAAAAATTGTCTGGTGGGATTGTGATTAAAATAGATCATTGTATTGAAAGGGCTAATCAACAAGAATACCACCATGGGACACATAGTACATAACACTCAGTAACCTGGAGATACGAGAAAAAAAAATGCACAGATCAGAGTGCTCACGGGGTAATGCCTGTACACTCCGATTTGAAACTTTGAGCCATATCAGAAGTGGCATATTAGGCTTCGCACCACCGTTTAAATCAGTGGTTCTCACACTTTTTGGTCCGCAACCAACAAAATAGGCTAATGCTGGTAGAGGCTCACGACTCCTCCTCCTCTTATCAAAATATAACACACACACACACACACACACACACACACACACAAAATCTTACTAATTTTGGGGGGAACACCTGGCAGTCTCTCTCTCTCTCTCTCTCTCTCTCTCTCTCTCTCTCTCTCTCTCTCTCTCTCTCTCTCTCTCTCTCACGTGGCTGTGCGTCGCTTCCTTAGACTTGAATGACGATGGAGAGGCAACTGTTTTTTTTTTTTTTACTTAGCGCCCTTCCTGCAAGTCACGCAGTACACACCACACTGCAATTTGTTCTGCCTCTCGACACCACAAGGAGAGAGAGAGAGAGAGAGAGAGAGAGAGAGATGAAAGAATTATTCCCTCATAAGGACACTGTGTTTACTGAGAGGATACAGGAAGTACGGCCGGATTAGAGACAGACAGACAGAGGGTCGTGTTTTCGTCAGTTTAGGCTAGTTTAGCACCTCTTCCTTCGCCATTTATTTTGCATATTGCTCTTTGAAGTTCTCTCTCTCTCTCTCTCTCTCTCTCTCTCTCTCTGTTATAAGCACGTTTACCTCCTCAAAGCTGCATCCATCCTTACCCCATTCTTCTTTCACACACAGTATACTGCTACTCATCATGCTCTCATCTTAATTTAACTTCTCGGCCACTCAGTCTTCACAAGCTGTCTTTCCCTCGCGTAGAACTTTTCTTCTTTACTCTCTCCTTCTTTCACACGCTGTCTTGCTGTTCTCTCTGCCACACCCTTGCTCATGTGCTTGCTACCAACACGTCCTCTCGTCTCGCACACCAGCATTTATCGAGAACTCATTTTCATAGGTTCATCTTTTTTTTTTTTCACACTTATTTTACACGACACTTCTTTTCTTAGGTTGCATTGCAGTGTTGACATAAACTAATTACACCTGAGATTTGAGTGTGGCTTCTATGTTCTGTTCTATATGATGTGTCTATCTTTCTGGTTGTCTGTCTTTTTGTGGAAAAAAAAAAAAAAAAGTTATTTTGATTTTAACCAAACTCATCTTAAGGGATGAGCGTCAGCCTAGGGGTTGACATTGTTTACTGAAAGCTATATAAACGTCACAGGGTTAGACCAATGTGCAAAGGTCAGCCTAGAAAGTTCTTATCCGATTAAAACCAAACTTGTGGATGGATTGAGCGTACGACAAGAAGGAAGGGATTCAATTTGGGAAGATGTTAAACTCATAGTCACAAGGCAAGGTCAAATTTCGACCCATGTGTTTGTGTGTGAAGAATATAATTACCAAAGTTTCCTTTTTCTTAATTTGGACCAAACTTAGTGGAATTGTTGAGCATCAGCCAAGGACTTGGCCTACCGGTATTGCTTCTGAAGCCATTAGTTTAGAGGTCAAAGTTACATTGCAAGATCAATTTTAATAGTGTATATCTGCGTTAAGCAATATTATGTGGAATGTTTTGCAATAAGACAGGGATACGTGGACTCATTTCGAAATCAGCCAGCTAAAGTTCAACGTCACAACTAAATGTCAAAAGTCAAAGTCAAAGGACAAGATCAGCTCATACACGTTTGATCTAATCTGAACCAAACTTACTGGATGGGTTGAGGGTTAAACAAGAATTAAACAATTCATATTTAAAAGCAGTGGGTCAAAGGGCAAGGTCCCAGAGGAAAGTCAAATATTCGGCCCCTAGACCAGTTGGTGGGTGCGGGTGTGGCACTCTCAGGGACTTTCTTTTGTTACTTATTTAATTAAGTAAATTTAACTGAACAAGTGGTAGGTTATAGGTAAACATAATGAACACCTTAAAAAATGAGTAAGACATTCTTCTTTCCAGAACAACTACTGCTCCACAGGGAGAAAGAGGTTTAGATATTTTTTCCTCCTTCGTCGGTTTCGGGTTCACCTCTGCATTTTGTTGATTAACCATGACAATATGCTATAAGTGTGTGCAATTTTATTAAATGTCGTCTACGTATGCTGTTGTTTATGTAACATTAACACGTTGACACACTAGTCGATAAGAGATGAGCAGTTGTTGGGAACAGTCTCAAGAGGCCATTTGCCTGTCCTTCTCTTGTCCTCAACCCCTCTCCCCCTTTCCCCGTCTCCAGTATTTAGTATTCTTTCCTCAGAAACTCTCTCACAGTTGGGTGGTGTAGTAGGTTGTAACAGACCATATGATGCGGATATTCTTACCCATTCTCCAGAGCTATGTAGTATGAGTGTTGATGTCTGCCTTGTAGCACAAAGCTGACAGTATTTCGATGCCGAAGACAAAGCAAAATTTTGATTTATTTACCGCATAACCATAACATAATTGTCAGGCGACCGATGACAATCATGCATACGCTTCTGCACCATTAAAATAGAGCAGATGACACTAGTCATAGAGAAGAGTCTCTTAACAGCGATACTGCCTCCCTCCCCCCCCACATACACACCCCTGGTGACTCGGTTGATAGTGCACTAGACTCCAAGTCCAAGTGACCTGAGTTCGAGCTCCGCTCAGGCCGCATTGCTTGCGTGGATGAGGTGAGCTCTCACCTGTCAAGTGTAGTTCAAGGCTCCCTGTGGAGGGAAGACCCGCAAGGATTCGAAACCCACTGGGGAAAAAATTAGATGGTCTGTCCCCTTGTGCTTACCCCTCACTCCAGCCTCGGTGAAACTTGGTAGTGTGTCGGCGCTCCTCTAGGATACTAGAATAAGGACCTGTGTATTTTCAGCCTCTGGATGCGATGAACAAAAACCGAAAATTACTTATATACAAACACACACACACACACACACACACACACACACACACACACACAAATGATGTGGAAACCACATATGCTGAAATGGTGAAAGTAAAGAAAGATTTAGAAACAACAGTCGAAGAAAAGAGTATCAAAAAAGAAGTGAAGAAAATAATCCAAAACAATCCAAAATTGGTCAAAGAGTCAGCGGATATCAATAAATCTGTAGTAATCACTAGTATAGAGGAGGAAGAAATAAAAAACAAGATTTCGAGAGACAAAAAGGAGATAACAAATGTAATGAGCATATTGAGGGAAGTATCAGAGGAAATCTGTAGTAAAGACATAGAGGAACACAAAAGGCTAGGGAAATATGAGAGAAATAAGTCAAGACCTCTTAAAGTAACCTTCCAGAGTGTGAACACTGTGGAGGGGATCTAAAAAATGCAAACAGACTTATGGAAAAAGAGGAATTAAAAAATGTACGGATAAAAAGATGCCTAACTCAAGAGGAAATGGGATTACTAAAAGAGAAGAGGGAGGAGGCAAACAAAGAATGAGGAGAGATCAGAGGAAAAGAAGAACACATTTTTTTTTTTACAAAGTAATTGGATTGCAGGTACGAAAGTGGTACATAAACAGGTGGGAATAAAAAGGAGGAATGTAGTAGACCCAAATGACAAGTATGTAAACAAGATGATTAAGTTGATGTAGGCCACTCTAATGTACTGTACATGGAATGGTATCTCAGACTATTAGAAATGAATGACTATATCAAAGAAAATGAGTAGACTGTAGCACTAGTCGAGCAGGGCAGCACTCCCGAGGTGGATGGAAAGCTGATGATAGGGAGAGCTGGAGCTCCCGTTTCATCAGCCCTCGGGACTAGGTCCCGACCATCCCCCTTTGCTGAACTTTTTCAGTGTCTCAGTAACACAAATTTGTAGGCCAGCATGCTCTCCAGTACAAGTTTCTCTAACTATCAACACCAAACTACATGCACATTACACACCACATTTCCTTTTCAAAATTTAAAAAGAAAAAATGGCATCAAATAACATAGCCTCGGAGTCCCCAGGGGGGGGGGACCATAAATGTCCCCACCTTCTGCCCTTCTCCCGGTGACGACTCAAGATGCCTGGAACCACTGTCTGACTCTCTTCTTCTTCATTTCTGCAACATTCGTGGCCTTTCCTCTAACTTTCGCTCTGTTGAGCACCACCTCTCCTTCTCTAAACCTCACCTTCTTTTTCTAACTGAGACTCAGCTGTCTGAGGCAACTGACAGCAGACCCTTTTCTGTATCCTCCTACTTTCTCTATACTCATTTCAAAGCCAAAGGTGGCTGTTGTGTATATATACGCAACAACTTATCTTGCTCTCGTGTTCCTGAACTTGACTCTTCCGAATTCTGTACACTCTGGCTTCGGCTTTCCTGTCATTCTCTGACTAAATATATCTGTGCCGTTTACTTATCTCCTAATTCTACTGACTATCAAAAATTCTTTACTATCTTACTTCTACGATGGAACACATTCCATCCATTTCTCCTTTCTCTGAAATCTCCATTCTAGGAGATTTCAATGTTCACCACCACCTTTGGCTCTCCTCTTCTTTCACTGATCCACCTGGTGAACAAGCCTACACCTTTTCTATCCTTACTGACCCAGAGCAGCTTGTACAGCACCCTACCCGTATCCCTGATTGCCTTGGAGTGAGTTCCAACATAATTGACCTCTTCCTTACAACTAATCCTTCTGCTTACACTGTTAATCTTTTCTCTCCGTTGGGCTCCTCCAATCATAACCTTATCACCTTAACCTGTCCTATCGCTCCAGTACAGCCTGCGGACCCTCCAAAGAAACGTTGTCTGTGGCACTTGGGAGCTGTGGACTGGGAGGCCCTCAGGCAGTACTTCTTTGATTTTCCCTGGAATGATTATTGCTTCCGTGGTCAGGAGCCATCTGGGTGTGCCTTGCACATTACAGAGGTTATTCTTTCGGGCATGGAAGCATACATTCCTTTCTCATATCCTTTGACTAATGCACGAAAGCCTTGGTTTAATCACGCTTGTTCTAATGCTGTCTGCAACAAGGAGAGGGCCTATAAAAGGTACCGGAGCCAACCCACCCCTGAATCACATCTTTTATACGTTTCTGCCTGGAATCGTTCTAAGTCTGTTCTTCGCTCCGCTAAAAATAATTTCATCCATACTAAGTGCTCTCAACTCTCTAACTCGAATTCTTTCCGCTCCTTCTGGCACCTTGCCAAAAACCTTTCTAACAACTTTACCTTATCATCCTTCCCTCCTCTTTTCTACTCTGATGGCTCTGTAGCTATTTCTTCTACTGATAAAGCAGATCTCTTCGCTCAGACTTTCTCCTCCAATTCCACCTTAGACGATTCCGGTGCTGTTCCTCCATCACTTCCCACATCTGACTTCTTCATGGCTGACATTAAAATTTCTTCAGCTGATGTATTTTCTGCTGTCACAGGCCTCAATACTAATAAGGCATATGGGCCTGATGGAGTCCCTCCTGTTGTTCTCAAGAACTGTGCTTCTGTGCTTACACCCTGCCTAGGCAAACTCTTTCGCCTTTGTCTGTCAACTTGTACCTTTCCTTCTTGCTCTCATTCAGCCAGTCCCAAAGAAGGGTGACCATTCCCAACCCTCTAACTATCGTCCAATTGCTTTAACATCCTGTATCTCAAAAGTTTTCGAGTCTGTTCTTAATAGAGAAATTTTGAAGCATCTTTCCTATCACAACCTTCTTTCTGATCGTCAGTATCGGTTCCGTCAGGGACGCTCCACCGGCGATCTTCTCACCTACCTTTCAAACTCCTGGTCATCCTGCTTTCGGGACTTTGGCGAAAGCTTTGCCATCGCACTTGACATCTCTAAGGCTTTCGATCGAGTCTGGCATAAATCTTTAATTTCCAAACTGCCCTCTTACGGATTCTATCCTTCTATCTGTGCCTTCATCTCTAGCTTCCTTTCTGGTCGTTCTATAGCCGCTGTTGTAGACGGCCATCGTTCTTCTCCTAGATCTATTAACAGTGGTGTTCCTCAGGGCTCTGTCCTATCACCAACTCTCTTCCTTTTATTCATCAATGACCTTCTAAGCTGTACATCTAACCCTATCCACTCACACGCTGATGACTCCACGCTTCACCTTTCCATTTGGTTCCCGCAACGCCCATCTCAGCAGTTACTTCAACAAACAAGGAATGAGGCTATGGCACACCTAATGTCTGATTTGGCTCGTATCTCTGACTGGGGTAAAAATAATCTCGTTGTTTTTAATGCATCAAAGACTCAGTTTTTGCACCTATCAACCTGACAAAATCTGCCACAGGTATAACCACTAATGTTTGATAATATTCAGCTTAATCCTGCATCATCCTTGAACATGCTTGGGGTTTCATTTACTCGGGACTTGTCTTGGAAAGATCATATTACATCTCTTGTAAAATCTGCTTCCAAGAGATTGGGTGTGCTAAGCCAACTCCATTCCTTCTTTACCCCTGCACAACTGTTGACTCTATACAGGGGTTTTATCCGCCCCTGTGTAGAGTACAACTCTCATGTGTGGGGAGGCTCCCCACATACAGCTCTTCTCAATAGGGTGGAGTCAAAGGCTTTTCGCCTCATTAACTCTCCTCCTCTTACTGACTTCCTTCAACCTTTGTCTCTTCGCCGCACTGTTGCATCTTTATCTCTTTTCTATCGCTACTTCAATGGTCACTGCTCCTCTGAACTGTCTGTATGCATTCCTCCACCCCTACGACGGGCGTGTAGCACCCGTCTAGCAGCAAACTCTCATCCCTTTTCTGTCCAACTCTCTAATGCAAGAGTTAACCGTTACTCCCAGTCCTTCATTTATGCAACAGGTCAACTCTGGAACTGTCTCCCTCTGTCTGTATTTCCTATTTCCTATGATCTCCAGTTTTTCAAACGTAGTGTGTCCAGGCATCTGGAAATGATCGGATCTTGATTTTGGCTCTCTCTTATATTTTGTTTTTCTCTTGGAAGGAATAGTTTTGCAGGCTCGTTGCCTTTGATTCCTTCTTCCTCACATAAAAAAAAAGAAAAAAAAAACATATTATTTGCCTAACTGAAACAAAATTATCACCAAGGATATCAAACGATACCCTAAACCTAGAGGAATACAATATATGGAGAAGAGATAGGAACTTAAAAAAAAGCAGGAGGAATTATAATAATAACAAAGAAAAATCTGCAAGTCAAAGAAACAGAATTAGATATAAAACCTCACAAGTAGAACTGATTGTAGTAGAAATTAATACATCTGAAGGGTAAGTAACTGTGGCAAATTTATAAATGCCACCCAATTCTAACGCCTGGGAAAAAGGCGAATATGAAGGCCCGGCAGAGAGTACAATTCAAAGTTTAAGAGCATTACTACATAAAATGGAGGAGAAATCTGAAAGAATTATACTAACTGGAGATTTCAATAGAAAAATAAATTGGAATACTCTAGATATAAAATGCCAGGAAAGCTGTTGGGACCAAAAGCTCCTGGACCTTGTGCAGGAGTTTTTCCTAACACAACATGTAAAGGAAAGCACTAGAAAAAGAGGATTTGATGTACCATCAGTACTAGATCTTATATTTACTTGGCAAGAAAATGATCTTGACAGTATTACAGTATGTATCACCCTCCATTCGGCAAAAGCGACCATGCAGTATTATATTGCAACTTCAGGATTGCATATGACATAGTTAACAGTAACGAAAGTTACAAAAAGAGCCTTAACTACAAAAAGGGCAACTATCGTGACCTAAAGAAATACTTCTAAGGAACAGATTGGGAAAAAGAGCTTAGAGGACAAGATTTAATTGTTATATAGAGAAAATTCTGTGAACTTTATGATATAAGAGTCCAAAATTACATTCCTCGGCACAAAGAAGCAGAAATGAAAGTAAAGAAATGGTTTAATAAAGAATATAAATAATCAAAAGAAAAATGAGACGATGTGGAACAGATACAGAAGACACAATAGTGAGAGGGCATATAACAACTATAAACAGGCAAGAAACGAGTACACAAGAATAAGAATAGAAGCACAAAAACAGTTTGAGAAGGACATCATAAATAAAAGTATTGATCAACCGAAGCTATTTCACGGCTACATCCGAAGCAGAACTGAAGATAAAGATAAAATACAATCCATTATGGATGAAGGGATCATCTAGACACAAGAGAAAGACATTCGTGAAGCACTAAATAAGAATTTCCAATCAGTGTTTACAGAAGAAAATAACTTTGAGAGGGATGATATGGAACATGCATGCCCAAACTTAGTACCAGATATACAAATATCAGAAACAGAAAAACAGGAAGAGTTAAGCAAATTAGACAAAGGAAAAGTAATTGGTCCTGACGAAATTTCATGTTGGATGTTACTTTTTTTTTTTTTTAACGCGAGTAAGAAGGAACCAAAGGCTAGTAGCCCACAAACAATACCTTCCGAGAAAAAAACAAAAACAATACAAATGTGAACCAAATTCAAGATCTGTTAATTTCGAGATGCCTGGACACACTGCCTTTGAAAGAATGGAGATCATGGAAGTACGAAATACAGACAGAGGGAGACAGTTCCAGAGCTGACCCGTTACATAAATGAAGGACTGGGAGTAACGGTTAACCCTTGCATTAGAGAGTTGGGCAGAAAAGGGATGAGAGTTTGTTGCTAAACGGGTGCTACGCGCCCGTCTTAGAGCTGGAGGGATGCAAGCAGACAGTTCAGAGGAGCAGTGACCATGGAAGTAGCGATAGAAAAGAGATAAAGAAGCAGCAGTGCAACGAAGAGATAGAGGTTGAAGGAGTCAGTAAGAGGAGGAGAGTTTAATGAGATGAAAAGACTTTGACTCCACCGTGTTGAGAAGAGCTGTATGTATATGAGAGTTGTACTCTACACAGGGGCGAATAAATCCCGTGTATAAAGTCAACAAATGTGCAGGGATAAAGAAGGTACGGAGTCGGCTTAGCACACCTAATCTCTTGGAAACTGATTTTACAAGTGATGTAATATGATCTTTCCTAGATAAATCCCAAGTGAATGAAACCCCAAGCATGTTCAAGGATGATGCAGGCTTGAGCTGGATATTATTAAACATGAATGTGCAAAGGAGTTAAGTAGACCATTACCTTTAAAATTCAAGGAATCCTTGGGTCAAGGTAAACTAACTGATATTTGGAAGAAAGCAAACATTGTTCCCTTATTCAAGAAAGGGAATAGACAAAATCCACTTAACTACCGACCAGTATCACTAACCAGTGTTGTAAGTAAGGTACTGGAAAAACTGACAAGAAAAGTTTGGGTAAACCATTTAGAAGAACACAATATGATAACAGAGGCAATTTGATTTCAGAAAGGGAAAATCATGTGTTACTAATCTCTTAAGCTACTATGACTGAGTTGCAGAAACATTACAGAAAAGAGAAACGTGGGTGGACAGTATCTATCTAGATTTCAAGAAAGCATTTGACAGAGTACCGCACCAGAGAGTTTTATGAAAACTGTAACATCAAGGAGGAATCCGAGGCAAACTGTACTGTTGAATGCAAGATTTTCTTAGAAAAAGGGAAATGAGAACAGTACTAAGCGGAAATAACTCAAGGAGAGAAATGACTAGAGGAGTTCCACAGGGCTAAGTGCTGACACCAATAATGTTTTTAGTATATAAAAATGACATAAATAATAACACTGGAAATGAAAGCTATCTAAATATGTTTGCTGATGATGCAAAAATACAAAGGAGAATTACTAACACAGACTCTTGTAAAGAGCTACAAGGAGAATTAAATAAACTTCATGAATGGAGCAATACATGGCAAATGGAATTCAATGTGGACAAGTATCATGTAATCAAGTTTGGTAAAAGTGGGAAAATACCAGATTGGGATTGTAAGTTAGGAAGTAAAACCCTACACATATCAGAAAAAGAGATGGACCTAGGTGTGATTATCAGTAACAGACTATCTCCGGCTGAGAAGGTACGGAACATGTACAGCCTACACTGCTTGCAAATATGAGAATACCATTCACATACATATGTGAAAACATGCTGAGAAAGATAACATCATTCATACACCAGCACTGGAGTATGCATCAGTAGTCTGGTATTCTCATCTCAAAAAACACATAGATAAGAATGAAGAAGTTCAACGGGCCGCTACAAGATGGATACCAAGCTTAAGGGATCTTAGCTACGAAGAAAGATTAGAAAAACTGAATCTGCCAACACTACAGGAGAGAGGGAAAAGAGGAGACATGAATATGTATATATAAATGCATATCAGGGAAGGAGAAAATACACATAAATGAATATATAACCTACAGGGAGCCATCGGCAAGAGGACACAGCAAAAAAATTGCATAAAAAGAGAGGCGATAACGACATAAGGAAATTTAGTTTCCCAAATAAGGCAATTGATCAGTGAAATGCACTACCAAATGAAATAGTGTGTGCCAAAACAATGCATGAATTTATGGAGATGTATGATGAAAATGGTTTAAGACACGGGACAGTACGAGCTTGACTCATTCTTGTAAAGATACAATTAGGTAAGAACACACACACACACACACACACACACACATCTGCTACTAATAGTCGTAATTGTATTTTGCATCCTCAAAGCCCTCTACCTAAGTTACTTTCCCAAAAGATTATACCTTTAATGTTTTCGTACCAGACGAATCTATTACCGTAATCAGTCTTCTCTATCTTGACGTTTCCAATATATCATTCACAATAAATTACTCTGTATTCAGTATAGTTCACAATGATGATACTGTGGGATCTATACATGCCTGTCAGATACTAGGCTAACATTGTTTTGTGATTTTACAGTAGTTTTCAAAGATAGAAATCGTAGTTGATGATTGCTTCACACACACACACACACACACACACACACACACACACACACACACACCGCTCGCTGGTGCAGTGGTAACGTTCCCGCTTGCCCACTGGTGGACGGGAGTTCGTACCTCGCTCAGGTTGCGAAAAGTTTCACTGACGAAGTGGGTGGTTACTGTCCCCCTTGAGCAAGGGGACGTGTGTGTGTGTGTGTGTGTGTGTGTGTGTGTGTGTGTGTGTGTGTGTGTGTGTGTGTGTGTGTGAAGGTCACAGCCTTGCCCTTAGATCGGACTATGAGCTCTCAGCTCCCTTTCGGGAGGGTAAAAGCTGACGATCACGACCATCAAGTGATCCTGACCGACCCGGTGAATTACACACACACACACACACACACACACACACACACACACACAGAACTAAGTGGGAATGGATACGTGGGTGTGGGTAACTGGATGTGTGCGTCTAGCAGAAGGTGTGTAGGAGGTAGGAGAAGGGACGGGGAGTGTGCGTCAGAGTAAAGGAAAGGGACATATTAAATTCTACGTCATTTCATTTTTCATATTAATATTACGAGTCCATAAAGTTTGCAATAATTTGGAAATAAAAATTTTCTTTCACGCCCATCCATTGGTCGAACCTCAAAAGGAAAGGGGGACTCGTTCGAACCCGTCGAACTTCGTCTGCTGCCATGCCTGATATTTATTGCATTCATAACTCTGATTCTGAAAAACATGGTATTTTGTGTGTAATATAGTTTTACGTTACTTTTCTTAAATGCACACGATACCTTAACCTACTAGCTTATTAAAAACACTTCTGATATCAATTGCTTCAGCGTACTCATGTTTCACCTAGCCTGAACCAGGTCTGAGACACTTACCCAAACGAATGTTTAGAGTACTACAGTCATATTCCATAAGGATGTAATATACATACACATATTTGTACTTTATATACTGTAGCAACCACTTCAGCCTAAATGGGCAGGAAATCTCAAACACTGTAATATGATCGTAATAACTGAGTTTGCCAGCCCATCCACACCCCTGAAGCTACGATGTAAATAAATACACTTCTGCCACTTTTACAGAATCGCTCCGGCCACTGTACAGTTATCAGTGCTGGCATTTTTGGACAATAAATATTTGATACACTTCACATTACATAGTCTTTTCCGACGATTATTCATTGAAACAGGTTGCCAGTCCATGAAATGGGCAAGATCCAGTTTGCCCATATCATTTTTCGGTTCACAATTTGGGCAGTCACACTTACTCGGTTCCCTAACAGACAAATTTACTGCCCAGTTCGTGAACCGAGGAATTTCATAAACTGGGCCTAACGTGCATAATACATTCTCAGGCTCTTATGACTCACCTTCGGCTAGATAAAATCGCCTGGTGTTAGCCAAATTTAATACTAAATTTGAAGCAGCCATGTGAGAATTACTGACTTAAAAAACTGGGGGTTAACCATTCCCTTTCTAATTTTTCTTGGGTTCGTGTGATTTTTCTGTCATGGTTTAGCACATCCAACTCGCAACTGAAAGAACCTCAGTTTGATTATCGGGTCTATCAATCTTTTTGACAATGTCTGCTTTCCTGTTCCACTATGTTCACCGCCACGGTGGCCGAGTGATTCAATACTGCTGATCCAATAGCCCCAGGGTTCGAATCCTGGTGCGGGTACCTGATGCCGCTTGGCTCATGTATCCTCCATCTTTTGTGGGAAGATGGGTACACTAAGTACATAGGACAACACTTGAGGGAGGTAACTGTGGTAACCTGGATGATTCGATGGCTTTGTATCCCAGCGTGGTGGGTGAATAACCCGCCTCAGCTTCAAAGACCTAAGTTACGGAGATGAGCTTCGTGTCTAAGCGTTTCATGGTGTCTGCTCCCACTTTATTTTACTTGTTCACCTAGCAGTACACGGCAAGAATTAGTTTGCCAAAATTACTTCTGTACAGAATTCAAGCACTATGGCCGTATTCTCGTTAACCTGTGAAACTTTGTAGTGCCTTCTCCTTTGCACCATATTTTCTATCTTGTACATTACTTTCTGGTGTATTTTGTGTATACCTGCCTAATATTGACACAGCCTGTATCAGGATTATTAAGGTGAATACTGATAAAAGTAAATAGCTGAGGACGATGTCTTTATGAAAATTTCGCAGCCAGCCAGAGTTGTGACCATTAACCCCCCAAATCCGGTGCCGTATCTTTATGTTCTTTATGTTCATTCTTGCCACTTCCCGACGATTTTATCCACCTTAGGAGAGGACTTTTCTACTGAAGAGATCGATGAATGACATTTGCAGCTCATCAGTTGAAAACTGTCTTAAACTGAACACCAGGGTGTGAATGTGGCTTGAGTAAAATGAAGAAGACGTCCTCAGGCTGAACACTCCTACCATAAGCCGCACTGGTCCTGTCACTTTGCTCTCTCTCTCTCTCTCTCTCTCTCTCTCTCTCTCTCTCTGCCATGCACTACCTTTCCCTCCTTCCCTCTCTTTTCCTCCCTACCCCTTCCTCCACCCATCCCCTTTCCTCTCACCCTCCCTCCCTAATGTGTCATCAAAGGTGTAACACCGTAACTAAACACATGCAGTTTCTTCCTGTCCATTCAGAGAAAACATGAAACCTGCCTACCAAGTCCTGCGATATGTGTACCGATTTTGTTGAAACCCATATGCTGTCTTTCTCCTACTCCTGATCGTTTTTATTTCTGGGAGAGAGCTGACTCCCAAGAATCACTGGGGGGATCGCGCCCCCTAAATATGGCATTACTGATGAAAGCCCACTAAGCGACATGTACTAAGGTATTACAGTCATACCTGCACTTCTTTCACTATTTCTGAAAGATTTTAATTAGGTGAGGGGAGCTGCCTATACAGTGGAAGGCCCTCGGAGTAACCAGGCGAACCCACCTGGGAAGTTTCATTCAAATCTTTCCCCCATTTCTGATCGTTTTTATTGTAGGGAGGAGGGTTGACCCTCCAAGAATCATTGGGTGGGTCATGCTCCCGAAATATTGCTTTACGGATGAATCCATTGTACAACATGTACTAAGATACCAAAGCAATATCTGCCCTCCTTCCCCTGTTCTGTATCCTTTATAAGTTTTGGAGGGGGCTGACCCTCAAAAAATAATGATGGAAATTTTCATATGGTGAAAGATCTTATCAGGGAACCAGACGATCTGACCCGAGATGTTTCGTTGAAATCCATGTGGTCTATTTCCCCTATTTCTGGTCATTTTTATTTTTGGGAGAAGGCTGACCCCAAAAATAATTGGGTAGGGGTGGAGTACACCATCCCTGAATATCACATCACGGATGAAAGTCCATTGTACACTAAGATGTCAAAGCCATATCTACCCCCCTTGTCACTATTTCTGAATATTTTTTGTCTGTTGAAGAGGGGCTAATCATCGTTGGAAAACTGTATATAGTGGAAAAACTTATGAATAGCCAGACGAACTAACATGGGGAGTTTTATTCAAATCCATCAAATTACCTACGAGTTGTTAAAGGGCGCGCGCGCACACACGCACACACACACACACACACACACACACACACACACACACACACACACACACACACACACACACACACACACACACACACACACACACAGGATGAATATCGCTCAACGGAACAGAGTGGATTGCCGACCATGATACCATCCTGCTTCGCGGAACTAATCATTTTCAGTGTGCGAGATACCCTTAAGTGGTGCACCGATATAACCGAGTGGCTCGACTGCCTGGTTAAACAAAAATCTCTCAGCTACATCCCTATCCCCCGAAAAGAGGACAAAGGATTACTGGAGAGGGACAATTTTATTCATCAACCCACCAGGGTCATGTTTCAGCTGAACCTGTAGCCACAACAGCATTGTCATTAACCTCCCCACCTGTTGGAAAGTCTATGTTCAGCTCTGCACAGCTTCATTTTCCATCTCTTCATTTGCATAAGCTCTTTGATGTCAGCATTCCTCATATTCAGTAAACATTGACACAGTAACTGATCGAATCTGGCAAACAGCCAGAAGGAGGCATGATATCCGTAATTTTCTAATGTGAGATGGAATAGAATACAGCCAGACAGGCTAACATGATGGTTGTTTAAGACTAACGAAAGATGAAAGGCTAAATGTGGGCGAATGAAGCTCTTTTCTCCTCTTATCGCTGTCACCCACTCTGCTGGAGTGGGTGACAGCGAACATATATATGCAGTAAATTGTTCTCTGTTTACACCAAACTGCATGCACATCAAACATCAGCTTCTGTCTCAAAATACGGCTTATCAACCCCCTACCATTGAGTCCCCAAGGGAGACGACCATAAAAGCTCCCACCATTCCCCACTCTCCGTTAGAGGACCAGATGTTCTGGATGTTTACCTAATGCTCTTTCTATCCATTTCTGCAACATCTGCGGCCTTTCCTCTTATCTCCCATCTGTTAACCACCACGCCTCATCCTTGAAGCTTCACATTTTCCTCACTAAGATTCGGATGACTAATGCAACTGAAAGCAATCCTTTATCATCCTACTTTCTCTCTGCCCATTTCAAAGCAGCAGATGGTTGTTCTTACTGGGTACTCAGCAACTTAGTCTAGTGTTTCTGCACTTGAGTCCTCATCTCTCTCTCTCTCTATCTATCTATCTATCTATCTATCTATCTATCTATCTATATATATATATATATATATATATATATATATATATATATATATATATATATATATATATATATCAGTGCCGTTTACTTACCTCCTAATTCCACTGACTATAAAAAACATCTTTCATAATACTAAGTAAAACACACTCCTTCAGTTTCTTCCTTTTCTGATATATCCATATTATGTGGTTTAAATGTTCACCACCATCTTTGCCTCTCCTCTCCATTCGCTGACTCACCCGGTGAACAATATCATATTTTTTTCTATACTTAACTAATGACCTACAGCAGGTTGTATAATGCCACTTGACATTTTTCGTACATCTAATCCTTCTGCTTATTTTGTCAATTTTTTCTGTCTGTTGGACTTCTATTATAACCTTATCTTAGTAACCTGTCCTATCATTCCAGTAAGACCTGTGGCTCTTCCCAAGAAGCGACATCTGTGGTATTTTGGTGCTGCTGATTTGGAGGCTCTCATGCAGTACTTCTTTTATTTTCCCTTGAATGATATTGCTTCCAAGGCTGAGAGATACCTTTCCCTTATTCTATGGCTAATACAAAAAAGCTTCAGCTTAAACATGTTAATTCTAATGTTGTCAACAACAAAGAGGTGGCTTACAAAAACTAGCAGTGCCAACGAATGTCTCAAATTCGGATTCGTGATAAGTCTGTTCTTCACCTTGCTAATAACGATTTCATTTGATCTTCTACTAAAAATCTTGTCGTTACTTCTGCCATCTTTGACTTAAACCCTTCAGAGAATTTTATATCATCCTCCTTCCTTCTTCTTTTCCATTCTGATGGTTCTGTAGTTATTTCTTCTACTAATAAGGCTGAACTCCTTGCTCAGACTTTCTCCTCTGATTCCAATTTGGGCTATGCCGATGCAATCCTTCCGTCTCTAGTTTTCGCATGCCTGTCAGGAGTCCCCCCCTGTTGTTTTCAAGAACTGTGCTGCTGTGCTTACACCCTGCCTATATAACTTTCACTTTTGCCAGTCAATTTGTACCTTTCTTTCTTTTTGGAACTTTGCTCTCATTCAGTCTGTCCCGATGATGGGTGACCTTTCCCAGTCCTCTTTCTCTCCTTAACTGCTATAAAAATTTTGTATTTAAAGTCTGACTCTTTGCATAACAAGAAAAATTTGAAGCATTTTCCCTCTCGTATACTTCTTTCCGACCACTAGTATGGGCTCTGCTAGAGACGAGATTTTCTCACCTTCCTTTCTGAATATTGGCCATCTTTCGGGACACTGGCGAAACCTTTGCCATTACATTTGATATCTCATAGGCTTTCGATCGAATCTGGAACAGTTATTTAGCTTTTAAACTGGCGGCTTTCTGTTTTTGTTTTCTCCGTTCTTCCATCTCAATCTTCCTTCTGGACGTTCTATAGCAGCTGTTGTAAATGATCACTGTTCCTCTTCGAAAGCTAAAAGTATTGGTACTCATTAAGATTCTGTCCTGTCACTAATTCTATTCCCCATATTCATCAACGATCATCAAACCTACACATGTAACTTTCATAACAAAATCTGCTTCCCAGAGATCAGGAGTTCTAAGCCGACTCTGTGTTTTCTTTTCCCCTGCACGGTTGTTGAACTGGCACTTGGTTCTTATCGCCCCTGTATGAAATATAGTTTGCATGTGTGGGAAAGCTGCTCACGTAACATTTCTTCTGTTCTAAGCAGGATGAAGTCACAGACTTTTCGTCTTATCACCTTCCTTCCTCTCACTGACTCCCTTCGTATTCCTCAAATCGCCACACTGCTGCATCTTTCTCTCTCTACTGTAGCATCTTCAGTGGCCGCAGCTCTCAGGTCTAAACTGTCTGATCGTAACTGCTCCATTACTGCAAGCACGTAGCAGCACGTAGCACTCATTTGACAGCACACTGTCTCCCATATTCTTCCATCTCCCTCATGCAAGAATTAATCGATACTCTCAGTCAGTCCATGTATGAAACAGATCAACTCTGGAACTCTCTCCTTCAGTCTGTATTTCCTTCTGCCTATAACTTTTTAATCATTTTAACACGATGTGTCAAGATATCTCAAGATTAATGTATTTTGAATGTGTGTGTGTGTGTGTGTGTGTGTGTGTGTGTGTGTGTGTGTGTGTGTGTGTGTGTGTGTGTGTGTGTGTGTGTGTGTGTGTGTGTGTTTCTTTTTTGACAGAACAAATCTGCAGGTTTTCAGTTTTTGGTTCTTTCTCATTTGCATATATATATGTGATGTGGTGTGTGGGAGGAAGAGAAGAC
Source organism: Coenobita brevimanus (assembly GCF_032717465.1). Lineage (NCBI taxonomy): Eukaryota > Metazoa > Arthropoda > Malacostraca > Decapoda > Coenobitidae > Coenobita > Coenobita brevimanus. Next base: position 24,761,408 of record NC_137051.1, read on the forward strand.
AGAGGGGGGTGCAAGGAACAGCGTGGTGGAATGAAGAGGTGAGACAGGCTGTGGCACAAAAGAAGAAAGCATACAATGAATGGATGAGAAATAGGGGCGTGGAAGAAATTGAGAGGCGGAAGAGAGAGTCATATGTAGAAAGAAAGAGAGAGGTGAAAAGATTGGTAAGAGAGAGTAAGAAGAGAGTGGATAAGGAATTTGGAAGGAATTTGAGTGTAAAGTGGAGGGACTGTAAGAAAATGTTCTGGAAAGAGGTGAAGAGAGTAAGACAGGGTGGAAGTGAGGTTAGCAGGGGAGTGAAAGATAAAAATGGTAGATTACTAGTGGAGAAGGGAGAAAAAGTGAGCAGATGGAGAGAACACTTTAAGGAATTGTTGAACATACGAGATGGAAGTAATGCGAGTATAAGTGGCTGGTGAATGGCTGGGAGAAGGAGGGAGGTAAGACGACAGGAAGAAATCAGTAGGATAGAAGTTGTGGAAGCAATGAAGAAAGTTAAATTGGGGAAAGCCCCAGGAATTGATGAAGTGTGTGGTGAAATGCTGAAGCATGGGGGAGAGATAGTAGTGGAATGGATGTTGAAGATGTGCAGATTGGCCTGGGAGGAAGGTAGAGTCCCAGAGGATTGGAAGTCAGGCATAATTATTCCCTTGTACAAAGGAAAAGGGGAAAAAGAAGTGTGTGGTAATCATAGGGGCATTTGTCTTCTTAGTATAATAGGAAAAGTGTATGGTAGGATACTTATTGACAGAGTTAGAGAAAGAACAGAGGAATTACTTGGAGAAGAACAGGGAGGCTTTAGGATAGGAAGAGGTTGTGTAGATCAGATATTCATTCTTAGATCTTTAGTGGAAAAGTTTCTTGAGAAGGGAAAGAAGTTGTATGCGGCTTTCATGGATTTGGAGAAAGCATATGACAGGGTGGGTAGACAAGGATTGTGGAAAGTATTAAGAATATATGGAGTAGATGGAAAGTTGTTGAATGCTTTGAAGAGTATGTATGATGGTGCTAAGGCTGCAGTGCGTGTGGATGGTGAACTAAGTGAATTTTTCTCTTTGGAGGTTGGGTTGAAACAGGGATGTGTCATGTCTCCATGGTTGTTCAATCTGTTCATGGATGGGGTAATAAAAGAGGTACAAGGTAGGGTAGTGGATGTTGGAGTGGCCCTGGTGAGAGATGATAGTGTTTGGAAACTCCCTGTACTGTTGTTTGCAGATGATACTGTGTTGTTGAGTGAAGACGAACGGGTGCTGCAAGGCTTGGTGGATGAGTTTGGGAGAGTGTGCAAGAAACGGAATCTAAAGGCGAATGTAGGGAAGAGTAAAGTGATGGTCTTTGAGAGAGGTGAAGTCAGTGAATGTACAGCGAGGTTGGATGGTGAGGAATTGGAAAATGTGAGTACGTTTAAGTACTTGGGTAGTGTGATGAGTAAGGATGGAGGGTTGGAGGGTGAAGTGCTTGAAAGGGTATAACAAGGAAGAAAGGTTGCTGGTTCTTTGAAAGCAGTGATAAGAAACAGGGAAGTGAGCATGGAAGTGAAAAAGTTACTACATGACAGTATTGTGATACCAACTCTAACGAACGGAAGTGAAGCTTGGACGTTGTTGGAGGGACACAAGTCAAGAGTGAGAGCAGTGGAAATGAGTTATTTAAGAGGAGCCTGTGGAGTCACATGGAGAGACAGGCTGACGAATGAGGATATAAAGGAGCGTTGTGGTGTGGATGTGGATGTGATGGAAAGTGTTATGAGGAATACACTGAGGTGGTTTGGCCATGTGGAGAGGATGGAGGGTGAAAGACTGACGAAGAGAGTGTATGTGAGTGAGGTGGAGGGGGGAACAGGGAGGGGGAGGCCGAGGATGAGATGGAGGGATGGGATGGAGAGGTATATGAGAGAGGAGGGTGTGAGTTGGGAGCAGGGCAGTGAAATGGCGGGGGACAGGACGACGTGGAGGCGATTTGTTTGTGGCCACCCCAAACGGGATTGAGGTGTCTGGCAAAAAAAATATATATATATATATATATATATATATATATATATGTATATGTATATATATATATAAAATAAGAGTGAAACAAGGATAGAACTGGTGATTCTGAGTTAAATCGTTTATTTAAATGCAGTTGTCTGAGTGAACAGAAAGACATATAACATTTTATTTCCGTATTTGTTGTGTGGTGCTGCATCCATTAAGAAGCGACCTCGACAATATATCTTTCACGCTGTTTTCTCTGTCCACAGTAAATAACTACATCGTTAACACACCAGTTACCCCCACGTTCTCCCCCACATATTAATCATGAGACCTTGGAAGGCTTCCCGATGGTGAGTACAATAGTCGGCAGTTAGCCAGGGTAAATTAGTAAGTCGTTCCATGAGGTTTAAGGGTTAATTATCCTGATTATACTTCTGTAACCAAAAACCGAAAGAAAAAGAAAAAGAAAGGAACATAACCTTCTGCGGAAATAGAGTACGAGAACATAATAACAACAATCGTGATAGTCCACTTGAGACATGAGAAGCTTTCTCCCTACTTTGTCACCCAGACGAAGAATAAACGGTCTGGGGAAGAAGCTGGCCTCACAGGAAAAAAAAAAAAAAAAAAAAAAAAAAAAAATATCCACTTCCTCGATCCTCTGGGGTGAGCGGGACTCGAGTCACCCTGAATCGGCAACATAGTCATCACCAAGTTCCGTCTTCACAGAATTCAGTATAAGCATGATAATTTTGCTTTGCCGTACTTCTTACGTTAAAATTCCGACTAATATGGCTGTAAAGTATTTCGTAGCTGTATAGGTGAATATTAAAGCACAAACAAGCAATCATTTACTTAAGCTCAAGAAAATTCATGAATACACCACCAGGGGAAGCAGTTACAATAGTGAAAACTCCACAAATGCAGGATACTAGGGATGATATATTAGTCCTCCGCACCATATTCATTATAACCGGTTCATCCACAGGATGTAAAAGTAGCTTATACTTTATTCTTGTTACTTTCAGTTGATATTATTCAGTTCTTGCAGCACTCTAGTGGTGGAGTAAATGAAAGTTATATCTGACTCCTCTGCCTCGAAATTTCTATCTTTAGGTTAGTAAATACATATCTGAGAATGGGGTAAATAAAACACAAAATACGTCAACGGAATGAACGAATTAGGGACGTGCAACTTGCAGGTGGAAGATTCAAAGTTTTATTCTCGGGCCGGTCAGACTTTTGAACAATTTCTTTTTTTTTTCTTTCTGTTCACGGACCAATACAACTGGGGACCTGGATGTAGTCGCACTGTAAAGAATGATAAGGACTACAGATAATGACTGTCAGCGTTAATGACCATCATGCAGTTAATAACCATTCCGTTTACACTAAGCATTGCGATGGTTCAGGAGGGATACTTATTTTATTATCACTAATTCATGACTACTTTATTCGGGTGAGAAACAACTTACACAGCAAAAAGGTTCTAATCTTCGTAACTTTTTTACTGCGACTGTAGGACGCAAATAATTAATTCTCATGAACTCCAGGTTTTTTATACAGGTGGGACGCTATCTTACACAGTGAAAAACAGTCCATTCACCCTCCCTCCTTCACCCAGCAGTATGGGTGGGGATCTGGGTATGACATCGACGTTGTGATTCGTGTTGTGGTGGGCGAATGGGAGATAAGAAATTGAGTGTGTGCCTTGATGACACTCGTGTTGGCTACTCGATAGTTATTGTTTCTATACCTTCTTCTTCTTCTTCTTCTTAATCCCCTCGTACGAAATCCAAAATCCTATGGTATATATCTTTATTATTTTACTTATTTTTCACATTTCATCATCCCAATATGAACTTCAGTTACCATAAACTGACACCTTGCAAAAGCAATGACATGTTCGTTTAGCTTCTTCAGTCTGATAATATACTTTTAGTAACCTCCATGCTGCTCTTATTGTTGGTTACATTTTATTTCTTGTATTCTTTCTTTCTTGTTTAATTGCGGCAGGCACTTCTATCCTTCAGAATTAACCGACTCCGAACAAACTTGGATACAATGACCAGCCCATGATTTCGTTGTGTCCTCAAGGTTTTGATTGTTAGGCAAGTACTCGCTGCCTGGCAATGGCCGAAAACCCGTCCTTCTGACGTTTTGAGCTGTAGAAGCAATACTAATGGGCGTAGAAAGCTCTGACTTCTTTAGGGATAATCTTGAGGTCATTCTCTGTCGGAAGTGTGCCATCCATTTTTCCCCTCTCTCCTTTAGTTTTCGAGTGGCAACCCTGCAAAGATTGGCCTCAGCGTCCCTAACAACCAGTACCTGTTTTCAAACATGCCCCCTTAGTTACCCAGCGGCTCGATGGAATTGAATGAAAGTTTGCATGCTTATAGACATTGAGTAGTATTACAACTTTCTACCAGACACCTATGTGCTACATTAGCCAGGTCAGGGGCTTATTGACATTAATAAGTACGACATGTGTGCTTCGTACATGCATGACCTATATCCGCCAGGTCAAGGGTAAAAGGTCATCAGATTCAAAAACAGTGAAAATAGCTAAAATCACAACTATGCTCACGCGCAATGCTAAGGCTCCGAAGATTATTAAGCCACACTCTTGGGTGGAATGTTGCACTGGAGTACCTCCATATAGAAATAACATTAGTGTCGAAACTCGCTTCCGGTCGTTGACAAAGTCTGGTCCTCTTAGAGCTGGCCATCTTTGCCTTCCAGCTCGTATAATTAATTCTTGGTCTTGGCAGACCATTATATCCAGTTTAGAAAAAAAAAATCTAATAAAAAGGATAAATAAGGCTCTATCTAACCTCTGGCCAGAAAAGCCTTCCTGAAGAAGCATAAAATAGTAGACTGTAGCAACAGCAGAATCGATTAGATAGGTAACATTTCCATGGAGATGCATGACATTTTCAAATTTTTTCTTCTTAAATGTAAGTGTATATATATATATATATATATATATATATATATATATATATATATATATATATATATATATATATATATATATATATATATTGCCAGACGCCTCAATCCCGTTTGGGGTGGCCACAAACAAATCGCCTCCACGTCTCCCTGTCCCCCGCAATTTCACTGCCCTGCTCCCAACTCACACACCCCTCTCTCATATACCTCTCCACCCCATCCCTCCATCTCATCCTCGGCCTCCCCCTCCTTCTTCCCCTCTCCACCTCACTCACATACACTCTCTTCGTCAGTCTTTCACCCTCCATCCTCTCCACATGGCCAAACCACCTCAGTGTGTTCCTCTTAACGCTTCCTATCACATCCACATCAACACCACAACGCTCCTTTATATCCTCATTCGTCAGCCTGTCTCTCCACGTGACTCCACAGGCTCCTCTTAAATAACTCATTTCCACTGCTCTCACTCTTGACTTGTGTCCTTCCAACAACGTCCAAGCTTCACTTCCGTTCGTTAGAGTTGGTATCACAATACTGTCATGTAGTAACTTTTTCACTTCCATGCTCACTTCCCTGTTTCTTATCACTGCTTTCAAAGAACCAGCAACCTTTCTTCCCTGCTGTACCCTTTCAAGCACTTCATCCTTCAAACCTCCATCCTTACTCATCACACTACCCAAGTACTTAAACGTACTCACATTTTCCAATTCCTCACCATCCAACCTCGCTGTACATTCACTGACTTCACCTCTCTCAAAGACCATCACTTTACTCTTCCCTACATTCACCTTTAGATTCCGTTTCTTACACACTTTCTCAAACTCATCCACCAAGCCTTGCAGCTCCCCTTCGTCTTCACTCAACAACACAGTATCATCTGCAAACAACAGTACAGGGAGTTTCCAAACACTATCCTCTCTCACCAGGGCCACTCCAACATCCACTACCCTACCTTGTACCTCTTTTATTACCCCCATCCATGTACAGATTGAACAACCATGGAGACATGACACATCCCTGTTTCAAACCAACTTTCAAAGAGAAAAATTCACTTAGTTCACCATCCACACGCACTGCAGCCTTTGCACCATCGTACATACTCTTCACAGCATTCAACAACTTCCCATCTACTCCATATATTCTTAACACTTTCCACAATCCTTGTCTATCCACCCTGTCATATGCTTTCTCCAAATCCATGAAAGCCGCATATAACTTCTTTCCCTTCTCTAGAAACTTTTCCACTAAAGATCTAAGAATGAATATCTGATCTACACAACCTCTTCCTATCCTAAAGCCTCCCTGTTCTTCTCCAACTAATATCTCTGTTCTTTCTCTAACTCTGTCAATAAGTATCCTACCATACACTTTTTCTATTATACTAAGAAGACAAATGCCCCTATGATTACCACACACTTCTTTTTCCCCTTTTCCTTTGTACAAGGGAATAATTATACCTGACTTCCAATCCTCCGGGACTCTACCTTCCTCCTAGGCCAATCTGCACATCTTCCACATCCATTCTACTACTATCTCTCCCCCATGCTTCAGCATTTCACCACACACTCCATCAATTCCTGGGTATTTCCCCGATTTAATTTTCTTCATTGCTTCCACAACTTCTATATATATATATATCATCCGGACCTCCTTTCCCACCCAAGGGCAGGGTGTGGAATATATATATATATATATATATATATATATATATATATATATATATATATATATATATATATATATATATATATATATATCGCAAATGGAACAAACAAATTGCAAAGCAAGACAGAGCATTCCGAGAGTACAGAATCCGCGCCCTCCAGTTAATGCCGAACGTTTAACCCTGACCTCGTGCCTTTGACCTCAGGCTAATTGTTCTCAGCATCGAAGTACCTCACTCTTACCGGACCCTCGACCCATCCACCAAGGTCATTCCCAATCGTACCAAAGCGTGCAAATTGATATCACCCTGTGACACTGACCTTTGAACTGTTGTTCCGTAAACAGAGGAATATCATTCTTGGCTAAACAAAAATGATCCAGATCGATTCAAAACTATTTCATTAAAGGGTCGAACTTTTGACCGTGCTCTGTGATCTTAACCTTTGATCGATTTTTCTCATAACTGAATAACTTCACCCGTTCATATCTCTCGATCCTTCCACCACATTTGGTCAAAATCAGATTAAAACTGCTTGAGTTGATCTTGCCCTTGTCTTATGATCTTTTTCAGCCAAAAATTTATTACTGTTCCTCTAATGATCTGATATTATGCCAAATTCGGCGCAAGTCTATTAATTTTTTTTATCTTGCTGACAGACAGACAGACAGACAGACAGAACGACATACAGAAAGACAACCAAACCGAAACAAGGTGTCTCGAGATCAGGTGCTGTACAATCACATCTGCTTACAAGTACTGCAGGGAGTTGTGTGCTAGAGGTCTCATATAGCACCAGAGTATTTGCTTGTCTCACCTCTACTGTGACTTGACCACTAAGCTCGGGTTGCTCCAACACAGAAGATGTGTGACATAAACAAATCTAACAGTGCCACAGAAGACCTCCAACCTGCAACCCCCGTAGTACTTACAAATGGAGATAGTTGTACATTACCTCCAAAAAGTATCGGTGCAGAGTATGCGTTAAATATTATTACGCACGGATTCAAGAATATCTGGAAATGTGGTACAGTTCTTGCACACGCTGGCAACGCAGATGGTACAGATGATTACCATATTACGAGTACAGTAGCTAGTGCCTATTAACTGTATATGTAGGAAATGGGCGTATATATTACAGTATCTGCAGACATTAACAGGCTGTTAATTCCACATGACTGAATTATTCCGGATGATATCGGACCCACGGAGCACCGACACTTTTTGAAGGAAGTGTGCATGTATTGTAATTTTGAGACCAATCGGTCCAGAAATAAAGGCGCGAGACCGTGGCAACGATTGTTGGTAAGAAAAACGAGAACTCTAACACCAAGAAGAAACAGAGAGAGAGACAGACAGACAGACAGACAGACAGACAGACAGAGTAATAAGCACTTTCCCTTTGGAAAATGTAAAGTGACGTCCACACATTGAAGGGGTAAGTAGGTGACAGTGTTACCAATATGAAAACAAAGACAGCATCATTAAGCTGTCGGTGCTCTCAAATCCATTGTCTAACCCAGGGGTTCTCAACCTTTTTAATCTTATGTACCCCTTGAAGTCTTTCAGTATTGGTCACGTACCCCTTACCCACAATGCAGCATCAGGAAGGGTAAAAAGAAATGCATGGTTTATTGACTTAGTTTATTAAGTTTAAATTGTGTTATATATGTGGAGCAGACAAACTTTTCAATTAATGTGAGTATGTCACTATGAGGTAGTGTTGATAGGAACTAGTTACTGTCATAGGGAAACACTATGTGACTGGCTGCTAGCATGCAATACATTTACTAAAACAGAACTATAACAGACAGTTTTCGATCATTGTGACAGTGAACTAGTGCTGCTTGCAGCTAGTTGCAACTTGTAACTAGTAACAGTGATAGGTAAGTCAGTGTGTGTGTGAATAGCATAAAAATAATAATAAAACAGTACTAAATCAGACACATTTTTCCAATAACTGTGACTGTGAGGTAGTGGTGCTATATACAGCTTATAACTAGTTACTCATGGGGAAATTACTGTGTGCGTGACTAGCGTCACTAGCATGAAAAAAGTAACAAAATAGAATTAAGGCTTTGTGTTCCACTGACTGCGAACTAATGCTGATTGTTAAGCCTCGCAACTAGTTATTAGTAACTAGTTACTCATAGGGAAGTCAGTGTGTGTGACTGCATTAAGATACAAGTATGTACTAATTCAGTGAGATGGTTGGGCCTGTTTCTTTGCTGCCAACAAGTCAATCCTCGGCACAGTCTTTGAGAGAGCCACTCTTATGTCGTCTTTGACTGCAAGACGTGAACGTAACTTGTTTTTAATCAAGCACAGTGCTGAGAATCCCTGCTCACAGCGGTATGTAGAAGGAAACTATTACCAGTTATTATGGCTGCAGTGCAGGCACATGACTTCGTAGCCGCAAGCAAAATCCATGACAACTTAAACGAGGAAAAAAAATCAGACTACAAATACACTGGAAACCTGAGGGTGAGAGTAGTGAGGGAAGAGTGGTGAGTGGGTGACAGTGAGAGGCAAACAGTGCGTCTCACTTTGGTACCTGCTCGGTACGCGTGAGGAGTTACGTGATCGATAGAAAACGAGCAAGGGTGACTATTATGGGTTTGCAAGGTTGTGTGGCAAGTGTAGTCCAAGATAGCTTTCTCTCAAATGACATAACTCCAAGAGTTTCTTTGTTAACGTTGTCACTTAGTGTCCTGGTTCTAGTGGAGGACACATCTAGCCTAGCACATGTAGGCCACTTTCTACAAACAGGTTTGAAGTTATTCAAAACCGAAGTATTTTGAGAAACCTGTCACGTACCCCCAAAATTCCTCTCACGTACCCCTGGGGGTACGCGTACCCCAGGTTGAGAACCCCTGGTCTAACCAAACGCATCGGATGTTTTAAAGGGATGTGGCTGCTACACCAGATTATGATGAACCGAATATAGGGATATACCGATATGTTGTTCCTCCATATACTGTAAGATGCCATGTAAGCGAGCTGTGAGATCAACAAAGAAGCAGGTCCCACAAAGGAAAATGTAGCGGAAACAGGTAAAGCAGATCAACCAAAACTGAAAGGAAGAAAGTGAGGTGAACAGCAAAAGGCAAACAACAATAAGGTAGGGCACAATGAGAGAGCAAGAGAGATCAAGCATCAGAAAGTAAGTTGATCAGACCAGAGCGAAACAGCTCAGGTAAAAGCAACAGTGAGGATTTTTTTTTTTTTTTTTTTTTTTTTTAGGGAGGGGAGGGGACAAAACAAGGTAGTCAATAGTAAGGTAGATAAGGAAAGAGAAGGTGAGGCAAATCAGTGTTTAAACCACGTTGAATCTAATCCAGCCGCAATATTAGTTGGTTGCAGTGAAACCTCAGCTCTCCAGTTTGCTTCTTTATCTTTTAGAATGAACCTGAATAGAGATTGTGTGCTCTAGGTGTGTTGATGTTCTGCCTGAGAACTGGCGTAAGAAAGTGTCCCACTGCCTTGTGGTGCTTTCGTCACACGACACCAACAGCGTTATGCATCTTAAGCACGAGTCAGTACACCGTAAGCAGTATGTCATGGCCAAGCAGCGGACAATGCCTCCACAATGCACATATGCAGACGTGGTCGCGTATGTGCAGTGTACGTATGATACATAGCGTATGACAGTATAAAATGTTCGTTACACCAGGCAAGAGAGCAAGGTAAGTCAGACAACTAAAAAGGCATGTCTGATATTAAGAGCAATGAGGTAAGAAAGGGTAAGACAGATCAAGCAAGAATGAAAACAGTGATGCAAATTAAGTGAAAGCAACAGTGAGAGAGGATCGTGTGACGTAAAACGAGATAAGAGGGTGAGGCGGGGTGTGATGGAAGAATGAGATGATTATCATCTGGGGGTAAGATAAATTAGGCAAGAGAGAGAGACAGGCAGGTCAGGTAGAGGCAGTAGTGTTGCGAGGCACGGTATGTTGAAAGGGTGAGGAAAATCAAGCAAGAATCTAAGCGAGGCTGGACATGAGTGCGTAAAGTAGTTCTGGTAAGATTAAGTGGAGGAAAGAAACGTGCAGTAGGTAAAGTCCAAGCAAGGGTGAGGCTGGGCCGTATGAGACAGCTGGGCCTGAGGAATGACCAAGAACCCAGAATCAGACACTTTAAGAAGTAAAAAAGGATCAAATAAGAGCAATAGCGAGGCGAGATCGTGTGAAGCAGGACATTATGGGAGGGTGAAGCAAGCAGGAACTCCGCAGGACAGAGTTACAAGGTTGCCTCAGGCTACATTTTATTGCGGGGAACTTGTCACCGGAAAGAAGACCTGGCGTGCATGATGAGGGTTGCGTAATGATTATGGTGCATAAGAGAGACAGACAGACAGACAGACAGATTATAAATGTGTGTGTGTGTGTGTGTGTGTGTGTGTGTATTAGACAGACAAACAGATTATAAATGTGTGTGTGTGTGTGTGTGTGTGTGTGTGTGTGTGTGTGTGTATTAGACAGACAGACAGATTATAAATGTGTGTGTGTGTGTGTGTGTGTGTGTGTGTGTGTGTGTGTGTGTGTGTGTGTGTGTGTGTGTGTGTGTATTAGACAGACAGACAGATTATAAATGTGTGTGTGCGTGTGTGTGTGTGTGTGTGTTAGACAGACAGATTATAAATGTGTGTGTGTGTGTGTGTGTGTGTGTGTGTGTGTGTGTGTGTGTGTGTGTGTGTGTGTGTGTGTGTTACTTTTTAAGTCATGTCTTGCGATTTCTTTCCAATGCTTATATTTAGCATAATATATTGCATTTTTTAAACTATGCTTCATGTTGAAACAATTGAAATATTCTGAACAGTTTACTATGTCTATTTTTCTACCCTTTTAGGTATCTATTTATCTATTCATCTATATATATATATATATATATATATATATATATATATATATATATATATATGTGTGTGTGGAGGTTCAGCCATAGACATCTCAGCCCAACAAACCCTACAGTATACTGTTAAGAAGCGAGATTTGCCAGTTAGGTAGTCGAGCAGCTTCTCGACGTTTCCCGATGTTTACCGTAAGCTAGTTCTGGTACGAGTCAGAGTTGCCAGTTTGCCTGCTGTTTGTGAGCGTGGTTGTTTCGTAAGTTATGCATTAATTTTTATGCTCTTTTTCTCAATAATGTTTTATTTGTGATTGTTTGTTAAATTATGTAATTTGATCTAAGTTTGTATGCTAAATAATTTACAGTGTTATGTAAGAAAACTTCATGTTTTGGATATCTCCAAGTTGGCAACTGTTGTTTTCGTAGAATGTAGAAGTCTCGAGAGTAATGCAAGCTTATATAAGCATGGAGAAGAGACTAGAGCAAACACACACACCAAAAAGCCAGTCAGAAGACAGGACGTGTGTGTGGGCAGTCCCTAGGCCCTGTCTTTCCCCTTACTATTTTTAACTCAGCCCACACCCGACTGACCGGGCCAATGTATGGCCTGGCCTGCACTACAGGTGCAGAAATCTTAAACGAACGAACGAACTAGAGCAAATTCAGTAGATTTTCAGTTCAGTTTCAGTGTAGTGCAGTGTCAGTGAAGTTTGTATATCTTCGGTACTGGTGAAAATAGTGAAGTGTTGTCAAGCGTTAATTTTTTTTTAAAGCGAGAAAGAAGGAACCAAAGCCCACCAGCCTGCAATTATTGTTCCTTCCAAGAGAAAAACAAAATACAAGAGAGAGCCAAATTCAAGATCCGATCATTTCGCGATGCCTGGACACACTGCGTTTGAAAGTCTGGAGATCATAGGAAGCTGGAAATACAAACAGAGGGAGACAGTTCCAGAGTTGACCTGCTGCAAAAATGAAGGACTGTGAGTAACGGTTAACGCCCGTCGTAAAGGTGGAGGAATGCATGCAGACAGTTCAGAGGAGCAGTGACCATTGAAGTAACGATAGAAAAGAGATAAAGATGCAACAATGTGGCGAAGAGACAGAGGTTAAAGGGAGTCAGTAAGAGGAGGAGAGTTAATGAGACGAAAAGCCTTTGACTCCACCCTATTGAGAAGAGCTGTATGTGGGGAGCCTACCCACACGAGAGTTGTACTCCACACAGGGGAGGATAAAACCCCTGTATAGAGTCAAAAATTGTGCAGAGGTAAAGAAGGAACGGAGTCGGTTTAGCACACCTAATCTCTTGGATGCAGATTTTACAAGAGATGTAATATGATCTTTCCAAGATAAGTCACGAGTAAATGAAACCCCAAGCATGTTCAAGGATGATGCAGGATTAAGCTGAATATTATTAAACGTTAGTGGTATGCCTGTGGAAGATTTTGTCGGGTTGATAGGTGTAATAACTGAGTCTTTGATGCATTATAAACAATCAGATTATTTTTACCCCAGTCAGAGATACTAGCCATATCAGACATTAGGCATGCCATAGCTTCATCCCTTTTTTGTTGAAGTAACTGCTGAGATGGACGTTGCGGGAACCGAATGGAAAGGTGAAGGGTGGAGTCATCAGTGTAAGAGTGGACAGGGTTAGATGTACAGCTTAGAAGCTCATTGATGACTAAAAAGAAGAGAGTTGGTGATAGGACAGAGCCCTGAGGAACACCACTGTTGACAGATCGAGAAGAACGATGGCCGTCTCCACCAGCGGCTATAGAACGACCAGAAAGGAAGCTAGAGATGAAGGCACAGATGGAAGGATAGAAACCGTAAGAGGGCAGTTTGGAAATTAAAGAGTTATGTCAGACTCGATCGAAAGCCTTTGAGATGTCAAGTACAATGGCAAACTTTTGCCAAAGTCTCGAAAGGAGGATGACTAGGAGTCTGCATGGTAGGTGAGAAGATCGCCAGTGGAGCATCCCTGACGGAACCCATACTGACAATCAGAAAAAAGTTGTGATAGGAAAGATGCCTTAAAATTTTTCAGTTAAGAATTGACTTGAAAAATTTTGAGATACAGGATGTTAAAGTAATTGGACGATCGTTAGAAGGTTGTGAATGGTCACCCTTCTTTGGGACTGGCTGAATGAGAGCAAACTTCCAGCAAGAAGGAAAGGTACAAGTTGATAGACAAAGACGAAAGAGTTTGCCTAGGCAGGGTGTAAGCACAGAAGCACAGTTCTTGAGAAAAACAGGAGGGACTCCATCAGGCCCATATGCCTTATTAGTATTGAGGTCAGTGATGGCAGAAAATACATCAGCTGAAGAAATTTTAATGTCAGCCATGAGGAAGTCAGAGGGAGGAAGTGATGGAGGAACAGCACCGGAATCGTCTAAGGTGGAATTGGAGGAGAAAGTCTGAACGAAGAGATCTGTTTATCAGTAGAAGAAATAGCTACAGAGCCATCAGAGTAGAAAAGAGGAGGAAAGGATGATGAGGTAAAGTTGTTAGAAAGGTTTTTGGCAAGGTGCCAGAGGGAGCGGCAAGAATTCGAGCTGGAGAGTTGAGAGCATTTAGTACGGATGAAACTATTTATAGCAGAGCGAAGAACAGACTTAGTACGATTCCGGGTAGAAATGTATAAAAGATGTGATTCAGGGATGGGTTGTCTCCAGTACCTTTTGTAGGCCCTCTCCTTGTTGCGGACAGCATTAGAACAAGTGTAATTAAACCAAGGCTTTCTTGCATTAGTCAAAGGAAAAGAGAAAGAAATGTATGCTTCCATGCCCGAAAGAATAACCTCCGTAATGAGCAAGGCACACTCAGATGGCTCCCGGTCATGGAAGCAATATTCATTCCAGGGAAAATCAAAGAAGTACTGCCTGAGGGCCTCCCAATCTGCGGCTCCAAAGTGCCACAGACGACGTTTCTTTGTAGGGTCCACAGGTCGTACCGGAGCGATAGGACAGGTTAAGGTGATAAGGTTGTGATCGGAGGAGCCCAAAGGAGAGAAAAGATTAACAGTGTAAGCAGAATGATTGCAGTTAGTAAAGTTTGTATAGCTCCAGTACTTGTGAGAATAGTGTAGTGAAGTTGGCAATCATTAAGTGTAATTATTTGGAAAATAAAGACAGTCAACTTAGGAAGCCAGTGTTTATGTAAGACGCCTGAGCTGATCCTATGTACTGTACACTAGAGATGTATCGGATGTCTAATAATGTGGATGTGCGGATGCCGATGAGGATAAGAACTTTTTTTAGTTGCAGATGCGGCTGTGGGTGCGGATATTCAGTTATTTTTTGCAGATGCAGATGCGGATGTCTGATGACTATATCCTCGCGGATGCGGATGCGGATTATTTTTTAAATCTTTTAAAATTATGCATTTTAAATTGTTAACGACGACTTTCAGTCACATAAAGGATGCGGGACGTGGACCTAAGTCGTCATGCATCCCAACCTCCACTCTTTGGAAAGTGGTAAAGTTACATTAATTTTAGATAAGTGCAAACTTAAATTGAAGTTAGTATATGTATTATTGTATAGTTTATCAGAATCATTTGAACCTCACATTGCACATTAGTATTTGAATTTCAGCAAAGGCAAATTACTCTTCAAAAACAAAAGTTTCTCTGCATTATCTGCATGAATGCTCTTGTGTTTTTCATCACAGATTAATCCAGCATCACTGAATAGTTTTTCACTGGGGACGCTGTTTGGGGGACGACAGAGATATGTGCGTACCACTTCCACTAAATCAGGAGACTCTTCTGTTTTCACTCCACCATTTCAGAGTATCTTCATTTGTTCCTTTAATTCTCTTTTGTTTGTGATACTGCTTTATTTCTTCCACTGAACTTGTAACTGGTGGCTCATCATTTTCATCATCACTGCTTGATGCGAGTATTATATTCATTGCATCTGACAGTGTTCCACTTGTGCTTGGTCTTGGTATATGGCTGGTAGGCTTGTCACCTTTCAGTCGTTTTTTTGCTGGCTCATTTCCATCATCCTTTAGCTGATCACACAGGCCAGCAATTGTTGATTGAACTTGCTCAGTGATGTAAGAAGAGAAAAATTTACTCTTATATCTAGGATCAAGCCACGGCCACACCAACTCCACTACACTGTGACTACAGTGCTATAGAGATACACTATACTCGATAACTTCCAACACAACGGTAAATGCTATACAGCTATATTCTTTTTCATAATAGTATTTAGACTACCAATTATATATATATATATATATATATATATATATATATATATATATATATATATATATATAAACTAATTTTATGCACTGATATGTTTTGTAATATCCTCATGTCCTCATTCTCAAAGTGCGGATGCGGAGCGGATGCGGATGTTAAATTTACCATTACTGCGGATGCGGATGTTACTTGCATTGCAAATGTGGATGCGGATGCAGATTTTTTTTTTTTTTTTAATGCGGATAATTTGCGGATGCGGATGCGGTTATCCGATACACCTCTACTGTACACCTAAAGGTTGACCACTGGAAGAACAACTCACTGGGCAACGTCCTTCCTGTAACTGTACTATTGCTGTTGGAGCCTGTGGTAGTGCGGGACGGGGATGTAACAATACTTATGCGCCCCCGACACGAGCCGTCAATCTGCTGTCCGAAAAGAGTTTTCCTGAGAGGCGGGTATGGCATGGAGATTCTTCAGGGCTCGGTAAGCAGGTCGAAGGTCATTCACATGATAAAGGCCTTCCATCTCCTCAGTGATTTCCCTGGCATACCTCTCCTTGTCCCTTTTTAGCAAAACTCGTGATACAACAAAGGATGATTGATGACCAGTAAAGTTAGGCGCAAGTTCGTCTTGCTTGTTTCTTCTGGTAATTTGTTAAGTTCAATAGGAAAGAACTGGTATTTTTGTTGTTAATAAGAGTTCCATGATAACGAACTGAAGTACACCGTGGTACAGTGCTTGAGCTTACAGTATGGCAATCTTTAAAAGTTTACAATGAGGGAAATTTCATTTTCTATCAACTGATATAGAAAAAAAAATAGCATCGTTCAGGATAACTCTAACAAACTTACTTATTCGGGCGAATGCGCTAAATCTCTCAGAGTATTCTCTGGCAGGGGTGTCGTTTAAGTTTTCCTTGAGGGGCAAGGTCAGCATCTGGAGGCCCCATCCCCTACCGTCATATTAGGGTCACACTTCAGTGAGGGTGGGGGTGTAAAGGCCTCCATCTGAGGTCGCTCAGTTCAGTCATATCCGGGTTTCCTAAATTACCCAGTAGTGCCCGTCTTTGTGAAAATTGTGTTAGTGAGTCTAGTGACCTGCGATTTACGATAAGTGTTGTGCTACTGGGCTCTGTGCTAGTGTGTTATCAGTGTGTGTTCTAGTGGTATAGTGTGGTGATTGAGCGGTGCGACGAATGAGGGACTTTTCAGGGTCGTTTGCTACCTAGCTGGCAAGCCTGACTCGGTCCTATAGTCTGTTTGATTGACCTGTGCAGCTGAGATTCATGGGCCGAGTAGGGTGTGTTTGAATCGCTGCTGCTGATTGGCCGCCGATGATTTGAATCTACACCTATTCTTATTACATATTTATTTTTATACTTTTAAACTTCCTTCAATACAAGCTGCCAGATTAAATATGGAATAATTTCCGAAGCTGAAGAGGCCAAAATTAGCTTTACAAGTTTACTGTTATTAAAGAAAATTAAACTTGATTACGTTTCATAAAACGATGATTGACGTTTCAAATAAATTAGCCACCCACGGTGTACATCCACGTCCGCATGTTGCACTACATCCACGCACGTGTACACCCACGTCCGCATGCTGCGCTATAACATCCACCCACGGTGTACATCTACGTCCGCATGTTGCACAACAGTATATGCCTGCATTTCTTCAGTGACATCATCGGCGGCCAATTAGTAGCCGCAACAAACACACCGTACTTGCCGCATACATCTCAGCTGAACAGGTCAATCAAATAGACTATAGGACCCCAAAAGTAACGTAACTGTGGTGACCATTCAATGTGTCTAGATAATGTATGAGATTTGGCAAGACTATATAGGCCATTTCAGATGCTAAAATAATCGTTGATAATAAATATAACACATGAATGAATACTCTTGACTAGACTCGATTTTTTTCCAACTGATGATCCACTTCCGTGAATGTGGTATATACCTGCGCACTCCTGCTGCGTGATAGATTGGTTTCAGTTTCATACCTGAAGTATCATATTTACAAAAAACAATTGTACCTTATATTCTAGTTCTCATAAATGCTGTATTGCATTGTCACTGTACTATACAGACATGAAACGAGTACGTATCTGTGCTTCACCCAAACGGACAATGAATTTGAGGAAGTTGAATTTGAATTGAATTATTTGTTGTAAAAGGTACATAGTTGTTACATCTCATATATATATATATATATATATATATATATATATATATATATATATATATATATATATATATATATACTTAAGGATAATATGGGCGAAGGTATCGAAGCAATGGAGTAGGTGTGATCCATAATAATCTTGCGAGACGAGACAAGTTTTTCCCGCCTGGCCGTCTCTTGTGTTGCCGTGGCCCCCCTCCTCTGTAGCTACTGTTCCATTCGCCTCCCTACTTCCAACACTTAACCACTGACAAAACCGCTAATTTACTTAGAATGGTACTATTGTCCAATGTAACAAGTGCCTTAGTATTAAGATATCTTTTATTTGCACTTACCCAGCCAAATGCGTTTATTTAATATGTAGGGGAATGTAACAACTCTGTACCTTTTACAACAATATTTCAGTTCGGATTCAACTTCCTCAAAGTCATTGTCCGTTTGGGTGAAGCACAGATACATACTCGTTTCATATCTGTTTGTATAGTACAATTACATTGTAAAATACGAGCCTCCGCCGCCGGACCCCCCACCCCGCTACGGAGCCGCAGCCCTATCCCAACCCCAGGAGGACACCACGGCGGGCCAGGTGAGTGCGGGACTGGCCCAGAGCAAGACGGGCGCTGGGGCGCCCCTACCTTGAGTCCCTCTTCCCCTCAACCTACCCAACTGCGACGTCCCAGGAATGCGACACTACTTCACGGGCGGAGTAGCCCTCACCAGGATCGTGGTGGGGCTGCTCCAGATACAGTCCCAGGCAACACCGCAGTAACGGCCACCGAACGTACCGGGGAGGGAACGGCCACTGTACTTCCCTTAGTTGCTTCCCCCTGCAGCCCCGCAGTAACGGCCACCGAACGTACCGGGGAGGGAACAGCCACTGTACGTCCCTCAGCTGCAGCCACATCTGGAGACCACTGCGGTGTGCTAGCTACTGAGAACACACCGACTGGCAAAGGCAGGAGGAGTGGAACTGTGAAGACGGCCACTGTACGCGTCAGGGAGGAAATGGCCACTGTACGTCCCTCATCCACCTCCTCCTCCTCCTACGGGAGTAACCCCACGGTAACAGCCACCGTACGTACCGGGGAGGGAATGGCCACTGTATGTCCCTCAGCTACTTCCCGTTGGGCAGGCAGACCTGCGGCAATGGCCACTGTATGTGCCAGGGAGGGAACGGCCGCTGTACGTCCCTCACCAGCCTCTTCCTCCTTCGGGAGCAGCGCCACAGTAACGGCCACTGTACATACCGGGGAAGGAACGGCCACTGTACGTCCTTCTGCTGCTGCCCTTAGAGACTGTGGAACCGCAACAACGGCCATCATATGTGTTGGGGAAGGGACGGCCACTGTACACCCTTCGTCTGCAGACTCGAGGGTTCTCCCAGAGGGGAAGGCCCCTTGCGTGGCCGACTCACTACCCCTCGGCTGCATGGGACGCCCTTCTCTCTCTCCCTCCAGGTGTGGTCCCCTGGAGATGCTGCCATTCCAGGAGTGGTGGCGAGGTCCTGTCCCCGAAGGCTAGGTTCCTACTCTACAGCCTGTCCCTGGACGACGCCGGCCCTTGACGGACGCCCTGCAGGAGAGGTGCCACAGCCAGCCCCTGACGGTGCCCCACCCTGTAGGCAACCACAGCACCAGGCCTCACAGGGCCAGCCTGCAGACCTCAAATCGGGACCACTCAGGCCCCACTCCCCATCGGATCTCCGCCCAGAGTAAGAAGCGGCAAGCCCGACTCCTGACGATGTTTGGCCCCAGTCCTGAGGGCCACTTACCAGGTCAAGGCCCCCAGACGGAAGGGCCTCCCTGCACCCCAGCCCGGACACGCACCCAGGTGGTGACGCCCTCGAGAGCTGTGCCGTGCCTCCTACAGGAAAGCTCTCCCAAAGGGCCCCCTCCCACTCCTGGGTGCCACCTCTACTAACCCCAGGCATAAGCAGTCCAGTGACAACACCTTCCACCTCCCAAGTCGTGTCAAAGACTTAGTGAACATGACAGTTGGTGAATGTGAACAGTAAGACAGAAACGATACACCAGAGAGTGACGGTCGGCAAATATGAACAGTGAGACAGAAACTATACACCAGAAGGTAATGGTCAGTGAATGTGAACAGTGAGACAAAAGTAATATACCAAGATTCCTGTCCTAACTGACCCAAGGTACTGTGTCTATACCTAAGCCCTATGGAACCAGGGAAATGTATCAGTGGCGGCCCGAGACTAACTATGAACAGTCCATAAAGACAGAACGAGTAAACAGTGTCACCGCGACTAAGTGACATTCCCGCGTGCCGTGACTCGGGTACAGACATTGTGCCTATGTGATATGTATGGTAGTACTGATTAACCTGGTGCTTCAGTTCATTCATATGTAGCGTACCCTGAAGAGTGTATTAAATGGCAATTGTGCATTAACTCTAACACCTATATTGTGCCCTAGTGACCTGTCATATACATGTGTATTGAAGAAGGTTGTATACTGACCCCGACATCAATACTGTGCTTATGGACACATTGTACCAATAGTATTAACTCTGTCACTTTGTCCCTTCCATATTCAGTGTATCTTTGTTTATGTATTGTAAGGAGTTTGGATTAAGACAATAGATGTGTTAAAGTATACTGCCGAGTTTTTATGTCCTGTTCTTTTGTGAGTGTTCTACTTCCAGTCTAGAAAGAGGACCCCGCTCAGTCACTGGTGTTTTTAGGACGAGGGGTCAGACTAAAAACACCCAGCATAACACTGGTGACAGCGGTGGTTCTGGATCCGATTCGAACACGGAGGAACAAAAAGGGAAATATTGCACAATGGCAGCCAAACCTCACATCTACTTTCCAAGGTTCAACCCTGAACAATATGACATTGATGTCTACTTGGATATGGTTAGCCCTTATTAGACATAGGGTTTGACAGCGACAAAGAGAAAATTGCCGTCACACTACCTAACCTGGGCAAAATTGTGGCCACTATAGCCACAAAAATCGTCCCCGATTTGACATGGGACCAATTCTCACTTATCGTGAAACAAGCTGTTACGCCTTCATTGGGCAGAGTTGTCGCCCTTTCACAACTCGACACCCTAACATACAATGGCAGCCTGGACGACACTTTCGTCCAGGCATGGCGACTCGTCACCACCGCCTATCCCGAAGCAACCACAGCCATTTGGGACCAACATACCTTCAACACCCTGCTTAGAATCCTCCTGAGCACAGTCAGGGAACATTTTACTATCTGTGATCCATCGGGAGACATGGACCGTGACCTGCAACCAGTACGAAGCCTCCTCGTCACCCATCCCACAACCCAGCCTATCCACGCTGTCAGTAAATTCCTCACGACCAAGGCGGCGCCACCCAAGCAATGGGCGCCCCCCTCACAACCCACTACGGAGCCACAGCTTGCTGTACCCAGGGCTCACCCCCAGAAGGAACGCCCTAACCCCAGGGAAAACTCCAATTTAATTTCCATTAACCCCTGGGAATTTACCACCTGCAGTCGCAGCTGCCCGCTACACGACATCCACGAGCAGCTGAAAGCCAATCGATGCAGGACAGCCACACAAGGGCGTCGCAAGGTGTCATCTCTCGAAGATGACGCTCCAGAAGATGATGCTCCACCCATAATGTACACAGACCACGGGGACGAGGAACCCGACAAGGAAAGCACCGTACAGCAAATGGATTTTTAGGTCCGCCCCCGCACCTCCCCATGGTGGTGGGGGCCACTTCACGTAAGTACAGACCCCCAGTCTACGATAAAATAAGGCTGAACGGGGTCAAGGCAAGGCTACTGGTGGACACGGGAGCAGCCAGATCCTGCCTCTACTCGCATTTTTACTCCCACCACAGCTCCGCCTTCATCCCCCTTCTCTCCACCTCAGCCAACCTCGTAGACGCGGGGGATGGCCCCCTGCCTATCCATGGAGAAATCCGGGACCTGCAGACTGATATCCACCAGCAAGTCACCACAAGACATCCCTTTATTGTCTTCGATTCCACCTGCCGTGCATATGACGGCTACCTGGGGCTGGACCTCCTACAAAAGCTGAATGTAAACATCGACTGCTACAAGCGCCGCCTTCACTTCTGTCCAGCCCCCCAATCCCCCCTAACCACTCACGCAGCACGTGCACACCCTCACCTCATGCACCACCTGCCCCTCACCACCCTCAACCTCTCTGCACATGCATCACACCACCAATCACACCTCTCCCATCACCCAACACCTCACCTTCTCACCCCCATTCCTTATCCTCTGCCTCCCCTATTTCACCTCCCCCTCCAACTTTTCCTGCCACCATTGCTTCTGCTATTACCATTCCACCTCACCATAAGGCTTGGTTACAACTAAACAGACCCTCCGGTACCTTCGTACTCTTTTCTCCCACCCTACCACATGGGCCCCTTTCACCATGTCCGAATGGTGCGAATCGCCAACCTCACTGCCACACCACTTACCCTTCTGCGAGGGTTAATAATAGCCGACATGGAGGAGGCCGAGCCTTGTGAAATGCCTCTACCCTCCCACCCCACTCTGCCTACTGTACCTTCTCACCTCTCCACCTCCCAAACTAACAGCCTCCGACAACTGCTCCTGGACTTCCAAGACCTCTTCTCATCTGGCCCAGCAGACATTAGGCACACCACCTACCTCAACCACGAAATTCACACCACGGGACCACCCATCTGCCAACCCTCACGACGCAAGAACCCTAAACAATGGGCAGAGGAAGACTGGCAGGTCCAGGACATGCAATGCAAGCATTATTTCCAACTCCACCAGCCCCTGGTCCTCTCCCGTCATACTGGTTAGAAAAAAGGATGGCACCATGCGGTTCTGTATCGACTACCGTAAACTAAATGATGTCACCACCAAGGATACCACGCCTCTACCCAGAATTGACGATTCCCTCGACTCACTACACGGCTCATCATGGTTTTCCACCCTCGACCTGCAGTCGGGGTACTAGCAAATCCCTGTCCATCCAGAGGACAAACAAAAAACAGCCTTCTGCACCAGCAATGGCAAGCATTATGAATTTAACGTCCTTCCCTTCGGACTATGCAATGCCCCGGCCACATTCTCCCACCTCTTGGAGTTGGTCCTGAGTGGCCCAACCTGGGAGATCCACCTGGCGTATCTAGATGACGTCATTGTATTCAGCCGTACCTGGGCCGACCACCTCCACCGCCTCAAACAAGTCTTCATACAAATACACCAGGTCAGACTTAAACTAAAACCCTCAAAGTGCGTCCTAGCAGAAAGATCCATCTCCATCCTAGGACATGTGATCGGAGCCGAGGGCATCTCCCCCAATCCCGACAAGTTGCATGCCATTGCCAACCTCCCCCTACCTAAGGACGTCCACGAAATGCACGCCTTCCTCGGACTTACCTCTTGCTACCATTGCTTCGTCAAAGGCTTCGCCGACATCGCCAAACCATTACACGATCTGACAAAGAAAGGCGAACCTTTTTTGTGGACAGATACCGGAATCTCGGCATTCAACACCCTCAAAAACAAACTTATCTCAGCCCTATTGTAGCTTTCCCGGACTACAACCTCCCTTTTCATCTATACACCGACGTTTCCCTCATTGCCATAAGGGCTGTACTCGCCCAGGTGCAGGACGGATGGGAACATACTATCGCCAGCCACACCCTCAATCAAGCAGAAAGGAATTACGTGGCAACCAAGCCCGAGTGCCTGGGAATTATCTGGGCATTGGATAACTTCCACTCCTACATTTCAGGCACCCATGTAGTCATCATTACGGACCATCAATCGCTCCAGTGGCTACGGCAGTCCAACACCACCAGTGCCCAACTGATTTGATGGCAAGAGGCACTGGAAGAATTCGATTTTGAAATATCTTATCGACCTGGGAAATTACACACGAATGCCGATGCCCTTTCCTGCCTCCCCATCAATGCTATTGCCTGCCCTGCCAAAGACCATAACACCATAACAGTTGCAGATGCATTGGTCCACCACGTCTTCCCCTACTTTGGGATCCCCCAGGCCCTGCATTCTGATAATGCCCCTGAATTCACGAGCAAGGTCCGGGAAGAACTCGCAACACTATTCGGTTATCATATTTCACATTCTTCCCCATACTGGCCGCAGGGAAACAGTGTCTGTGAGAGAAGTCATCGATCCCTCCTTAACCAGGTACGAACCCGAATTGTTCAAACAGGCAACGACGACTAGCCAGCCCATGTCAAAATTGTGCAGTGGGGCCTCAACACATGCCCCAGGGATGGTGGAATAATCCCTCATGAGCGAGCCTTCAGGGAAGCCCTGCTCCTGCTGCCCCTCCGCCAACACCTCCAACCCCCTCCCCCACCCTCCACCACCTTCAATTGCAACAAGACCTACAGCCCGATACGATCGCCTCCAACCCCTACAAACCGGGAGATTCTGTCGTCGTGGCACACCTACCCACCCCCAGCAAAACCTCTCCCCGATTCGAAGGCCCCTTCACCATCATCAAAGTCTCCAGCCCTTACCAAGTCATTATCCAACACCATGGACATACACGCACGTACCACAACCGACACGTGCCCCCCTTCCAACCCACCAACGATAACTCTCCACTCAACCGCGCCCTGCACACCTCCCGCCATGCACCACCCACCTCAGCTCCTTCTGAGAATCACCCCACTGATTCATACGCCTACTCCTTCTCACCCCCCCCTTCCAACTCACCTACCATCACACCTCCTCCTATGAAATCCTTACCTGACCCACCACCACCTTCCTCTGATTCTGATCCCTCACCATCCTCACCTCGGCCCACATCTCAAACGCCCTCCTCCCCTTCTCCAACCCACCACTTTCAATCACCACCCTCTACCCCCACCACCAAACCCACACCACGCCACTCTGCAACAACTCCCGCCTTCACCACCGTGGAAACAACCACCCACACTGTACCACCACGACACCCCCTCATACCCCCCCCCGCACCTCCCCCATCACCACCCCACGCACCACCTCACCCGCTAACTCCCCACGTGCATCAACTCCACCTAGCACCCACGCCACTCATTCCTCCACCCCTGTTCAGCCTTTACCTACCGACCATGCCCACTACACACGCCACTCCATACCATTACCCACAACTGCCCACAGTCACCACAGGACGCCCACACCACCACGTGCCTCCACAGCTTCACCCCCCACACCTGCCCTTACTACCACTACCACCAGATCCGGATGCCTCTCACGCCCACTGACCAGATACACTCCTACACCCACTCCTGCCTTCCCTACTTCCCCACCATCACCCCCACACACTACCCATACCCCCAACACCACCCCCATCATACTCACCCTACACCAAGCACAGTGGAAATTTCCCCCTACCCATTTCCCTAGAAGGAGACGATGCTCTGACCCTAACCTCCCCCATTAAAAGATCAGGACCTCACCCCTAGCCAGCATACAGCCATCGACCCTGCACCGAGCACCATCACCAGAGGTGAGGATCCAGAGGATTGTTTGGCATCCCCCACACGGTCCGGGCCTGAGAGTATGAGGGACCCACCAGCTCCGCAACCTCCACCACACCACACACTCTTTCCACACTCCACCCCACACTCAACCCACACCAAGAACCCAACCACGTAACACACCACTGGACCACCCTCCTCCAACACATCACACCTGCCCACCAGATATCCACTACCAGCACCTACCACTTTCAGTCACGGGGCCGTGACTTCTTTACCACGGACGGTGGTAAAATACGTGCCTCCGCCGCCAGACCCCCCACCCTGCTACGAAGCCGCAGCCCTACCCCCACCCCAGGAGGACACCATGGCGGGCCAGGTGAGTGTGGGACTGGCCCAGAGCAAGACGGGCACCAGGGCGCCCCTGCCTTGAGTCCCTCTTCCCCTCAACCTACCCAACTGCGACATTGCAGGAATGCAACACTATTTCACGGACGGAGCAGCCCTCACCAGGATCGGGGTGGGACTGCTCCAGATACAGTCCCAAGCAACACCGCAGTAACCGCCACTGTACGTACTGGGGAGGGAACGGCCACTGTACATCCCTCAGTTGCTTCCTCCTGCAGCCTTGTGGTAACGGCAACCGTACGTACCAGGGAGGGAATGGCCACTGTACGTCCCTCAGCTACTTCCTGTTGGGCAGGTAGACCCGCAGCAATGACCACTGTACGTGCCGGGGAGGGAACGGCCACTGTACGTACCGGGGAAGGAACGGCCACTCTACATCCTTCTGCTGCTGCCCTTAGAGACTGGAACTGCAACAAAGGCCACTGTACATGTTGGGATGGCCACTGTACGCCCTTCATCTGCAGTCTCAAGGGTTCTCCCAGAGGGGAAGGCCCCTTGCGTGGCCGGCTCACTACCCCTTGGCTGCATGGGATGCCCTTCTCTCTCTCTCTCTAGGTGTGGTTCCCCGGAGGTGCTGCCGTTCCAGGAGTGGTGGCGAGGTCCTGTCCCCGAAGGCTGGGTTCCTGCCCTACAGCCTGTCACTGAACGACCAGCCCCTGAAGGACGCACTGCAGGAGAGGTGCCACAGCCAGCCCCTGACGGCGCCCCACCCCGTAGGCGACCGCAGCACCAGGCCTCCCAGGGCCAGCCTGCGGACCCCAAGTTGGGACCACTCAGGCCCCACTCTCCATCGGCCCTCCGCCCAAGTAAGAAGCGGCAGGCCCGACTCCTGACGCTGTTCGGCCCCAGTCCCAAGGGCCACTGACCAGGTTGAGGCCCCCAGATGGAAGGGCCTCCCCGCACCCCAGCCCGGACACGCGCCCGGGCAGTGATGCCCCCGAGAGCTGTGCTGTGCCTCCTACAGGAAAGCTCTCCTGAGGGGCCCCCTCCCACTCCCGGGTGCCACCTCTACTAACCCCAGGCATAAGCAGTCCAGTGACGACACCATCCACGTCCCGAGTCATGTCAAAGACTTAGTGAACGTGACAGTTGGTGAATGTGAACAGTAAGACAGAAACAATACACTAGAGAGTGACGGTCAGCGAATATGAACAGTGAGACAGAAACTATACACCAGAAGGTAATGGTCAGTGAATGTGAACAGTGAGACAAAAGTAATATACCAAGATTCCTATCCTAACTGATCCAAGGTACTGCGTCTATACCTAAGCCCTACGGAACCAGGGAAATGTATCAGTGGCAGCCTGAGACTAACTAAGAACAGTCCATAAAGACAGAACGTGTAAACAGTGTCGCTGCGGCTGACATTCCTGCGTGCCGTGACCCAGGTACAGACATTGCGCCTATGTGATATGTATGGTAGTACTGATTAACCTGGCGCTTCACTTCATCCATATGTAACGTACCCTGAAGAGTGTATTAAATGGCAATTGTGCATTAACTCTAATACCTATATTGTGCCCTAGTGACCTGTCATATATATGTGTATTGAAGAAGGTTGTATACTGACCCCGACATCAATACTGTGCTTATGGACACATTGTACCAATAGTATTAACTCTGTCACATGGCGTCTGGCAATGAATGAATGAATGAACTTTGTCTCTTCCATATTCAGTGTATCTTTGTTTATGTATTGTAAGGAGTTTGGATTAAGACAATAGATGTGTTAAAGTATACTGCCGAGTTTTTATGCCCTGTTCTTTTGTGAGTGTTCTACTTCCGGTCTAGAAAGAGGACCCCGCTCAGTCGCTGGTGTGTTTAGGACGAGAGGTCGGACTAAACACACCCAGCATAACACAATGTAAAACAGCATTTATGACAATTGGACTATGAGGTACACCTGTACCACACGCTGAGCTCTATAATATGGAGAGGCTTTCTCATGGCTAGGACCACATAGTTTGGGTAACAGCCGCTAGGGGCGCATGGCGGCGCTGATGTTTATATACACCACCGACGTCCACGTCTTTCGAAATCAGCCGGTGAATTCGGAAAATATAGTGCCATGGCCCACTGCATAGCTTACGTAAACAACAGCGAAACAGAAACAGCAAGCTACGAAGTAAGAACCGTGATCCAACTGCATTTCCATGGTGGAGGCAACGAGTGGTGGTGTTTCAATGTGGCGGCCAAAGCAACACGCTCGCTGGGAGATAGCCTCACCGTATTATAGAGCTCAGTGGTACACCACAGGGATCAGTAATCGGTCTATTATTATTATACATATAAACGACCCAGAATTAGGAATCAATAGCCGTATTAGCAAATTTGCCGATGACACTAAAATAGGACATATCAACTCTACTGATGACAATGTTACCCTTCATAAGGACCTCGGTATATTGTCCAAATCATAGTTTATATCTATGGTCCAAATGGTCTAAAGACTGGCAATGGAATTTGACGTGGAAATATGTAAAATGTTTAACGTGGGCAAGACCATCGGAGATACGAGATACGACTTAAATAATTAAAAGAAAAAGTAATAATAATAATCGGTATGTGAGAGAGATCTAGGAGATTAACAGTAAAAGCCTAAAACCAAGACCACAGGGGATGAATGCGAGAAGTAAAGCAAATAGGATCCTGCCCTATCCATTTCAGACCCCATGAGGCATCGTTTTTCGCAAATATGTTCTAAACAAACAGTTGGATCAATATGACATTTTGGCACAGATTGTTTGACACCGTCCCCTAATTTATGGCACTACAGTGCATTGCCAAGTGTGTTTCATTAAGGAGTTTACCCGGCTTTGAAGGCGAAGCTGGCAAGAGCCGAGTAGACATTCGGACAGGGAAAGGTTTTACGTGACGTAGTTGTGACGTGTATCACTCCACCACCTCTCCCTCCACTCCCGTCTTCCCCTGTCTGAATGTCTACTCGGCTCTTACCAGCTTCCCTTCAAAGCCAAGAGTAAATTCCTTAATGAAACACACTTGGCAATGTACTGTAGTGCCATAAATCAGGGGACGGTGTCAAACAAGCTGTTCCAAAATGTCATATTGATTCAACTGTTTGTTTAGAACATATTTGCGAAAAACGATGCCTCATAGGGTCTGAAATGGATTGTAAGAATTATTTTGTACAGTGAGCAACAGGACATCTAAAGTAATACTGCAACTTTTTTTAGTATCAATAAGGCCACGTTAGATTCTGCCGTGCAGTTTTTTGTTTCCGCAGTGTAGAATGGAAAATGCACAGAAGAGAATTGCTACCTGAAACACGGAACCTTTCATATAAAGACAGACTGAAAAGACTAAATTTGCACTCACTAGAAAGGCGCAGAGTAAAGGAAGACTTAACCGAGGTGCTTAATTGGATAAAGGAAATAAGGGAGATACGAAGTATTAGCCAGGTTGCCTACTTAAAGAAAACAAGGAAAAGGTGCATCAATTCTGGTGTAAAATTGTGAAGTGTAGGGTAAGTATCCTCTTACTGATGTTCGGAGAACGAAATCTGCTGTATTTCTGTCGTTAAGTCGTCTGCCCTTAAAAATCATGAGTATAACTCACCTCGAGGTCAAAAGCGAGGGAAAAACCACACAACTCTAGAATCCCCATCTTCTTGAGCGGCTGTATCTATTCTGGCTTACCATCATGAAAGATAGCTAATATAGAAAGTTCTCATGATGATGCACAAACTTAGGAGTGATAATCTATAATTCCTTCTTTATGCTTCTCCATCTACCAGCACCCGCCTCACTGTTTCCCATCTAACCACTTCACTACGAAGACATTTCTGATTATATTTTTGCTGCCATCAAGCTAATTTATTCAACTTAGGAATTCTAACAGTGAATCAAAGTGTTTAAATTAAGGTTATGCCCAACTTTTCCAGCTCGAAAAGTCTGCCCAAAATCGTCAGGAGTAAAGTGATAAATGACCCTCGCGTACTCGATAAACATAAATCTAAGCCTCCATCATCATCGTCTTACACGTTTCCATCCTGTGTTGCAGCGTACCGAAGCAAACGCTAGTTAGGTTCATCAGCCCCTACTAAGCACCACAGCCATCAGTTTCTCATTATTTTTATCTCTGGCCTTGGCTGTGCGTCGTGCGGGATGGTGTGTGTGTGTGTGTGTGTGTGTGTGTGTGTGTGTGCGCGCAATTTACTGGATGTCATGTGCGTTAGTGTAAGATACAAAGTTTTGTTATGGGTGTATTTGTGTATGTGTTGATATATTAGTGTCATGTGACTGGGATGTGGGATGTCATAGTGTATTGCTTGCATGGATATGTGATGCTGTGAGTTGTTACCGGCATGGAATATGTAATGTCATGAGGTGTTACATGTGTGGGATGTGTAATGTCACGAGATGCTACGTGCATGGGGTTTGTGATGTCACCTGGTGTCATGTGTGCACGACGTTCTATGTCGCGTAATGCCATGTGCATGGGATGTCAATATCGTGGTGGTACGTACACCGTAACACGTGGGATACAATGCTGTTTGTAAGGGATGGGCATTGTCCTGTAATTATAATTATGTATTAACGTCTTCTGTCATATGACGTCTTTCGTATAGTTTTTTTGCTGTCACCTGACTACTATATTTAGCTTTGGGGAGACCTCACATAGTACAAGAATTTAATTTAGATAGTTTCTAATCATTTCTCAGAGCGAGGTTTTCCTAAAGTTTCATGAAATTATCTTTGGTAGCACGAATGATATATAATACATCAACGTAGTTAAAAGATCAAATATTTGAATATATGGTGCCTTACGCGCACAGGATGTTTTTTACTCTAGTGCACGACAAGGGCTGATCACAGCAGAATGAGAACTGAGGCATGTATGTTATACAGTAGTTTGTTGATCGTAACATGTCCGGAAATTTTCATCCTTTTATACATTACTGCCAGCAGTTCACTGGCATAATAAAGTATTAATACGCTCAATATTCTTTCCCTAACACATCTTTTCATTATCAACGTAGCACTCTGTTCTAGTATTAATCTTATGTTTCAGCTTAGTCTTTAAGGTGGAGAGATGACAATTTTGTACCATGTTAAAGTAGACAGTATGGCTCTGTAATGATTAGTCAGCAAGTGAACAAACATTTTTTTTTTTTTCCACGTATAACATAATACAATAACGCTGAAATATCTTAGTCTCCATTGATGAAAATGAGGTATTATACCTAGAGTGTTAGTTTATCTGTTTCCGTCTATTTACTCGTGGTGTTTGTCTCTATTGATCTAACAGAGACATAGCCGAGAACAAAGTATAGTTGTATGTACCTATATCACCATCGACATTGCAGAAATTTGTTTCACAGATAGGAATAACTAACCACAGACTAATCACATTAAACTACAGATGTTTATGCCAACTTGATAATTAAGCATCTATCCACGTATTTTTTTAAATTACTGTCAGACAGCTAAATTATCTACAGTACGTTTCAGATGCCAGCAAAACGTATTTTGGACGTGCTGTATTTTTAAGATATTCATGAACTACGGGAGGGGTACCTGCTCTGTCGCACCTCACCCCCCAACATACATGCCCACATCTTTATGTGGATATAAAGAGGTGATGGGTAGTTTAAAATCATTAATTTGGAGACAAAAAGAAATAAATGAATTACGGCTGCTGAGGTTCAAAACCCCATCCTAAACCCCACAATATCACTGGCTGACACTTGGGCCTCGTTTAATTTTTTATCTTAATAACTTTCAGCGATAAACAAATGTCGGTTGCAGTTAGCCATTACCACAGATCGTGTTGTTTTCATATTTTGTTACTTTCATACTCACTGTAATTTGACTGTGATGTGTTTGGTACGTATATGCGTGAAGACAACATATATATATATATAAGTAATCTTATATATGATATAAAGATTCGTCACCGGTATAAATGTCGGTAATATAACGTACATAATTTTCACGTTAACAACGTTCATAATCTTCACGCTAACAATTACACTATTACTATGAAGGTATAAAACCGTTTATGAAAGCTATTGGAATGGTACTCCCTCGTGGAACCACCCCAGTATTTCACCCAGCCTGAATTGCCAGTTTAAGTTTACAGAATATACTTATCAGTGTAAATAATCCCGTAAATTTATATTGACTTTCATTCTTTTAATTACCGGTATATTGATTCGTTGATTTATTTTTTGAACATTGCTTTTCTGACGTGTTGTGATGTGGTTTGAATGATTCTGACCTTCACTTCTATCGCAGATCACTGCTTTCGACTACATAGACTGTTCTTAAGTGATCTTAATCTCCCCCAAAAGTGGGGAGAGCTTCTTTATTAGGGGAAATGTTGAGTAACTGTTGGAGCAATTGAGTAAAGCGAGTGAACGAGAACACTTTTAGACAAATACTACGGTGGTGGAGCAAAGCACCTAAACTGTGTAATATGATAAAGTGCCATCCGATTTACGCACAATGTTAGAAATCCTATGAAAAAGTAATAGGTGTTACTTAATAGATATTTCTCAGAATTCGCCATTATGTTTCTAAGAAAGCCAGAAAGCTCCAAACTGATCGGAAACTATTAAAGTTACAACGGATCTACGCAGTAGTTGAAAGCTTAAAAGTGAAAGGTGTTACAAACGTGACTGTTCCAAGCAGTCTCCATCACATTGCCCCCCCCCCCAAACAAAAAGCCAAAGTTTGCGCCAAAGCTTTTATCTCGGAAACTGGTAAAGCCACAGTGGACCTACGTAAAACAGTGGAAAGCTGATGGAATGGTAATACGTGTTACGTAAGTGACTTTCCCAAAATTCGCTACCAGGTTGCTGAAAAAGCCGAATGGCGCCAAACTGAGCGCAACACCGACTTATTTCGGGTATCATCAAGGTGTCCACACCAATTCCACACCACAGATGTGAAACGTGTCAGAGCGAGCATTGGTTGTATTTTCGGCCTTTTTCAGCTACATATGTCTTTTTATTTTCTCTCTCAGAAAAGAGATTGATAGCACTGGACGGCAATTTTCATGAGTTTCGAGAACGCACGGCGTGCAATGATAGGCCTAATAGCTAAGGGGGAAAAATGGTGCTCTACTCTTGCCTACCGGAAAGGTTTTGGAAGTTTATTTTTATCTATATTTGGCTTTTTTTTTTTGGGGGGGGGAGGTAGAGTCTGCTACCACCTGAAGGCTATTTTCATAACAGATTCAAACTGGTATGACATGCCGCGACTGATTCAATGATTGAGAAGAAAATGAAAGCAGGAAAATTTTACAAACCACACGGGGCAAGAAAATTACACTAGGGAGCCATGTGCAGAATAGAATGGTAAGGAAGAGGTACTAGAGAGTTTCCCGATCCCACGACAATGCGACCCCTGGATACCGAATGTTTGCTAGATTTCCTTCATTATTCTTTTTGACCATTTGTTGTATCAGTAATAACTGACCGCTGATTGGACGGCGTTTTGTAACTATATCTTGTTCACTTTAACTTGGATTAAAATTGCCATCTCTTCATCTTCAGTGTTGAGCTGTAACAAGAGATTGTCACTGGAATATGGTGCTGGTCATGAAATGTGTCATGGTACGAATGAAGGGCTGTGGTATCATCTTAATCTGCCATAAAATTACGGGAAATAAGTTGCAAAACGACGAAAATTTTTACCACGTTAAGACGGATGAACTATAGACAACCCACAGTTTTGTCCTCTTTTCCCTTGTTCTTCAGTAGTGGGACCCGTCCCCGACTGTAGTATTGTGTTTCCATTGACACTGAAGCCACTTATGCTGGGAATGTTCTTAACCTTTGCTTATGTGGTAAACTTTTGCAATGTTCAGATTCTTAGGGCATCATTTAATGTACTTTTTTTTTCTTTATGTTCCTAACTAGCATGACGCTAGGTGTATGTGGCACTCCATGATCCCCTCCCTTGTTGTAACGCCACTTTTAGGATACTCAACAGTGAGTGACAGGCCGAATGGTTTCTCGTACTCCATGGACCAGTTGCATGATGCCTGGTGACTGCTCTAACGGGTTGAGATTCTCCAACAAGATATGATCCGTGAGAGTTCAAATGCAAGAAATGCTGGTATTGAACTGCTCATAACATGCCACCCAAGGGCATGCAGTCATCCTTCTGCGGAAACATCTGTCATAATTAACCTAGCCTCGGATCTCTACTCTCTTGATACAGAAATACAAGATTTGTGATGGACAGATAAATAATATAGTCGCAAATATAATGATTGGGGGACTATCAAAAAGTTTATTACCATTATGAAGCGTATTCTCACGCATAACGAGCAAGCAAGAACACTTTATTATTACAAAATTCACAGTCTCATGGTGTGACAATGATTTTATGATTCGTGAAATTTAAATCTGAATTGATCGACCTAGCATCTAGAGAAAAAAAAAATCGTTTCTCCACCTTCATTAGGTAAAAAGTTTTTAATCTCTGAAAACCGTGTTGGTCTGGCCGGACCGGGCCACTCATTATAATTCTCCACTCATTCACATACATAAAGTTCGCTCTCTTGCTCATAATGAGTGCTGTTAAACAATACAGGCAAATACCGCTTGGGGGGTGGTGGTCAAGTGGTAAAGTAGTGGACTACTGACCGAAAGGAAGTGAGGTCAACTTCAGGCCAGGGCAAGGACTAATTCTGATTTATAAACCATAAGTGATCAGCAGGTCCATAAGGCACACCGCCATGTCACATTAACATATCCGCACATATCGTTACACCAGTCCTGAGTGAGATTGCCCTGACACCGTTTTGGTGTGGATGGTGGGTGTAAAAGGTTAGGCTGTGATGTGTAAAGATGTGAAACGTCATCTGTTACATAAAGACCTGCTTGGCCTAAGGGAACGGAGTGTCAGGTCAGTGTCTTGGTCGATACACAAAAGAGAGGAGGAGTTTTTCTTGTTCAGGTTAGCTGAGTATAGGCGGTGGCTCAGTCGGTAGAGAGGTAGCCTACAGTCCTACCGGACCCATGTTCAAATCCCGCAGGGGAAGAGAACAGTTTAAGGATATGAATTTCATAAAAAATCATACTTTACTGATCTACCAGAAGACCCGCCGAAATGTCGTAAAAATACTCCCGCTAATACCAATAGACCTTTTCCAGTGACGTCACAGAAAGCACGTGGTTTTGTTTACGACTACATATTGGACAGCAAACTTCCCGCAGTAGTGGCTGTCCAGACAGGGCTGTCAGAGATTGAGCTATCTGAGATATGCAGAAATCTGGATCAACGCCACGAAGATCTGTACAGGAACAAAATAAAGTGTTTGAGGCTGGACACTTACACCATATCTAGGGAGAAATTCACTCGTTTCAAGTACGGGAGACCGAAACCATATCTCAGATATGGCGATCTCTATCACTGTTTGGTGAACACCCCGTGAAAGTTCACCGGGGCATCCCTCAAGGTAAATATGTGTAATATATCTGGCTGGAACTGACATACAGTACATGTAAATCGTCTTGGTAAACAGTAAATTATTGACGTGGGGCCAAGGGGGCAGGGATTGTAAACACTGCGAATCGAGTAGTTGATGAATGAGTGGAGGGTGGGGGCGTGGGAATTGGGGAAGGAGGTGGAGGGAGGGCGGGCGGTTTGAATGGCTGTGGGGGGGGTGGGGGGGTGGGATTAGGGTTGGTTTGGGGGCTGTGGGTGTAGGGGGTATGGGGGGTGAGGGTGTGGGAGGGGATTGGGGATTAGTGGTAAGGAGTGAGACGGGTAGGGGGTGGAGGGGGAGGGGGTTGGGTGGTGGTGGGAGGTATTGGGGGGAGATAGGGAGCTTGTGGAGGGGAGTTGGGGGCATGGGGTGTGGGAAGTTCGAAGGTGGGGGATAGGGGGTTGTTGGGGGGTAGGAGTGATGGGTGTTGGGGGATGGTGGTGGGGTGGGGATGGCGGTGGGGCAGTTGGAGTGGCAGTGGAAGGGTGGTGGTGGGGGTGTAGGTGGGGTGAGGGTGTGTGTGAGGTGGTTGGGTGGTGGGGGGGATGGGGTGGGGTTGGAGGGGGTGGGGATGCTCACATTACATGAAATGCCTGCTACGGAGTCGGGTGTAGGCCGTCGGCAGCTATCAACTTCTGTTGCCTTTCCTCATTGGCTGGAAACCGGCAGAAGTTTACCCCACTTCCACGTTTCTGCCACGTCTGACAGCCGAAGGCACAACAATGGAATACCATTGTGGGATCTGCAATTCTCTCTATCTAGACGCCCAACAATTTGCCGTCCAGTATGGCGTCGTAAACAAAAGTCACATGACCCGTGACGTCACGTGGAAAAGATCTATACATCAGCCCTGCATGAATCAATGGATCTTGGTATGGGACAGTCCTAGCATGTATTCAATACGGACGGTGGGTGCTAACGCCAAAGCGGTAACATGTAGAGGTGTACCTGTATGGTATTTAGCAGGACTACTGGGCTTTGGGAGCAGCTTTGAAGCCTATCCCCAGAGACGGACACATAAAAAAGAAAAAAATAATAACATCACCCCTTTAACACGAGAATGTAGTTTTACTGTTCAATTTAATATCTGTAGACAATGTTGTTCATCTTAAGGAGACTACGATTAGAGGTGTTGCATACAACGGTATATAATCCCACTGTTAGAAGTCGCCCCCAACTTGAATAATATCGTCTGGCAGTAGCAAGAATAGACCTACAACAAAATTACGTCATGGTAGTGAAGCAGATAATATATACATCACATTCCAGTACTCTACCGTAGTTTAGTTTATAATAATTGTAATATGACATTGGATTAACACACTGCTGGGCATTATTGTAGCCAGAAATAAAGAAATTAATTAACTATAATTCTGGTTTCGGCAGTTACATTCCACTGAATCAGCCCTGCTCAGTGTTTTCTCCTCATCGTACATTTACTTAAAGGACGTGTTTTGTATTATGCACTAAGCTCAGGCGATTTATTCAGCCTAGGTGAGATGGCTTGCAGTGAAGCGGTTAATGTTATATCTAACCTACAGTGTTCGAAAAATCTTTCCAAAGCTGAACGAAATCGTCAGGGCATAGCAGGATACAACACGCGTGACGTCCTCGAGCTGAAGGAATCAACATATGACTGGCCCTCATTCAAGGGCAAACAGTTGCATGGTGATGCTTGCAGTCTACGTGACCCAAAACTAAGAATGAACACCCAGTCGATGACGGACACTGAAAGTGGACGCAAGTAGGATGCCTTATCATATCTTTGCATATGTTTGCACCTTGTCGATTCTTTCATCGGTATGTAGACACACAGCAAACATAGCAGTTATAACACATCGACTTTCACATGCATCATTCATCCTACAGACACCCCTGCCTATTCGTACTTCGCCAGCATCAGGAATGGTTTATTCTGGCTTCAATTCCTCTGAGGAGAAGATCCGGTCCTACAGTTGATTTGTTATGAACTGATATCAATAGAAACACAGATACTGACCTCAGGATGTTGAGATTAAGTCGGCCTTTTACTCGGAGTTACTAGTTGAGTGTCACTGTAAGATATATTATTAGTGTTAGGGATTGCCATGTCTTCTATTCGGATTAAATTCTGAGGGTGGAAAATTTTACCGGGGGACTTCTTAACCCCTTGAATCACAATATGTCTTAAATGGATTATTATTATCAATACTTCCAGATTATTTAACTATGGAGATCTATTACGGAATGGATTATTGGAGGCTATGTGTAACCCTTCCAGTCCCTTCCCTCTCTTTCTAACTCCTTCACTCCCTCCCCTCTCTCTCTCTACCCCCTTCAGTCCCCTCCCCCCCTCTAGGTCACACAGTCCGAAGTGCCTTACCATGTCCGAATAAAATCGTCTGGGGATGGCAAGAACATAAACAAAAAGGGCCGTTTCGGTATTTCCTGAACCAGTTCGGTAATGGACTACCGATTCAGTAATTCCTCGCACCGACCTATCACCATTTACGTAACAGTAACTATGAAGCTGCATTTTATTTGTTTCCAAATGATTAAAACAATATAGACATTAATAATAATGGTACTGGGCATGGACAAATTGTGTGAAACATTTTATTTCATGAAAATTAAATATTGTGGTACAATTTAGGAAATATTAAGAACATGAGAACATAAGAGAGGAGGAAAAGTGAGAGAGAACTCCACATGGTACAGGAAAACTGAAATGCAAGCTTTATAAGAATGTGATGATAGGTAAAAAAAAAAAAAAAAAAAAAAGACTATTGTAGTAAAACCGGAGAGATTTTTTCTTTATATCCAGCCTTACCTATCATATGCTTATCTAGCTTATGCCTGAAACTCTCAGTGGGTGGGTGGGGTAACAACTCTATTCGTCCACATCTCTATTGTCAAATTAGTTTCTACTTATTTCCTTACTAAATCGGAATTTGTCTAGTTTGAAACCGTTGGGTTCAGTTCTATCCTGTATGCTCATTTTAAGGAAGAATGCAGAGACAAGCAGTTATATTGGCGGTATACTTTACGGAATCCCTCATTTTGCGAACAATAAGGAAACTGATTAACCACGAACTTACGAGTATACTGTATACTCATGTTAACACTCAGCATCACGGGTACTAACATAATAGTTTAGATATTATGAAAGCTTGTGATTATTATATATAACATAATAAACGTTCTACCTATGAAAACAAGAATCAGCTTTTTGTCAGTGAGGAACGTGTACAGCATTTACAAATAGGGTGTCCAAAAGGTCTTCCTTGCTTCAAAGTAGCAGTGGTACAGAAATAAAGATATAGACATACCGTTAGTACAAGTATATACATGGATTAGAATTTCCAAACACCAGTTATTATGATCTTACCGTACCTTAGAAACTAAGATATCACATTATGTGTGTATTCCAGTTAATGTAACGTTGACCTGCATAGGAAGACGGCAAGGATATGGAAAACATTTTGAAGTAAACCTTCACTACAGTCAGACCATTAAATTTTCACAGGGGATACAGTCATGGCCTCCCCCACCGCCACCATCATTACTACTCATCCCACATTGTTTTTTTGTCCTTCACCCTTTCAACACTTTCATTCTTGGGGCATATTTTGGAGTAAACCTTCATGCACTCAAACCGCTAAGCCTACAACTCCATGTTCATCGGGCATACCTTCCTGCCCCAGCCATTCCTTTCCTCATTATGTCCATTTTTTGAGCCCCTTTGAAGATTTCAAGGCACGACGCAGGTCACGTTGTCGACGAAGATACAAGGTTTCAAACCGTCAGTTGTGCCATATATTGTTGTGCTATTCCATATTATCAGTAGCGTCATACACATTCACTGTGACAACGATATTCCCCTAATAATAATAATAATAATAATAATAATAATAATGATGATGATGATGATGATGATGATGATGATATTATTATTATTATTATTATTATTATTATTATTATTATTATTATTACCGTACTTTGTTGTAACAACAACTGTTGTTATTACCGTTTTTGTTAGTTATTGTTATTAGTTTGTTAGTGTTATTGTTATTGTTGTTATTCTTATTGTCGTTATTGATATTTTTGTTGTTACCTCCGCTGACGAAGTTGGGGAGGTTATGTTTTAACCGCTGTTTGTCTGTTTGTTTGTCCACAAGATGTCTTAGAATGTTTTTGATGAATGTTAGTGAAATTTTGTGGATATGTGGGTCATGGGGCAAGGAGGAGTTGATTTAATGTTGGTGGTGGTCTGAATTGTCTGATGTAGGCGCTGGCGGAGGCATGCACTCTGAGTTGGTTTAACTTGTTAATGTTGTTATTTGTTATTGTTATTATTAACATTATAAGTCTCCACCGACTACATAGGTGGAGACTGTTGTTTTCGCTGGTTTTATTATTCCCACCTCAGTCTCTCGCAACGATTCCAGGACATCCGGAGACTGTGCAAAGAATCTGAAGGGCCCAGGTTATGTGTCCTGGCATGGGCCATTGCTGATAGAAATAAAAATCCAAATCTCCCCATTGGGGTCAATGTTGTTGGAAGAAACAGTAGCAGGAATCTAGCGACTGTCCAGAGGACAGTAGACGAAACTTGGTGGATCGATTCCTAAGAGTGTATTTCGTTTTATTATTAGTCTCCACTTACTACATAGGTGGAGACTATTGTTTTTGCTGGTATTATTAGTCTCCACCTACTACATAGGCGGAGACTATTGTTTTCATTGGTATTATTATTATTATTATTCTGGCCTCAGAGAACCAGAGACGACGCAAGGAATCTGAAGGGCCTTGGTTATGTGTCCTGGCATGGACCATTGCTGATAAAAAAAAAAAAATCCAAATCTCCCAAATGGGGTCAAGGTCACTGTAAGAAACAGTAGTTGGGGCCTAGTGACTGTCTGTAGGACAGTTACGGAGTTTTATTTTTTATTATTACTGCCATTATCTGTTGTTATTGCTGTTACTGGTATTATCATTATTGTCGTCATCAAGCTGCATCATAGAAATGGCAAAAGTTTTTGTTTATGTAAGTACTATTAAGCTTTGCCACATAAATGGTGAAGCTTATTGTTTTCATAAGTATTACAGTATTATTATACTTTTCACTTTTTTTTTTCTTAGATCTAGATGATAATATACAGTACAGGAAGGTACCCTAGGTTACCCAAGTACTTGTGACAAATATGAATGACCTTGACCTATTTTTGAAGATCATATATTCATTTTTTGTACAAAAGCTGCATATTTGAAATTGAAATAGCTCCGAAACTACTTGAGATACAGCTGTTTGGTAAAAAATTCTATGATGAAAAAAGTTTCCCGAGAATTTTGGCTAAATATTTTGCCATTTAGCCTAATGGAAAGTACCGAATTTAAATCTACTCAGTGTTTTCTTTGTCACACGTGTCAGAGAAAACTGCAAATGCTGTAAAGATGAAACTTTACATAAATATAGATGTGGTACCTCTTATCATCAGAAAGGAATATAATTGTACTTAAACATACGGTTAGCCAGTTATTGAGACAAATGTTAAATGTACCCATGCATTCTTCCAAGCCTTTGTCTTCATATTTTCTTGATATTGCACAAGAAGCTATAAGTACATGCTCCGAATATGAATGACCTGGTACTTTTAAAGTCACAGACTTGTTTATGATGCAAAATTTCATACCTTACATACCATAATTAGTTTTGGCCAAGTTTCCATAATGTGGCTACATAATATGTAAACATGTAACTAGATAAGCTTCGTCATATTAATGGCGAAGCTTAATGTTTTAGAATTTTTATTATTATTTTTCTTCGCACATTTTTTTTACATCTTGATGAGAGTAAACAGGAAGTTACCCCAGGGTAACCCAAGTACTTGTGCCATACATAAATGACCATGACATATTATTTGAAGGTCATATTTTTGGTGCAAAAATTGCATATTTAATATTGAAATAGCTCAGAAACTAATTGAGATACAGCTATTTGGTTGAAAATTCTGTGATAAAATATTTGCTGAGAATTTTGCATGAATATTTTGCCATTTGGCTTAGTGGAAAGTACCGAATTCAAATCTGCTTTTTTTGGGGGGAGGAGGTCGCACATTTTAGAGAAAACGACAAAAGCTGCAAGGCTGTAACTTTACAGAAATATAGCTGTGGTCCCTCGTATTATCTGAAAGGAATATGGTTACAGTTAAGCATACAGTTAGCCAAT
This sequence comes from Coenobita brevimanus, assembly GCF_032717465.1. Taxonomy (NCBI): domain Eukaryota; kingdom Metazoa; phylum Arthropoda; class Malacostraca; order Decapoda; family Coenobitidae; genus Coenobita; species Coenobita brevimanus. Next base: position 24,802,787 of record NC_137051.1, read on the forward strand.
TACTGAGACAAAATTAAAATGTACCCATCTATTCTCCCACTACTCTGTCTTAAGATCTTCTTGATATTACACAAGAAGCTACCTTAGGTTAATCTAAGTGCGTGTTCCAAATATGAACCACCTTGAACTAATTTTAAAGGCCACAGACTTGTTTATGACGCCAAAACTTCATATCTTATATGCCATAAATAGTTGTGGAGAAGCTTCCTTAGTGTGGCTACACAATAAGTGAATAGGTAGCTAGTTCAGCTTTACCGTATAAATGGTGAAACTTATTGTTTTAGAATTATTATTTTTCTTTGTCCTTTTTTCTACATCTTGATGATACAGAAAGGTACCTTGGGGTAACCCAAGTACTTGTGACCGTGACCTATTATTGAAGGTCATATACTCATTTTTGGTGCAAATATTGCATATTTGAAATTGACATAGCTCAGAAACTAATCAAGATACAGATATCTGGTTGAAAATCATGTGATAAAAAAGTTTGCTGGGAATTTTGGCTGAATATATTGCCTTTTAGCCTAGTGGAGAGTATCAGGTACAAATCTGCTGTTTTTTTTTTTTTTTCACACGTAATAGAGAAAACAAAAGCTGTAATTTTACAGAAATATAGCTGTGGTCCCTCTTATTATCTGAAAGGAATATGGTTACAGTTTGGCATAAAGTTAGCTAGTGATTGAAAAAATGGGAGAAATGGAGTTCCCCCGATTGAAAAAATGGAGTTCCCCCGAGCTAAGCCCTGTATTGGACTATATAGCCCCGCTAGGGTTACAGGAGCGAGCTACCACTCCCAGCACGGCAGCCCGGGCGAGGCTCGAACTCGCAATCCCCCGATTACGAGTCCAGCGCGCTACCACTGTGCTACCGCGCCCCCCTAGCTAGTGATTGAGAAAAAATGTAAAATGTACCCTTGCTTTCTTTAACACCTATGTCTTCAGATCTTCTTGATATTACACAAGAAGCTACTGTACGTTAATCTAAGTACACGTTCCAAATACGAATGATCTTGAACTACTTTTAGAGGTCACAGACTTGTTTATGATGTCAAAATTTCTTACCTTTAATACCATAAACAGTTTCGGCGAAACTTCCTTATTGTGGCTACACAAGTAAACGGGTAACTAGTTATTATTATTATTATTATTATTATTATTATTATTATTATTATTATTATTATTATAAACACAAGTAAACGGGTAACTAATTATTATTATTATTATTATTATTATTATTATAATCATTGTTGCTGTCATTGTTATAATTGATATTTTTATTGTTATATTCGTTATTCCTTTTATTGTTATTATTACTATTATTAGAGAGAAATGGAGGAGAAATTGGGTAAATATGAATTAGAGCAGATGGGGGACGTGGAAGATGTGTGCAAGATATTCACAGAAGAAATCTGTGCAGCATGTTAGGTGGTGCGTAGGGTGAAGAGAAGACGAAAGGGGGTGCAAGGAACAGCATGGTGGAATGAGGAGGTGAAACAGGCTGTGCCACAGTAAAGAAGAAAGCACATAGTGAGTGGATGAGAAACAGGGGTGTGGAGGAAATTGAGAGAAGGAAGCGAGAGAGTTATATGTAGAGTGAAAGAGAGAGGTGAGAAGATTAGTAGGAGAGAGTAAGAAGAGAGTGGATGCGGATTGTGGAAGGAATTTGAGTGTAAAGTGGAGGGAATGTAAGAGAATGTTCTGGAAAGAGGTCAAGAGAGTTATGTTCTGGAAAGAGGTCAAGAGAGTTAGACAGGGTGTCAAAAAAAGTTAGTCGGGTAGTGAAAGATAAAAATGGTAGATTACTGGTGGAGAAGGGAGAAAAAATGAGCAGATGGAGAGAACACTTTAAGGAAATATTGAACATAGAGAATGTAAGTAATGCGAGTATCAGTGGCTGGGGAATGGCTGGCAGAAGGATGGATGTGAGAAGACAGGAAAAAATCAGTAGGATGGAAGTTGTGGAAGCAATGAAAAAAGTCAAAATGGGGAAAGCTCCAGCAATTGATGGAGTGTGTGGTGAAATGCTGAAGCATGGGGGAGAGATTATAGTAGAAAGGGTGTTGAAGATGTGCAGATTGGCTTGGGAGGAAGGTAAAATCCAGGAGGACTGGAAGTAAGGCATAATTATTCCCCTGTACAAAGGAAAAGAAGAAAAAGAAATGTGTGGTAATCATAGGGGCATTTATCTTCTTAGTGTAATAGGAAATGTATATGATAGGATACTTATTGACTGGGTTAGGGAAATAACAGAGAAATTAGTTGGAGAAGAACATGGAGGTTTAGGAAGGGAAGAAGTTGTGTACATCAGATATTCATTCTTAGGTCTTTAATGGAAAAGTTTCTAGGAAAGGAAAAGAAGTTGTATGCGGCCTTCATGGATTTAGAGAAAGCGTATGACAGGGTGGATAGACAAGGATTGTGGAAAGTATTAAGAATATATGGAGTTAATGGGAAGTTGTTTAATACCGGGAATATGTATGAGGGTGCTAAGGCTGCAGTGCGTGTGGACAGTAAACTGAGGGAATTTTTCTATTGGAAGGTTGGATTGAAATGGGGATGTGTCATGTCTCCATGGTTGTTCAATCTGTATATGGATGGGGTTATAAAAGAGATACAAGGTAGTGCAGCGGATGTTGGAGCGGCCCTAATGAGAGAGAGCAGTCTGTGGACACTCCCTGTACTGTTGTTGGCAGATGATACTGTGTTGTTAAGTGATGATGAAGGGGAGCTGCAAGGCTTGGCAAATAAGTTTGGGAGAGTGTATAAGAAACGGAATCTAAAGGTAAATGAAGGGAAGGGTAAAGTTTTGGTCTTCGAGAGAAGTGAAGTCACTGAATGTACAGTGAGGTTGGATGAGGAGGAAATGGAAAACGTGAGTGCGTTTAAGTACTTGGGTAGTGTGATGAGTAAGGATGGAAGTTTAGAGGGTGAAGTGCTTGAAAAGGTATAACAAGGAAGAAAGGTTGCTGGTTCTTTGAAAGCAGTGATAAGAAACAGGGAAGTGAGCAAAGAAGCGAAAAAGTTACTACATGACAGTATTGTGATACTAACTCTAATGTATGGAAGTGAAGCTTGGACCTTGTTGGAAGGACACAAGTCAAGAGTGAGAGCAGTGGAAATGAGTTATTTGAAAGGAGCATGTGAAGTCACATGGAGGAACAGACTGGCAAATAAGGAAGTGAAGGAGTGTTGTGGTGTGGATGTGAATGTGATAGGAAGCGTTGGGAGAAACACACTGAGGTGGTTTGGCCATAGGGAGAGGATGGAGAGCGACAGACCGACGAGAATAGTGTGAGTGATGTGAAGAGGGGAAGAGGGAGGGGGAAGCCAAGGATGAGATGAAGGGATGGAGTGGAAAGGTACATGAGAGTGGGAGGGAGGGGGGAGCTGGAAGCAGGGCAGTGAAATGGCTGGGAACAGGGCGACATGGAGGCGATTTGCTTTCGGTCACCCCTTACGGGATTAATGCGTCTGGCAATAGATAGATAGATAGATAGATAGACAGATTATTATTGTTGTTATTGCTATTTTTTGCTGTTTTTGTTATTGTTAGTGTTACCGTTATTGTTATTTTTGTATTGTTATTTTTGTTATTTTAATTGTTGCCATTATTACTGTTATTAGTATTATTATAGCAACTGTTGTTATTATTAGTTATTGTCTTTGTTAGTGTTTTCAGTGTTCTTGCTGTCGTTCTCTTTCTTGTTTACTGTTGTTTATTTGTTCTTGTTCATGTTTATTGTTGTTATTGTTATTTTTTGGTAGAGATTTGGAAGTCGGTGAGGCTAGGGAACTGACAAGAGATCGAGCTGGCTGGATGAATGTTGACAGAAGTGCATGATCAGGGATTTGGCACCCCATTTTAACGTGGCAGCGTCCGGATTGACTCTATCGGATACGTTTATGTAAAACTACAAACGTGGTGAATGTTTTTGGCGTATCTGATAGAGCCAGGATTCCGGGGGCTTGAATGATGAGTGAATGGAAGCGTGGCCCATTGGATTGGGCAAATCTGGGCTGTCTGGACATTGCTACTGCTCACCTTGCCCTAGAGTAGGAAGGAAGGTCCGGATGATGATGATGATGATGATGATGATGAATTATTGCTGTTGCAGTGATGCGGCTGTAATTGTTTTCTCGAAGTTATTTTTGTTGCTATTGATCACTCAGCTGATTTATTATTCAAATTAGGTAGGATCTGTCGTAGTGAGGAGCTATGGTGGCTAGAAGGGCAGCGTACTCATCCCACGATGCTTGTACCCAGAGTCTAAGGTTGGAACCCATTACGTGACATATTTTTAAAAAGAGTGGTGGTAGTTTATCAAATACTTGCATATATATACACACACTGTCGATTCTACAGTGACATGTATAGACTCACACACAAACATGACATTATAACACTTGGACTTTCAAATGGATCACTATTCCTAAAAACATCCCCTGACATCCGTACTTCGCTAGCATTGGGAAGGGCTATTTCTGGCTATTATTCTCGATCTGAGAAGGTCCGGCCCTTGAGTGAAGATAAGATAGACTGATACAGATACACATCTTGTAGCACAGGAGTGTGAAACAGTCTCGAATAACACATTCAGTACATTTTTTTTTTCCTACTACCACCAGGGTCGTCCCTAAGCCTTACTTCAATGAAGGGGCTAAAACACAGTTATTTCAAATGCTGGAGTTTTTCTCCAATGACCCGCGATGGCTTAACCACTTCAGTCCGGTGACATACTGTAGCTTACTTTATATAGAATAGGTGCTTTCTCAAAACGATTTTACTTTTTTTTTTTTTCACACTGGAGGAGTTAGGTACAGCATAGCTTTTCTTCACGCCTTCACTACTCGAGAACCTTCCATTGCTGAATAAAATCGTTTGGTGTCGGTCAGACTGTAGCGAAAAAAAAAAAAAAATGCGTCATCAGAGTGGAGGAGAAGAGGCAGAGTTGCCTAGCAAACCTGTGAACGAATGGGAATGATATCATTTTTGGCAAGTTCATCACCCCACCCACCAGCTGGGCTTACTTTTCTCACACTCTTACTCATTCCTTCTCACCGTCTTACTGTCATTCTTCTTCATCATCATCATCATCATCCTCTCTCTCTCTCTCTCTCTCTCTCTCTCTCTCAAGCACGTAGACAGCACTCGGCGCATCCCTACGCCAAAGCCTGTACCAGACAATTTAGATCACCACCAAAATCTAATTAATTCTTCTTTGGCCCATGACCCACATATCCACAAAATGTCATTGCAATCCATCAATAGCTTTTTGAAAGTTTCCGTGAACAAAATAATAAACAAAAAGCAATCCTGTACCGGGGCTCGAACTCAGATCACCACCAAAATGTAATAACTCTTTTTTGGTCCATGACCCACATATCCATAAAATTTCATTGAAATCCATTAATACTTTTTGAGATATCTTGTGGATAAACAGACAAACAGTGGTAAATACATACCCTCCTCCAACTTTCGTTGGCAAAGGTAACTAAAGCACTGTCTACCTCACTCCCTCTCGGACATTCACATTCGTACGCTCAAAGTTACTGTCTCACTCTTACACTTCCTCTCACTCTTACGCATCGCTTTCACACTCAGTCTTCTAATTTTCACACAGTATTTAAAAACTATCGTACTTTCTCCCACTTTTACTCGGTCATTTCCACACAGTTTCAGTCAGTCTCGCTCACTCTTGCTTATTTGCATCAGTTTTCGCAGGGCCGAGTATGTATATTTTTAATATCGATTTCCGAAAAACTAAGCACACCTACTTTGTTTAACAGGTAATTTTGTTTTAATTATCGTAAATCATATTGTATTTTTCACTTTAATATTCACTGGAAGCTGAATGAGTGAAGATAAAAGTGTAACTGTATAAAGAGTACAAAGGCAAACATTCTTAACTTGATCAGCCCTAGGATGTATTTTTCATTTAGTTTTCGCAACCACCAGACAGTTTTATCTAACAGTTTTATTCAGCTGTGGTTATGAAGATGGCGGTAGGTTAGGGTGCCCACCATCCGCTCACTGGATATAGTGCTGCCTTAGCGTGACTGTACACTGAGTGACAAGCCAAATGGTTTCTTGCAAATCAAGAAACCATTAACTACGTTAGGCGGTTACCATATAATCAAATGATTCCTGATGGTTTAGTGGGTTAAGGCGATCCAACCGTCTTGAGCCTATATGGGTTTATACCAGAGAGTTGGTTGAAGTTTGCTGCTCACATAATGCTACTCAGGTGAGTGAGGCTGGTCACCTTCACCTTAGTCGAGACTGAATACCCTAGCCCAGGTTTCTTATGCTCCCGATAGGACAAAAGAGGACTAAATGATCGATGATGTGATGCTAATGAAGTTCGAAGTCTGCCCTAAACTGAATATAATCGCCTGGAAGTATGAAGAATAAACCCGTCCAGTAAGTCATCTGATTCAAGGCTTATACACAACTTGGGCTGAAATAAGTTTATGGGTATGAACCCAGCCTCCCTCACAAATCAGTCGGGTTGCCAAGTGCCGGCGGTGACGTGAGTGAACATAAACGCACAAACAAGAATTGTAAAAATAACCTAAAATCAAAACAGTTTATGGAAATGGACTCAGCCTCCCACACGCGACAGTCGGATTGTGAGCTATATGAATGAAGATCAAAGTATAAGCAAGCAATGTTACACACAACTTGAACCCAGGAAAATATGGATATGGACCCAGCCTCTCTCTCTCTCTCTCTCTCTCTCTCTCTCTCTCTCTCTCTCTCACACACACACACACACACACACACACACACACACACACACACAACCAAAGTTTTTTACAGTTACATCCAAAGCAAAACAAAAGTAAAAAATACAATATGGTCCATCATGGATGAGGGGATAACCAGTACCCAAGAAGAGAATATCTGCGAAGTTCTTAACAAAAATTCCAACTAGTTTTTACAGAAGAAAGTAATTTTGAGACAGATGATAAGGAACATGCATGCCCACACTTATTACCAGACACAAACGATTATCGGAACAAGAGGTACTGTACAGGAAGAGCTGAGTAGATTAGACAAAGGAAAAGCAAATGGTCCTGACGAAATTTCAGGTTAGGTGCTCGTTGGATGTGCAGAAGAGGTAAGCAGACCAATATATTTAATATTCAAGGAATCCTTAAGTCAAAGTAAACTAAGTAAACTTGGAAGAAAGCAAACATTGTTCCCCTATTCAAGAAAGGAGATAGACAGAATCCACTCAACTATAGACCAGTATTCCTGACCACTGTTGAAAGCTATCTGTTGGTACTAGAAAACTTAATAAGAAAAATTTGGGTAAACCATCTGGAAAAATACAATATAATAACAGAAAGACAGTTCGGTTTTAGAAAAGGAATCTCATGTGCTACAAGTCTATTAAGCTTCTATGACAGAGTTGCGGAAACATTACGGAAAAGGATGGGTGAACAGTATATATTTAGATTTTAAGAAAGCAATTGACAGAGTACATCGCCAAAGACTTTTATGGAAACTGTACCATTTAGGAGGAATCAAAGGTAATCTGTTCTGTTGGATGCAGGATTTTCTCAGAAAAGAGGAAATGAGAACAGTACCAAAGGGTAATTACTCATCATGAAGGGAAGTGACTAGTGAAGTTCCACAGGGCTCAATGCTGGCACCAATTATGTTATCAGTGTATATAAATGATACAGACAGGAACATTGGAAATGGAAGCTATCTAAGCACGTTTACTGATAATACAAAAATACAAAGGAAAATTACAAACACAGACTCTTGCGGAGAGCTACAAGAAGAAATAAATAAGCTTCATGAATGGAGCAATAGATGGCAACTGGAATTCAGTGTGAAGAAATGCCATGTAATTAAGTTTGGTAAAAGTTGAAAAGACCAGATTGGGATTACCTATCTATCTATCTATTGCCAGACGCCTCAATCCCGTTTGGGGTGGCCACAAACAAATCGCCTCCAAGTCGCCCTGTCCCCCGCCATTTCACTGCCCTGCTCCTAACTCACACACCCGTCTCTCATATACCTCTCCACCCCATCCCTCCATCTCATCCTCGGCCTCCCCCTCCCTCTTCCCCTCTCCACCTCACTCACATACACTCTCTTCACCCTCCATCCTCTCCACATGGCCAAACCACCTCATTGTGTTCCTCATAACGCTTCCTATCACATCCACATCCACACCACAACGCTCCTTTATATCCTCATTCGTCAGCCTGTCTCTCCATGTGACTCCACAGGCTCCTCTTAAATAACTCATTTCCACTGCTCTCACTCTTGACTTGTGTCCTTCCAACAACGTCCAAGCTTCACTTCCATACGTTAGAGTTGGTATCACAATACTGTCATGTAGTAACTTTTTCACTTCCATGCTCACTTCCCTGTTCTTTTCACTGCTCTCAAAGAGCCAGCAACCTTTCTTCCCTGCTGTACCCTTTCAAGCACTTCACCCTCCAAGCCTCCATCTTTACTCATCACACTACCCAAGTACTTAAACGTACTCACATTTTCCAATTCCTCACCATCCAACCTCGCTGTACATTCACTGACTTCACCTCTCCCAAAGACCATCACTTTACTCTTCCCTACATTCACCTTTAGATTCCGTTTCTTACACACTCTCCCAAACTCATCCACCAAGCCTTGCACCTCCCCTTCGTCTTCACTCAACATCACAGTACCATCTGCAAACAACAGTACAGGGAGTTTCGAAACACTATCCTCTCTCACCAGGGCCACTCCAACATCCACTACCCTACCTTGTACCTCTTTTATTACCCCATCCATGTACAGATTGAACAACCATGGAGACATAACACATCCCTGTTTCAACCCAACTTTCAAAGAGAAAAATTCACTTAGTTCACCATCCACACGCACTGCAGCCTTCGCACCATCGTACATACTCTTCACAGCATTCAACAACTTCCCATCTACTCCATATATTCTTAACACTTTCCACAATCCTTGTCTATCCACCCTGTCATATGCTTTCTCCAAATCCATGAAAGCCGCATACAACTTCTTTCCCTTCTCTAGAAACTTTTCCACTAAAGATCTAAGAATGAATATCTGATCTACACAACCTCTTCCCTTCCTAAAGCCTCCCTGTTCTTCTCCAACTAATTTCTCTGTTTTTTCTCTAACTCTGTCAATAAGTATCCTACTATACACTTTTCTTATTATACTAAGAAGACAAATACCCCTATGATTACCACACACTTCTTTTTCCCCTTTTCCTTTGTACAAGGGAATAATTATACCTGACTTCCAATCCTCCATTGGGATTATAAGCTAGGAAATTCAACCCAACACGTATCAGAAAAGGAGAAGGACGTAGAAGTGATTATCAATATCAGACTATCTCCAACTGACCACATAACTGAGAAGGTACGAAACATGCACAAACTGCTTGCTAATATGAGAATAGCATTCACATACATATGATGACATGCTGAGAAAGAAAATATCATTCATCAGACCAACCCTGAAATATGCATCAGTGATCTAGAATCCTCTCGAAAAACTCATAGATAAGACTGAAAAAGTACAAGGGCTACTACGATATGGGTACCAAGCTTAGTGGATCTAAGTTATGAAGAAAGACTAGAGAAATTGAACCTACCAACATTACAAGAAAAAAGCAAAAGAAGAGACATGATTACGCTATATAAATGTGTCTGAGAAAGAGAAAATAGACATCAATTAGTATATAACCTATGGGAAGGCATCAGCAAGAGGACTGCGCAAACAAACTGCATAAAAGAGAGGTGACAAAGACGTAAGGAAATTCAATATCCCAAAAAGGACAATTGACCAGTGGAATGCATTAAAGAATGAAATACTGTGTGCCAAAACTATTCATAAATTTAAGGATATGTATGATGAAAATGGTTTAATACACGGGACAGTACGAGCCTTGACTCATTCCTGTAAAGATACAATTAGGTAAGAAAGCGCGAGTGCGCGCAGTGGTAAACATTTCCTTGATAAGCCTTGATTTCACAGCGCCGGGAGTTCAGTATGCTATTTGCACAGGTTTTAGATATGGTTAGAGATAGAATATTGAAAATATTTTCGAAATGTTAGTGTGCTTCAGTGTAACCAAAAGTGTCTATTTCGCCATAATATCACATTTCATTGCGCACCGTGGGTACTTACGTCACTGCTTAGCAGACTTCACTTCTTAACTAGTGGTGACGTCACCGTCAGCCAATTGACGCCTGGGAATTCAGTTCACATGTGAATATATATATATATATATATATATATATATATATATATATATATATATATATATATATATATATATATATTTTCCCATCGCCTGTAGTCAATTTTGGTTAACGTTCTGTGTAGTGCTTAACTCTGAATAATATGCACTTTCGATTACATGTTGTATCGTGGAGGGTTTGAAACTTGCAAGTACCCTATCGAGAGGAATTATACCTACTGACTGATGTTGTATTTATTAAGTCACAACAGCTTTGATCTAAAGAGAGGATGAAATTACACCGGCGTACTAAAACTGATTATTTTGATGATACAGCAGTTGCAGCCTGAAGAGGGTCCAAGTCAAGCTGAAACAGCTGTAACTTCACAGTCAACGCATATGTGGGTATAATTTCCTCTGCTCCCATGGTAGCCAGCCAGCAGGGTCTCTTGGCACAGCACGCTGCCTGACGCATAGTCACATTTGGAACCAGGGGTCGTACTTATAAACTCTCCTAAGCCTAAGGCGGGAGTTTTTCGATCAAGTAATTCCATCAGGAGATGTAAGCTGACTAAGCTGGCCACCTGCTGTTAAATGTAATGGACTGCGGCAGGCTAGCCTCGACCCTGTTCACCTCGCAGGGGATAAAATGGCATTGAATGGCTGATACAGATACTTTCCTACAAATTTTGATTAATGTCCTTTATAAATACGCATCTAGATTTATAAATCAACTTGCAAATACCCCTTCATTCTGATGACGTCAGTTTTATTTTATTCGTGCCACCTCTTGCTACCTCCACTATGAAATCTCTCTAAACATAAAATGATCAGGTGTAAGCTGAAAGAGTTCATTCCCTGTCATAACTCGGATTTGCTTTCGTAGGAAGTACAAGACATCCATGGGAAGATTCTGCACCCTAATTCCCTTGTCGTTTCCGCAAAAACAAGTCGTAGTTACGGTAGGAATGTGATCGTAAGTTTGGTTGTGAATTCTGGCTCGGATCCATCACCGAACACCTTAAAAGTAATCACTTAACACTTGAATACTTATTGTCTTCTGATATAAGGCTGCTTTCTCGTTAATCTAAGAGATTTCGTTACATCTCTTCCTCAGTGATGTATAATCACTTTGCCCCTTAATATCTCTTGTACGTTACTTATGAAAATTATTATGATATAAATTCAAGATATAGTCAAGATGAAATGTGCAAAATAAACATCTATGGAAGAACTACGTAGCCTCCTGTGGCAGTGAGAATGCGGATTATATTTCTCAGTGATCACCGCCTCTTGGCACCACAAGCACACGACGCTCAACACCAAGCACCCCAAGAATTAAAACAATCTTATACTCCTATGACTCACGCAGCTGAATAAAATAGTTTGGTGTTAACTAGAACATGCAGAATACTCTAGGTTTTTCGACCATGAGAGGATATGTGGTATCAGAACTGACACTCTCAGGTCCTCTTGACTCACTCTCAGCAATAAGAAAAATAATAATAATAATCGTCTTTGATTCGCTGTAACATATTATTGAGAAGACACGATCATGAAAGGGGTAACGACACATTTGCTATTTATTGTCACCCGATATATTCCCCGACAATCAGCCTCTCTTGGCACCACACGCCCTCCTTCCACACAGACAAGCTTGATACAGCAGGAGAAAATGTAAAAATGAAATTAAAGACACCAGAATATTATATTTACAGTATTGTCTTCTGCTTCCGTTTATTCCACAAGGATCATAGTCGAAAGCGCGTAGACTAGCTTTATACAATATTAAACGCCGCAAAAATTAAAACAAACTTTGGCATTCCTTTATTTCTTTAATATAAATTAAGCAGCACCTTTTAACTATCACAACACGCCCTCCCTCCTAATCCAACACCAAACGCCGTAAAAATAAGAGCAGACGTAAACACACTCCGAGACACACACACCACAAAGCCAGCCAGGAGACAGGACGTGTGTGCTGGGCAATCCCCAGGTCCTGTCCTCCACCCTTAATGTTTTTTAACCAGACCATTCCCCACTGACCGGGCTAATGTATGGCCCGGCCTGCACTATAGGTGCAGGGAATCTTTGAACGAACGAACACTCCGAGATGTTCATGGCCTTCTCACGTTCTCCACGTTTTCTCCTTAATCAGTATTGCTTTTACATTTTCTCCATACTAGTATTCTCCGCATTTTTTTTTTTTTTCCTCCGCCAGTCCACAACTAAAGTTTCCCTCCCAGTATACCAGCTTCTTCCTCATATTTCTCATACTTCACCTTCTTATTCCCAAGAACCAGATGGCATATTTTATTTATTTATTCTTGTTTTTTCTGGACAATTAAATTCAACTTGAAGAGGGGTTATTTTAGTAAAGGGGTTAATGAAGTCTATTTCAAATCTTCCACTTCGAAAAGTGTCCACCAAGTTGAAGGAATGGTCTGGAGAGAGCAAGAATAACGCCTGAAATACGTCATGTGGCAGAAGTCATTCTAATACTTTCTCTTCTGCTGTTTTACACATTTTAACCTATTTATCGCCTTCCTTATACCCCCTCCCCCTTCGAGTATATCGTCCTCATGCCACATCCTCTATTGTTACCCTTAGTTATCCTTCTACTAACATCTTCCTCGTAGTTTCTACCACTTTCTCAAGGCTCCATTCCACCGGGGCAACACAGGCAACATATAGCATGCGACTTGCCTGGCTTTCAACATGTATGTTCAATGCGGCATTCAACCAGGAGACATGTTGACTGCAACAAGTCAATATTGTTGTTTAATGTAGCATGCTACGTGCCAGTGTTTATGTTGAATGCCACAAAACCTTTTCCACCGATTCAACAAAAACTGAGCCAGTTGTCAACACGATGTAACAGACAGATATGCAGATAGACAGAGCTTAACAAAAAACCATACACGTAGATACCGTGTAAAACACACACACACACACATACACACACAGTAATTTACACACGAACATATCAGTGAAACCAACTCATAACTCTCTCTCTCTCTCTCTCTCTCTCTCTCTCTCTCTCTCTTAACTTTGGGTAACACATTACGTATAGAAAACAACAGCGTTTTCGTTTTTATTGGTTTTGGTTTCTGTTTAAAAGGCTAACTTTGAGGCTTCGTGTGAGGAAGTGTTTTTTTAATGTTTTTTGTTTGTGTTTTTCTTTGACAGTGTGTGTGTGTGTGTGTGTGTGTGTGTGTGAGAGAGAGAGAGAGTGTTCTTGGCTAATCCTCGCAGTGCATCTAGTTTAGCCTGGTTTTTCATGTATTGTTCCATGCGTATATCCCATAGAACCACAAGTTTTCTATATTCTTTTATAAATTCTACGTTTTTTTCTTGAGACCAATTCATCTTGTTGCTTTTAACATCAAATCCTTCCCGCGACTGGTGGGAAGGCGGGCAACGCTAGGCAACAGGCTAAATCTTGTCGCAGGTCACGTTCTACGGGCAACTTGTTGCCACCTGTTGCATGCCACACAGTCGCATGCAACATGTTGCCTTGTGTTGAACTGGTTGGAATACACTTAGCCTATGCGACAATGTAGCATGCCACATGTTGCCAAAATGTTGCCTCGGTGGAATCGCGCCTTTACCCATGCTTTCCCATAGACCATTTTTTTTTTTTTTTTCATACTATCCATTCCCACCAGTTTCTTCCTCATACTCTCCCTTGCTACTAGTAACTCCCTCAAGCTTCTTTTTCAACCTAGTATCTTCCTCAAATTTCTCTTTCTGTCAGCATCTTCCTCAAAATTTATTTTCCCTTTTACCTGTTTCTTTCTCACGCTTTCCCTGCTGCCAGGCTCTTCCAAATATTTTTCCGTCAACCATTTCTTCCTCGTAGTCCCCCATTTTAGTAGCTTCTTCCTCATACCTTCTCTTTCTAGCAGTTTCTTTCTCATACTCTCCCCTCTACTAAATCCTCCTCAAATTTCTAATGTTATTCTCAGTTTACTTTCAACAATTCTCATACTTCCCATATACTAAATGTTCCCTATTTTTGCTCCTCAACTAAATCATCTTAGTTCTCCCTCTCCTGCTGTTATCACCATTTTATTCCTATGTATTGCCTTCCTTATTGGTCTTTATTTCACAGTGCCGTCAATTTATCATCATCATATCATCATCATCATCATCATCATCGATCTTGACCATTTTCGTGATCAGCTTCATTCTTACTTTTTCCCACTGAGAATGAGGTGTGGTAAAGTCTAGAAAACAAGGAACGAGAGAGCATGAAAGAGGAACAAAATCAACACGTCTTGGCAATTGTACAACATGAAGAAATTGTACCCACATATTGAAGAGGGTCAAACTTGGCCTGAATCTCTTTTATCTTTACAATAAACACTATTACTGTGAGAGAATATTATATGCCGTCCTTATAATTTCTCTTGTACTCGCTCATCATTATTTTCTTTTCATTAATAGGCTCCTCATACACATTGTCGTGAAGAAGTTTGTGCATACCAGTGATCAGTGGAGACACTCTACAGTTCCTTCATCTTAAGTTGGTGGAGGTTTTTAATCCCTTTGCAGCCTATTTCCCGTAGGTCAATGGCAGAATAAGACAATACTATGGCCCTGCATCCTTTCCATAGCAGTTTTTGTGACTAGCAAGTTATTCTAATGTTATTCTCTTGTTACAGCTCAGCTTTCAAGATGGAGAGCTGGCAATTCTGCGTCTAGTTTAAATGAAGAAAGTTTAGTCAAGTGAAACTATAATATACTGTACTGCTTCACTGTTAGACGAGCTGTATACTTGTTTAAGCCGACCCTGATAATTTCACTTACTAAATATCCTTTATAAGCTCCCGTCAGTTTAATCATATATATATATATATATATATATATATATATATATATAGAGAGAGAGAGAGAGAGAGAGAGAGAGAGAGAGAGAGAGATTTAAAAGGAGCCGGGTTGTTCGTTTGATTGTTTGTTTGTCCTTCAATCACGCCCAAACCAAGGGCCAGAGACCCCCAGACCCATATGTATTCTGAATCACGGTGACCCAAGGATGGTTTTGGGCGGGTCAAAATTCAGATCTGAGTCATGTGAGGTCACTGGTAGAGTGTTCGCCTTTTTGGTCCAGGCAACACCGGGTACCCCTGCAGCCTAATTTTTGTCATGGAGACTTACATGACCTCCAGTTCGGACATAGGCTATTTGAGGTTGACCTCCGTTGTCATTTGAGGTCACTGATCAGAGGCCATTTGAGGTCAACAGTAATACACACTCGAACGACTGGGCCCAGCAGCCCAGCTTTTGGCATGGAGACTCACATGACCTCCAGTTTGGGCATAGGCTATGCAAGGTTGACCTCCGAAGTCATTTGAGGTCACCGGTAATAATAAACAAGTTTGCACAAATACTGTGCATTAGTCAGCGAAAGCTGAAATAGAAAGTTCCTGGACCTCTTATAATCCCTCTTCAAAAGTATAAGTGGTACATGGTCTTTCTCGAGTAGGAAGAAAGACTGAACTAGAACAAATAGGATTAGAGTGTTTGCCTTTTTGGCCCGGGCAATGCCGGGTACCCCTGCTAGTATTCGTAAATTCTTTTTACTCCATAATTTTCTTTCTCCTTAATCTTTATCGTAATTTCTCCTGCTACTTTCCCTCTGATTCTTCCTTACTTTACCCTTGTTCTATTACTATACTCATGAGAGACTTCAGTGCAAGAGTTGGGAAATCAAAAAATGAAGAAGCATGTGTGGGAAAATTTGGAGTGGGAGAAAGGAATGAAAGAGGAGAAATGGTGGTAAACTTTGCTGAAATTTATAACATGAAAATAATGAACACATTCTTTCACAAAAGAACAGGGAGATAGTGGACCTGGAGAAGCCCAAGTGGAGAAACAAAGAATGAAATGACTTCATTATAGCAGGTACGAATAACACGATCACAAAAGTCAGTTATCAACAAAGTAAATATAGGACGCGACCCAAGAATGGTGGGTTGCACAGCCAGATTTAATTTCAGAAGTGAAAGAAAGATGATTAAAGATAAAAAGATATGCCCAATAAAAGTGAACGAAAACAAAGCAGCATTTCAGTTGGAAATAAGGAACAGATTTCAGGCTCTAGGATGCTGAATGTGACAATTATGAGTTGCATGACTGACTAACAAAAGTGCTAAGGAAATCAGCGGAGGTAGTAGGGAAACCTAATACAACCAAAGCCAAGAAGTACTCAGAGAAGACACTCAAGCTTATGG
>NC_137051.1:24826741-25044241 GCF_032717465.1 Coenobita brevimanus
AGACCTATTGAAAGGGCAGCGAGTGGATCTCTGAATCAGACACTTATGTTTTGAGTCCTCCAGTGCTTTTCAGGGTGACAGAGTTTTTGGTGCTTCAGAGAGAGTCGTTACCCTCGGACCATGCGCTTATTGCCATGGCGATGACCTTACCCGGAGTGGATGTGGAGAATCTGTGTGCGTGTGCTCGTCTCTTGGGTGACTATGCTACACTGCACAATGAGGCTGGTCGGAGTAGGCATGTTAGGAAATCTATACATTGGAGGGCTATTGATGAAGGTTTTTTTTTTTTTTTTTTTTTTTTTTTTTTAATAATCTACAAGTAGATGAGTTACCCTGTGAGACAGAGCAAGTTGAGGGTGTGATCAATGCTGTATCGAAAAATTTGTATGAGTGTGTGTACACGAGTAGGTGAGAGACTCGGGTGATGTGTACGGATGCTAACGCAGGCAAATGTGAGACACTGCTTTAGAATAAAGATGACTTGAAAATATAGAGAGCCATAAATTGGAAAGGTGAATATGGTGGTGATATGAACGCTGACTGTTGCCCGTCGGACGAAGAATTCAAGCATTTTTATAACAGTTATTTCAGTTCTCCCGACACTGAAAGGCTGGTTGGACATGAATTTAATGCTAATATTTATATAACTCTGAGCCCTTGGCCACCCCGTTTGGGATACATGGCGTCTGGCAATGGATGAATGAATTTATATACCGTACCTATTCTACATTATCCGATTTCACCAGCTGAGGTACAGCAATAGATAAAGCTATTGAAATCGGACAAGGCATCAGGGCCTGGTGGTGTACCCCACGGGATATTCGAAGTTTTGCCTTCCCAGTGGATTATTATTTTATCAAATATCTTTAAAGCTGTCTTCTTGTCAGGTACACCTATCCATTTATATGGTCAAGAGCTAAGTTGGTACCCATTTTCAAGAAAGGCGATAGAAAGGATGTTAGGAATTATGGAGGGATAAGTATAATAAACAGCATAGCAAAGATGTACGACATGATTCTGTGCTCAAGGCTGAAGCACTTGTTCAAACCTTATCGGGAACAGGAGGGCAGTCAGGAGAAAAGAGGATGTAGAGAACACATTGTTTCATTAAGGTTATTATGTGACATGGAAAGAAGGAAGAAGTTAAAGCTGTTTGTGACATTTGTGTATTTTTTTCTCAGGCATACGACGGGGTCACAAGACATATATTATTTAGAGTGCTGCAGCGCTTAGGTTGCGGATCAGTAATGTTGTGTGCCTTGTTTGCTATCTATTCCCTGACAGAGAGTTTGGCTGGGACAGCTATGGTATTAATAACTATGGGGGTAAGACAGGGGTTCCCCACTTCATGCTTGTCGTTTATTATGTATGTTGATGAACTGATAGGGATTATTAAAGAAGGTTGTGAGGTGGATGAATTTATACAATGGTTACATATTCTGGCGCTAATGGATGATACTGTTTTATTATCGACATCAAGATGTAACATGTTGAAAAAGATGGATTTGCTCCAACGTTTCTGTACACAATATGGCATGATGATTAACCAATCTAAGACTAAGTTTTTCGCGATAAATGATGGCGATTTTGATTCGGAGGCGTTAGTAGTGGGCGAGTTAAGGGTGGAGCACTGCCAGATATATGTGTACCTTTCACGAGTGTTGGCTCCACGTCGTCTGCCGTAAAGGCTCACGCGAACATCAAGATGTCTCATGTCTTAAAATTTGTGTTTTTTGTAAACAAAAATAACGACGTGCCATTTATGGCGAAAACACGAGTTTCTGAGGCTGGGTTGATGTCATCATTTGTGTATGGACGTGAGTCTTGGATAAGGGGTGACTTGAAACCTATAATAAAGTTGAACAATTGGTGTCTGAAAAAATTATTAGCAGTGCGGATATCTACCTGTAACGATGTTTGTTATGTGGAGTCTGGATATCCACCTTTGCAAGATCTAGTTAGATACAGACACACAAATTTTTTCGCACTAAATGGTAGGAGAGATCAATGTTTGACAATGATCCACAGGCTTTTATGATGAACTTGGTGCAAAATTCTGCAACGTGTACGGGTAGAATAATGAGGGATTTTGTGAATGAAGATGTAACAACAGTGATTGATGTAATGCAGAGGGTTATCGACAGTATAAGACAAAGCGACTCATATAGAAGAGTAACTTAAATGAATATTAATCCAGGAATGTCTGTCCATTATGTGTACAGAAAGAGGCATGTAATCAATGAAAACCACAGAATGTCTTTTACACAGTTTCGAATCAGTGGACATTCGTTAGCATGTGAAACAGGTAGATGGAACAGGCGGGGCAGAGTACGCCTGCCGCTTGATGAACAGTTATGCAGATGTGGAAGCGTGCAGACTGAACAGCATATCATACTAGACTGGCCTTCAACACAATGTATTAGAGACCGTTTCCAGTTTGTTACGTTGGAGGAATTGTTTTCTGATAAAATCGCACCTGACGTTCTATGTTAAATCATTCATGAGGCCCTGATTGCCTACAAGGAAGGGGTCGCTAATGCCGAAACTATGGTTTTGCATTTCATTTTGATACATTGTGGACTACAGTAATAATATTTACTTTTCGGGAAGTTTAAGCTAATTTAGTATTTTGTATGTAAGGTGTGTTTTGTATGTATAGTGTTTGGAAACTCCCTGTACTGTTGTTTACAGATGATACTGTGTTGTTCAGTGAAGACGAAGGGGAGCTGCAAGGCTTGGTGGATGAGTTTGAGAGAGTGTGTAAGAAACGGAACCTAAAGGTGAATGTAGGGAAGAGTAAAGTGATGGTCTTTGAGAGAGGTGAAGTTAGTGAATGTACAGCGAGGTTGGATGGTGAGGAATTGGAAAATGTGAGTACGTTTAAGTATTTGGGTAGTGTGATGAGTAAGGATGGAGGTTTGGAAGGTGAAGTGCTTGAAAGGGTACAGCAGGGAAGAAAGGTTGCTGGTTCCTTGAAAGCAGTGATAAGAAACAGGGAAGTGAGCATGGAAGTGAAAAAGTTACTACATGACAGTATTGTGATACCAACTCTAACGTACGGAAGTGAAGCTTGGACATTGTTGGAAGGACACAAGTCAAGAGTGAGAGCAGTGGAAATGAGTTATTTAAGAGGAGCATGTGGAGTCACGTGGAGAGACAGGCTGACGAATGAGGATATAAAGGAGCGTTGTGGTGTGGATATGGATGTGATAGGAAGCGTTATGAGGAACACACTGAGGTGGTTTGGCCATGTGGAGAGGATGGAGGGTGAAAGACTGACGAAGAGAGTGTATGTGAGTGAGGTGGAGGGGGGAAGAGGGAGGGGGAGGCCGAGGATGAGATGGAGGGATGGGGTGGAGAGGTATATGAGAGAGGGGGGTGTGAGTTGGGAGCAGGGCAGTGAAATGGCGGGGGACAGGGCGACTTAGAGGCGATTTGTTTGTGGCCACCCCAAACGGGATTGAGGCGTCTGGCAATAGATAGATAGATAGATAGATAGTATGTAAGGTGTATACAATATTTTATGTGTATATGTACACGCTGTGGTCAATAAACTATCTGTCTATCTATCTGTCTACCTATCTATCTGTATCCCTGTGTGTCTGTGTCCCTGTGTGTCTGCGTGTCTGTGTCTGTCCCTGTGTGTTTGTGTCACTGTGTGTCTGTGTCCCCGTGTGTCTCTGCGTCTGTGTCCCTGTGTGTCTGTGTCCCTGTGTCCGTATGTGTCTGTGTCCCTGTGTGTCTGTGTCCCTGTGTGTCTGTGTCCCTGTGTGACTGTGTTCCTGTGTGTCTGTGTCCCTATGTGTCTGTGTCCCTGTGTGTCTGTGTCCCTGTGTGCCTGTGTACCTATGTGTCTGTGTACATGTTTGTGTCCCTGTGTGCCTGTGTGTCTGTGTCCCTGTGTGCCTGTGTACCTATGTGTCTGTGTCCATGTTTGTGTCCCTGTGTGTCTGTGTGCCTGCGTGTCTGTGTCCCTGTGTGCCTGTGTGTCTGTGTCCCTGTGTGTCTGTGTCCCTGTGTGCCTGTGTACCTATGTGTCTGTGTCCCTGTGTGTCTGTGTGCCTCTGTGTCTGTGTGCCTCTGTGTCTGTGTCCCTGTGTGCCTGTGTACCTATGTCTGTGTGCCTGTGTGTCTGTGTCCATGTTTGTCTGTGTCCCTGCGTGCCTGTATGTCTGTGTCCCTGCGTGCCTGTGTGTCTGTGTCCCTGCGTGCCTGTGTGTCTGTGTCCCTGCGTGCCTGTGTGTCTGTGTCCCTGCGTGCCTGTGTGTCTGTGTCCCTGTGTGTCGGTGTGTCCCTGTATGTCTATATCCCTGTGTGTCTGTGTGCCCGTGTCCGTGTGTGTGTGTGTCCCTGTGTGTCTGTGTTCCTGTGTGACTGCGTGTCTGTGTGCCTGGGTCCTTCTGTGTCTGTCTGTGTGTCTGTGTGACTGTGTGTCTGTGTCCCTGTGTGTCTATGTGCCTGTGTGTCTGTGTGCCTGTGTGTCTGTGTCCGTGTGTGTCTGTGTACCTGTGTGTCTGTGTCCGTGTGTGTCTGTGTCCCTGTGTGTCTGTGTTTGTGTCCCTGTGTCTGTGTGTCTGGGTCCGTCTGGGTCTGTGTGTCTGTGTCCCTGTGTGTCTGTTGGTCTGTGTCCCTGTGTGTTTGTGTCCCTATGTGTCTGCGTCCCTGTGTGTTTGTGTCCCTATGTGTCTGTGTCCCTGTGTGTCTGTTGGTCTGTGTCCCTGTGTTTGTGTCCCTATGTGTATGTGTCCCTGTGTGACTGCGTGTCTGTGTCTGGGTTCCTCTGTGTCTGTGTCCCTGTGTTTGTGTCCCTGTGTGTCTGTGTTCCTTTGTGACTGCGTGTCTGTGTCTGGGTTCCTCTGTGTCTGTGTCCCTGTGTTTGTGTCCCTGTGTGTCTGTGTTCCTTTGTGACTGTGTGTCTGTGTCTGGGTTCCTCTGTGTCTGTGTCTGTGTCCCTGTGTGTCTGTGTCCCTTTGTGACTGCGTGTCTGTGTCTGGGTTCCTCTGTGTCTGTGTCTGTGTGTCTGTGTCCCTGTGTGTTTGTGTCCCTATGTGTCTGTGTCCCTGTGTGACTGCGAGTCTGTGTCTGGGTCCCTCTGGGTCTGTGTGACTGTGTCCCTATGTGTCTGTTGGTCTGTGTCCCTGTGTGCCTATGTCTGTGTCCCTCTGGGTGTGTGTGTCTTTGTGTCTGTG
The DNA here is from genome assembly GCF_032717465.1 of Coenobita brevimanus. Taxonomy (NCBI): domain Eukaryota; kingdom Metazoa; phylum Arthropoda; class Malacostraca; order Decapoda; family Coenobitidae; genus Coenobita; species Coenobita brevimanus. Next base: position 24,831,931 of record NC_137051.1, read on the forward strand.
TCTCTGTTTGTCTGTGTCCCTGTGTCACTGTTTGTCTGTGTGTTTGTGTCCCTGTGTGTCTGTGTCCCCATGTGTCTGTCTGTGTCTGTGTCCCTGTGTGTCTGTATCCCCATGTGTCTGTGTCCCTGTGTGTCTGCCTGTGTCCCTGTATGTCTGTTTCTGTGTGTCTGTTTGTCTGTGTCCCTGTGTCACTGCGTATCTGTGTGTTTGTGTCCCTGTGTGTCTGTGTCCCCGTGTCCCTGTGTGCCTATGTCCCTGTGTGTTTGTGTCTGTTTCCCTGTGTGTCTGTGTGTGTGTCTGTGTGTCTTTGTCCCTGTGTGTTTGTGTGTCTATGTCCCTGTGTGTCTATGTCCCTGTGTGTCTGTGTGTCTGTATGTCTTTGTGTCTGTGTGTCTGTTTCTGTGCGTCTGTGTCCCTGTGTGTCTGTGCCTATGTCCGTGTGTCCCTGTGTCTGTGTCTGTGTCCCTGTGTGTGTGTGTGTGTGTGTGTGTGTGTGTGTGTGTGTGTGTGTGTGTGTGTGTGTGTGTGTGTGTGTGTGTGTGTGTGTGTGTGTGTGTGTGTGTGTGTGTGTGTGTGTGTGTGTGTTTGTCCCTGTGTTTGTGTGTGTGTCTGTTTGTGTGTGTGTGTGTGTGTGTGTGTGTGTGTGTGTGTGTGTGTGTGTGTGTGTGTGTGGATCTGTCTGTCTCTGTCTGTATGTTGGTGTGTGTGTGTGTGTGTGTGTGTGTGTGTGTGTGTGTGTGTGTGTGTGTGTGTGTGTGTGTTCTTACCTAATTGTATCTTTACAGGAATGAGTCAAGCTCGTACTGTACTCCCGTGTCTTAAACCATTTTTATCGTACATATCCTTAAAATTGTGAATTATTTTGGCACACTCTATTTTATTCGGTAGTGCATTCCACTGATCAATTGCTCTATTTGGGAAACTAAATTTCCTTCGTCTTTATCACCTCTCTTGTTATGCAGTTTTTTACAGTGTCCTCTTGCTGATGCTTCCCCATAGGTTAAGTAATCATTTATGTCTATTTTCTCCTTCCCTGATATGCATTTATATAGCATAATCATGTCACCTCTTTTCCTTCTCTCCTGTAGTGTTGGTAGATTCAGTTTATTTAGTCTTTCTTCGTAGCTTAGATCCCTTAAGCTTGGTACCCATCTTGTAGCGGCCCTTTGAACTTTTTCAATCTTGTCTATGTGTTTTTTGAGATGAGGACTCCAGACTACTGATGCAAACTCCAGGGTTGGTCTGATGAATGATGTTATTATCTTTCTTAGCATGTCTTCATTTATGTATGTGAATGCTAGTCTCACATTTGCAAGCAGTGTATACATGTTCCGTACCTTCTCAATGATGTGGTCACCCGGAGATAGTCTGTTATTGATAATCACACCTAAGTCCTTCTCTCTTTCTGATGTGTGTAGGGTTTTATTTCCTAACGTATAATCCCAATCAGGTCTTTTTCCACTTTTACGAAACTTGATTACATGACACTTGTCCACACTGAATTCCATTTGCCATGTATTACTCTATTCATGAAGTTTATTTAATTCTTCTTGTAGTTCTTTACAAGAGTTTGTGTTAGTAATTCTCCTTTGTATATTTGCATCATCTTCAAACATATTTAAATAGCTTTCATTTCCAGTGTTATTGTCTATATCATTTATATACACTAAAAACATGATTGGTGCCAGCCCTGAGCCCTGTGGTACTCCACTAGTCACTTCTTTCCATGATGAGTATATAATGTCCCCTTAGCACTGTTCTCATTTCTCTTCTTATGAGAAAATCTTGCATCCAACAATACAGTTTGCCTCGAATTCCTCCTTGATAGTACAGTTTCCATAAAAGTCTTTGGTGTGGTACTGTGTCAAATGCTTTCTTGAAATCTAATTAGATACTGTCCCCCATCTTTCTCTTTCCTGTAATGTGTCTGTTACGCTGTCATAGTAGCTCAAAAGATTATTAACACATGATTTTCCGTTTCTGAAACCAGACTGTCTTTCTGTTATCATAGTGTGTTCTCCTAGATGATTTACCCATGCTTTTCTTATAAGCTTTTCTAATACCTTGCTTACAACACTGGTTAGTGATACTGGTCGGTAGTTGAGTGGATTTTGTCTATTCCCTTTCTTGAATAAGGGAACAATGTTTGCTTTCTTCCAATTATCAGGTAGTTTACCTTGACTCAAGGATTTCTTGAAAATTAAAAATAATGGTTTACTTAACTCCTTTGCACATTCACGTAGTACCCAACATGAAATTTCATCAGGACCATTTGCTTTTCCTTTGTCTAATTTACTTAGCTCCTCCTGTATTACTTTTTTCTGATGTTTGTATATCTGATGGTATGTGTGGGCATGCATGTTCCACACAATCCCTCTCAAAAATTTTTTCCTCTGTAAAAACTTATTGGAATTTCTTGTTTAGTGCTTCACAAATATCCTTCGCTTGTGTATAGGTGATTCCCTCGTCTGTAATGGATTGTATTTTATCTTTTACTTTGGTTTTGCTTCTGGTGTAACTGTAAAATAGCATCGGTTGATCACTCCTTTTATGATATCCTCCTCAAACTGTTTTTGGGTTTCCCTCCTTATTCTTGTATAATCGTTTCTTGCCTGTTTGTAATTATTACATGACCTTTCACTATTGTGTTTTCTGTATCTATACCACAACAAATCTCTTTTTTCTTTGATTTTTTACATTCTGTATTGAGCCATTTCTTTATTTTCTTTTCTGCTTCTTTGTGCTTTGGGATGTACTTCTGGACTCCTATTTCATAAAGTTCACAGAATCTTTTATAGATAGCATTTAAATCTTGTCCTCTAAGCTCCTTTCCCCAATCAATTTCTAAGAAGTACTTCTTTAGGTCATGATAGTTTCCCTTTTTATAGTTTAGGCTCTTTTTGTAACTTTCATTGCTGTTAACTATGTCATATGCTATCCTGAAGTTCCAATTTAGTACTGCATGGTCGCTTTTGCCGAATGGAGGGTGGTATATTAAATTGTCAATATCGTTTTCTTGCCTAATAAATATGAAATCTAGCATTGAGGTTACATCGAGTCCTCATTTTCTGGTGCTTTCCCTTACATGTTGCGTTAGGAAAAACTCTTGCACGAGATCCAGGAGCTTTTGGTCCCAGCAGCTTTCTTGGCTTATTATATCTAGAGTATTCCAATTTATATTTGTATTAAAATCTCCAGTTTGTATAATTCTTTCCGATTTCTCTTCCATTTTATGTAGTAATGATCTTGAACTCTGAATTTTATTCTCTGCCAGGTCCTCATACTCGTCTCTTTCCCATGTGTTTGACTTGGGTGGCATGTACAAATTGGCTACAATTACTTTCCCTTCAGAAGTATTGATCTCTACCGCAATCAGTTCTACTTGTGAGAGTATATCTAGTTCTATTTCTTTGACTTCTAGATTTTTCTTAGTTAATATAATACCTCCTCCTTTTTTTAAGTTCCTATCTCTTCTCCATATATTATATTCCTCTAAGTTTAGGATGTCATTTGATAGCCTTGGTATTAATTTTGCTTCAGTTAGGCATATTTTATGTGGTTCATTTTCTCTGACACAATCATTCATCTCTAATAATTTAGATACCATTCCATCCACATTTGAGTACATCAACTTTATCATCTTGTTTATATACTTGTCATGACTTGGTTCTACTACCTTCCTCCTTTTTAATCCCTCGTGTTTATGTACCACTTTCGTACCTGCAATCCTCTTACGTTGTAAAAAAAAAAAAAAAAAAATGTATTCTTCTCTTCTGATCTTTCCTCATTTTTTGTTTTTGCTTCCTCCCTCTTCTCTTTCAGTAATTCCAGTTCCTCTTGTGTTGGACATCTTTTTATCCATACATTTTTGAACTCCTCTTTTTCCATAAGATTCTTTACATTTTTTAGTATCTCCACGGTGTTCACACTCTGGAAGGTTACCTTTAAGGGTCTTGACTTGCTTCTCTCGTATTTCCCTAACCTTTTGTGTTCCTCTGTCTTTACTACAGATTTCCTCTGATACTTCTTTCAATATGCTCATTACATTTGCCATCTCCTTTTTGTCTCTTAAGATCTTGTTTTTTACTTCTTCCTCTTCTATACCAGTGATTACTATAGATTTGTTGATATCTACTGAATCTCTGACTAACTTAGGATTGTTTTGGATTATTCTTTTCACTTCCTTTTTAATGCTTTTTTCTTCCACCCTTGTTTCTAAGTCTTTCATTACTTTCACCTTTAAAGTATAAGTGGTTTCCACATCATTTTTGGAGCTTTGCATAGCTTCATTCACCTGTGTTATCTTCTCCTCAGTACCACTGCTCTGGTCTATCAGACTGCTTACTTGCCTAATTGTCTTTGTATCATTTTTGAACTCTTCCATAATACTCTCGTGGTTGACTACTGTACTTGCCATTTCACTAATTTTTCTCCTAAGTGAACCCAGTTCTACTTCAGCTCATCTATGGTTAAGTCTTTCTTGTTGACTTCCTTTCCTAATTTTTCTATTTCTTCCTTTTGCAAGTGCATCTGTTTCTTAATTTCATCAATCTCATTTTGAAAAGCCGTCTCTAGCCAGTGTACTCGTTCCACCAGTTTATTGTGAGTCTCCATTTCAACCAGTTCTTGGTAGAAATCGTCGTCCTGCTTTCTACCTTTATCCCTTTTCTTTTCCAAATCTGCATTACTAAAGTATGTGGTCATGTTGCAGTACTCAAAGCACATAGGGTACTTACATTCCCTGGGGCAGTTGTAGACTAAACAAACGATCAGCTGATTGTGCGCATTCTTATTCTAATTTGTTTTCTTTTCTGTTTGAACAAGTCTTGCTTAAAACTTCTTCTTCTTTTTTTAATTTTATTTATATTAGAACACCATTTAGTCTAACCTGGTACAGAGCTTGACTCATATAAAGATACTAATTTAGGTAATGCCACTGGCCAAGTTGGCCGTTTATGGAGCAATGGCGGTGAGCGTCTGATCTCCTCGGTGCCTTGTGTGTCTGTGTGTGTCAGTCAGTTACCATTATATCTCATGAACGACTCGAGCTATCATAATGAATCCTTCTGGGTATCAAGATATGGCCAAAATCTTGGACGTGTTTGAAAATGGCCACTCCGTCAAGGTGACCAAAATTGCTGCAAAAAGCCAATATCTGTCTGCCTGTGTGTGTGTGTGTGTGTGTGTGTGTGTGTGTGTGTGTGTGTGTTACCATTATATCTCAGGAACGGCTTAAGCTATCGACATGAAACCTTCAGGGTATCAAGAGATGGCCAAAATCTTGGACGAGTTCGAAAATGGGCACTCGGATTCAAGGTCAAGGTCACCAAGATGGCTACTAAAGGCTTTTTTGTGAAACGCTATGACTGAACTCCGTAGAGTTTAGCTAATTTTTTTCATATTTAGTTTGTAAGTAGCTTGTAACTTGGTTAACAGTATATTCTGGCAGGGGATTAGCATTTGGATCCTGAATACTTATCTTTCATCCTGTTTTTGTTTTTTTCTCGGAGGGAACGATTTGCGGACTCCTTGCCTTTGATCTCTTCTTTCCTGCGTAACATAAAACGTAACAAAAAAATACTAAGAGGGTTGAAAGGTTGCAACAGGATGCAAAAAAGGCGGACTATACGAGAGAAGTGGAGGAGCGATTGTGCAGTAAGATGTGGAGCAGGTGAGGGAGATGGAATGTGTGTACAAGGCATTCACTGGAGAAATCTGTGCAGCATGTGAGGTGGTGTGTGGGGTGATGGGAAGACAAAAGGGAGTGCCGCACGGTAGAATGTAACTTTGAGACAAGCTGTGGGACAAAAAGAAAAAAAAATGTAGTGAGTGAATGGGAAGCAGATACATGGAGAAAGTTGTGAGACGGAATAGTGAGCTATATGTAGAAAGGAAACAAGAAGTGATAAGATTAATAAAAGAAAGAAGAGAGTGGAAGAGTCTGGAAAGAATTTGAATTTATAGTGGAGGAAATGTAAGCAAATGTTCTGGAAGGAGGTAACGAAAGTTAAACCGGTGATAAAGAAGGTAAAAAGGGAGAGGAAGATAAAAAAGGCAGATTGCCAGTGGATAAGGGAGAAATAGTGAGCAGATATTGAGAACACTTTGAGGAACTGTTAAACGTAGAAATGGTGGGTAACGCGAGTATAAGTGGCTGGGGGAATGGTTGGGAGAAGGGAGTTGAAACGGGATGAAGAGATAAGGAAGATGGAAGTAATGGAGGCAATGAAGAAAGACAAAATGGTGATAGCGCCAGGAACTGTGGCAGTGTGTGGTAAAATGCTGAAGCTCTGGGGAGAGAGTGTGGTAGAACTGATACGAAAGATGCTCAGATTGGCCTGGGAAGAAGGTAGAATCCTGCAGGATTGGAAGTCAGGTATAATTATTCCCCTGTACAAAGGAAAAGGAGAAAAAGAAGTTGCAGTAATCATAGGGCCATTTGTCTTCTTAGTGTAACAGGAAAAGTATATCGTCGGATACCCATTGATAAAGTAAGGGAAATAACAGAGGGATTAGTCAGAGAACAACAGGGAGGTTCTACGAAGGGAAGAAGTTGTGTAGATCAGATATTCATACTAAGGTCTTTGGTGGAAAAGTTTCTAGAGAAGGGAAAGAAATTGTATACTGCCTCCATGGATTTTGAGAAAGATATGAGGGGATAGACAAAGAATGTGGAAAATATTAAGAATCTATCTATCTATCTATATACCTAGGCTGCTTCCCCGAAGGAGAGGGAGGTAGCCGAGACAGGACGACACACTCCCCATTTACTCATCCATTCAAACACATTCATTCGCATCTTAGACACAAAGGGGAGAAGGGACAGATCCTCACCACACTGCACAAGGGTCAACTGCGCAGTGCAATCAGTGACATCCGCAGCAGGGCCCGACAGCAGAGCTGGTTTACCCCTGCCACATCATAATAGACCCATCTTACCCGCACCTGACCTGACTAGCTGATCAGACCAAATGTGGGAGAATATCCCCTCAGGGCTGCGTCATCATTTATTCATTCACAATTTCTCTCCATTTACTTCTGTCATGCGTGGATCAAGTGTTTGCTGTGAGACAAGTGTGTGAAAAGTATTTAGCGAAAGGCAAGGATGTGTTTTGGGCATTCATGGATTTAGAGAAAGCGTATGATAGAACTGATAGGGAGGCTTGGTGGACTGTTTTAAGAGTGTATGGATTTGATGGCAGGTTACTAAAAGAAGGTGAAGAAATTTTATGTAAATAGTAAAGCGTGTGTAAGAGTGGGAAATGCTGTGAGTGACTGGTTTCCTGTGAGAGTGGGGCTGCGACAGGGATGTGTGCTGTCGCCTTGGTTGTTTAATATTTATGTGGATGGTGTTGTAAGGGAGGTGAATGTAAGAGTTTTAGGTGGAGGTCTGAGTCTGATGCATGTTGATGGTGGAGAGTGGAATCTGAAGCAGCTGCTGTTTGCAGATGATACTGCACTGGTGGCTGATTCAGAGGAGAGATTGAGACAGTTGGCAGAGGAGTTTGGAAGGGTGTGTGAAAGGAGGAAATTGAAAATAAATGAGAATAAGAGTAAAGTGATGAAGTGTACGAGGTTGGTAGATGGTAGGGAGATGAATATAGTTTTGATTGGTGAGTTGCCTGAGTAGGTAGAGTGTTTTAAATATTTAGGGTCACATGTTGCTGTGGATGGAAGAATAGATGCAGAAGTGAAGTTTAGAATGAATGAAGCAGGAAAGGTGCTGGGAGGAATGAAAAAGGTGTTTAGATGTCGTTTACTTAGAATGGATGTAAAGAGAAGGCTGTATGAGAGTGTTGTGGTACATGGAATATGGGTGTAACAGAGAGGAAAAGTTTGAACGTAATGGAGATGAGGTGTCTGAGGAGTATGTGTGGAGTGACGCGTATGGATCGAGTGCGAAATGATGAAGTGCGAAGGAGAACTGGAGTTGTTCGGGAGATGGCTGATAGAGTTGAGCAGAGGGTGTTGCGATGGATTGGGCATATGGAGAGAATGGATAATGAGTGATTCGTGAAAAAGATAACTAGATCTGATGTGAGAGGTGTAAGGCTGAGAGGGAGACCACGAATAGGATGGATGAACAGTGTGAAGACAGTGCTGGATGTGAAAGGGATATCTGTTGAGCAAGGAAGATATTAAGAATATATGGAGTAAATGGGAGGCTGTTGAATGGCGTGAAGAGTATGTATGAAGAGTTTGGGCTGCAATGCGTGTGAATGGTGAACTAAGTGAATTTTTCTATCTGATGTTGGATTGAAACAAGGTTGTTGAATCTGTATATGAATAGAGTTATAAAAGAAATACAAGGTAGGGCAGTGGATGTTGGAGGAGTGTTAATGAGACAAGACAACATTTGGAAACTTCTTGTTCTGTTGTTTGCAGATGACACAGCATTGTTAAGAGGCTGGATTGCCAGTCAGCTAATGCTGGAGAATTCTCGACGATTCTCGCATTTTTCCATTACGAGTCAGAATTGCCAGATAGCTTGCTGCTGTGAGTGGAGGTACTTTGTAAAGTTATTCTGTATTCATTCTCATTTTCATTTTATTTTCTCTATAATGTTTTATTTAGGTGATTGTTAAATTATGTAATTTGATTTTAGTTTGTATATGCTAAAGAATTTAGAGTGCTACGTAATGTAAGGAAACTGGAGTATTTTGGATGTCTCCAATTTTGGTAACTGTTGTTGCTAGGAGCAGGTAGGCCTACCAGCACATCCTAGAATGTTGGAGAAGCAAAGAAGGTTATAAAAGGATGGGGGAGAGAATAGAGGAGTTTCAGTTTTAGTTTGGCTTGTGGCCGTGTGAAGTTACTGTAGTGTAGCTCTGGGGTTGTGAACCAGACAGTGTAATTACATGGTAATATAATGACACGAGAAGCCTGTGTTATTACACCTGAGTTGATCATGTGTATGGATCTGCTGTTGTACGCCGAAGAACAATTTGCTGGGTGACGTCCTTCCTATACTGAACTACTGCTGTTGGAGCGTGTGGCAATGTGGGACGTGGACGTAAAAGTTTTGTTAAGTGAAGACGAGGGGGAACTGCAAGGCTTCGTAAATGAGTCTGGGAGAGTGTGCAAGAAACGGAATCAAACGGTGAATATAGGGAAGAGTACTGTTATGGTCTTCGAGAGAAATGTAGTCACTGAATGAACAGTGATACTGGATGGTGAGGAAGTGGAAAATGTGAGTACATTTAAGTACTTGGGTAGTGTGACAGATAAGGATGGAAGTTTCTAGGATGAAGTGCTTGAAAGGATAGAGCAAGGAAGAAAGGTTGCTGTTTCTTTGAAAGTACAGATATGAAATAGGGAAGTGAACTTGGAAGTAGAAAAGTTGCTGCATGACAGTATTGCGATACCAACTCTAATGTATGTTGAACTGACACAAGTGAAGCATGAGAACAGTGGGAATGAGTTATTTAAGAGGAACACGAGCAGTTACATAGACAGGGAGACTGACAAGTGAGGACGTGAAGGTGCGTTGTGATGTTGATGTGGATGTGATAAAAAACGTTAGGGCAGTGGGATGATTTGGCCATGTGGAGAAGATGGAGAGTGAGATACTAACGAGGAAGGTGTGTGTGCGTAAGGTGGAGGGGGGGAGAGGGAGGGAGAGACCGAGGATGAGATAGATGGATGGAGTGGAGAGGTATATGAGAGAGGGGGTGTAAGTTGTGGAGAGAGCATGCAGAGTAATGACAAGGGACGGGGTGACATGGAGGCGATATGTCTGTGGCCAGCGTGCCACCCTTACGGGATTAAGGTGTATGGCTATAGATAGGCAGAGAGATAAGTTAGATTCAGAGGTAAGCTAGTAGTGTGGTGAATGGTTTAGTCAGTGCCATCATTAGTGCTGAATTTAGAAGGTGTAACTGCTATGCTAGGTGTTTTTAGGTCGACTCTCGCCCTAAGAACACTAGCTGCTGAGCCAGGGTTCTCTTTCAAAACTGGTACTAGAATACACTATGAGAGAAGCAGGGCATGAAAACTCTGGTCAAACAACCTTACACGTGTATTATCTTAAATTCACAAACCACCATATACAATGTAGATATAATAAACACACGATACTCTGTCTGGGTACAAAGTCAATCTCGGGACAGGAGGGTTTACACAGGGCTGCTGAAGTCCTGGGCTCCTACAGGTGTCGGCCAGGTGTGGGAGGGGTCCCGTCAGGTGTGCCTTTCCTTAGAGAGCACGGGACAGTCCTCAGGGTCTGCATCATCTGGAGTGGGCTGCTGGGAGGCGTGCAGAGGGCCCTTCTCTAGTTGGGCCTCGATGGGGCGTTTGGTCCCTAGGGCTGGGACCAAATAGGGAAAGCAGGCATGCTTGTTTGCGACCACCATGGAGAGAGGGTCGTTGTCCTTTGGGGCGGGGATGTCACGCCACAGGGTTCAAGGGGCACCTTGGGGAGTTCGAGGACTGCGATCTCCCTCAAGTTAGGCCACCGTCAGGTGTGGGCTGCAGTGTCCTCTCCTCCAGGAATCCGACAGCAGGTGGTCTCACCCGGGTGCCGGCTGGACTGCTCTCTCTCCTGGGGTCATGATAGGGCCTTGCCAGACCTCCTCCAAACATGGTAGTTCCTCTTGGGGGCTGCCTCTATGGGGAGAACAGGAGGGTGCATCACACTCGGCCACAGGAAGGGTGGGCTGAGCAAGGGACGTCCTCCAAAGGGCAAGTCGCAGGGGGCAAGAGACAGGTGGTAGGTGGTCTCTCCCTGACGCGGCTAGTGGCCGTCATCGAGGTCCCAAGGGCAACAGGGGTAGGGCAGCTTGTGGCCGTCCCTCTCCTGTTGGTGCGGCTAATGGCCATCACTGGGGCCCGACTTCTTGGCAGGACTGAGGGTGAGGTGCGGCTAGTGGCCGTCACTGAGGTCCTGTGAGGGGAGGGGAGGCTAGTGGCCGTTGCCCGTCCTCCAGCGTGGCTAAAGGCCATTGCTCGTCCTCCGGCGTGGCTAGTGGCCATCACTGGGGCCTTGTTCTCCAGGTGGACTGTGAGCTGAGTGCGGCTAGTTGCCATCGCCGGGGCCTTGCTCTCCAGGTGGACTGTGAGCTGAGTGCAGCTAGTGGCAATCACCTGTTCACTGGTGCAGCTAATGGCTGTCACCGAGGTCCTGGGAGAAGAGGGGACGGCAGGCACAGAGTGGCTAGTGGCCGTCACTGGTCGCTGCAGAAAGGGAGATGCAGCTAGTGAGTGGCTAGTGGCCGTCTCTCTCCTAATGTAGCTAGTGGCCATCGCTCAAGCGCTGTCTGGGACTGAGTGTTCAGCCTCACCCCGAATCTGGCAAGGGCTGGTCCGGCTGGAGGGTAATGTCCTAGCACTGAGTAGTTCTCACTGGGTCTGTTGCGGGGAATAAGGACGCAAGGTAGTAGGGGACATTGGCCCATACTGCCTGGGTAGCGTGCGTGCCCTCGAAGCCCCTCCGTGGTCTCCTGGGGTGGGTGTCATGATGTTCCGGTGGTGTCTCATCGCAGGAGGTATTTCACTACCGTCTTGGGGGAAAAAGTCACATCCCCATGGCTGGAGGTAGTAGGTGTCCGTGGTGGTGGTACTGAGGGCTGGTGTGAGGTGATGGAGGAGGGCGGTCCAGTAAGGGATGGCTGTCTGGGTCCCAGTGGTACGCATATGTGATGTACAAGGTGGAGGTCGGGGATGTCTCCTGAAGGAATTGGAGGAGGTGGTGTGTCCCACAGATGTGCCGTTTCTTTCCGTGGGTTGGGGCCCAGGAGATACACTATACCTTCATAGCAGGTGGTGGTGGGTTGTTGGTGCTCCCTAGCTGAAGGCTGGTGACTGGTGAGATGGTTGGGGTTTTATGCAGCCGCCGAGGGTAGGTGCAGCTCTTCTATCTGGGAAGTGGGGTTGGCGAGAGTTTCCACTGAGCCTGGTGTGAAGGCAGCATTATGGGGGACGTATTGGGCGTGTGGAAGGTAGGAGTCCTGGTGCTGTAGGTGAGATCAGGGGAGTGAGTGATGGTGTGGTGGAGTATCTGCCAGCGGACGCAAGAGGCAGCCGAATCGGGTGGTGGTGTGGTAGTGAGGGTGGGCGTGGGTGGCGAGTGCGGCCTCGCAGTGTGGTGGTGGGGCATGCTGAGGTGGTCCAGGTGTTTGGTGGTGAGGTGGCAGGGGTGGTGGTTGGGGGGTGGGCAGATTGTTTGGGGCAGGCTGTGGAGTGAGGGGGGAAAGGGGGGGGAGATGGTATGGGTGTAGAGGTGGCCGCGGGTGGCGTGCAATGCTGGAGACGTGGTGGAGGTGTCCTGGGGCCTGCTGGCTGGACTTGCAGTGGAGGTGTGGTGGCGGGGTCTGAGGTGTGAGGTGTAGTGTGGGAGTTGACCGGAGAGGAGGGAGTGGGGGAGGATGGTAGGGAGGAGGAGGGTGTGAAGTAGCAGATGTATGAGACTGACTGGGAGTCTGGAGTGGCGAATGGTGGTGAGTGGCCAATGTGTCCTGATTGAATACCATGAATTCTCAAAGTTATGGAGGATGTATTGGGTGTGTGGGGGGTGGGGGTGGGGGTGGGAGGTTTTGGTGGTGCGGGTGATATTGGAAGTGTGGGTGAGGGTGTGGGTGCATTCCTGGCTGGCGGGCAGGAAAGGCGGCTGGATCTGGTTGTAGTGGTGGCGAGGAAAGGTGAGGGCGGAGGAGGTATGGCCACATGGAATGGGGGCTGGGCGCGGGTGGGTGGTTGATTGTTTGGGTGGTGGAGTCTGGGTGTTCGGGGATGGAGTGGTGGTGGCGGTGGCGATGGGGGGCGAGGAGTTAGTGTGTGGTTTGGCGCAGGTCGCGGTTGTGGAGTGTGGGGAAGAAGAAATCTGTGTGGGTGTAGGGGTGGCGGCGGGTGGCGTGTAGCGTCGGAGGCGTTGTGAGGTGGCTGTGGGAGGGTAAGGGGTCTCTTGGTTGGGTGGCTGGGCCTGCGGTGGTGGCATGGTGGTGGGAGGTGAGGCGTCATGTGAGGTCGCCGGGGATGCCTTGGGGGTCCATGGGGATGGTGAGGTGCGGGTTGAGGATGGGGTGGGGGAGGTGGCCATAGAAGGGGAGGTGGGTGAGGAGGAGGAGGAGGAGGGCATGATACAGCCGACGTATGAGTTAGCCGTGTTGGTGGGGGAGGTGAGTGGTGGTGCAGTGTGCTAGGTGGGAGAGTGGGTGTGGTGTGGCTGGGAGGTGGCGTGTGAGGTGGGTGGTGAGGGGCGATAGGTGGGAGGCAGTAGACAGGTGGAGATGCTTCTAGAAGGTAGGTTGGAGGAGCATAAGGTATAGGTTCCTGTGGGCCTGTTAAGGTGGAGGCAGGCCTTGTGCTGAGGGAGAACAGGAAGAGAGGAGACGATGGTAGCAGGGAAAGTGGTGTGTGGAGGAATGGGAAGGTTAGGAATAGAAGAGGGTAAGGTAGAAGATACAGTGGGAGGAGAGTGAGATGAGGGAAAGGATGTGGGAGTGCACATGTAGTGTGGGTGGGGGGTGTCTGGAGGCTTCTGAAAATGGAGACATCTCTTGTGACAGTCAATGCTGGCGTGTTATTTCTGCAGGAGGTCCAGCCCCAAATAGCCATCGTAGGCACGGCAGGCTGAGTCGAGGATGAGGAATTGGTGACAAGCTGACACATTCTGATGAGTGTCAGCACGCAGGGCCTGGGTTTTCCCAAGTATAGGCAGGGAACTAAGCCCTGCATCTATGAGGTGGGCTGAAGTGGGGAGGAGTGGGCCAAAAACCGAGGCATGGCGGGAGTAGAAATGATGATAGAGGCAGGATCTGGCTGCTCTTGTATCGGCCAGTAGCCTCGCTTTCACCCCATTCGGTTTCATCTTGTCATAGACTGGGGGGCGATGTTTTTGTGAGGGGTCGTCGAGCTCTGCTTCCCCCAAGATTGGAGTAATCGGTGTACGAGGCGTCGTCCTCAGTGCCCTCATCGTCTGGTGAGGACACTCTTGGGCACCCTTGGGTGGCTGTCCTGCGCTACACAGCTTTTGGCTGCTCACGGATGTCATGGATAGGGCATCTGAGGCTGCAGGCAGAGAATTCCCATGGGTTAATGGAGATGATACAGTATTATTATTTTCCTTGGGGGTGGGTGTTGTTGCAAGGTTTGAGTGGGTGTGGGGCATCGTCCTCTGTGTGGGGAATTTATTGACTGCGCCAATGTACTGTGGGGTGGAGCGGGTCGCTAGGAGGCATCTCACCAGTTGGATGTCTTTATCCAGATCTTCCACTGGGTCATGTATTATAAAATGTTGTCTGATGACACTGGGGAGGATCCTTAAGAGTATGTTAAATGTGTTTTGTTCCCGGGTTGTTGTATCAGTTTCCGGGTATGTGGCAGTGACGAGCTGCCTGGCCTGGATGAGTGTATCATCCAGGCTGCTGTCGTAAGTGTCGAACTGTCACAATGCTACGACTTTTCCTAAGGATGGCGTGATGGCTTGGGTCACTATTTGGGTGAAATTCGCCCAAGTCATCTCCGGGACGATCTTGGGTGCAATACTGGCCACTGCCTTGCCCAGGTGAGGCAGGGTAACTGCTGTCTTCTGCCTGTCGTCTTCAAATCCTAAGTCCAAGAGTGATTTGACCATGAATAGGCATGTGTTAATATCACATTGCTCTGGGTCGAATTTGGGTACTTGCATGTGAGGCTTGGTCGCCATTTTGTAAACTGCCCTGTTTTCCTCCTTTCTGTATTCTGATCGGGTCAAGAACCGCCACTGGCCACCAGTGTTATGCTACGTGATTATAGGTCGACTCCTTGCCCTAAGAGCACTAGCTACTAAGCCGGGGTTCTCTTTCGAGACCGGAACTACAATACACTACAAGAGGAACAGGGCATAAAAACTCTGGTCAAACAACCTTATATGTGTACTGTATTATCTTAAATTCACAAACCACTAGATACAATGTAGATATAACAAAGACACAACACACTGGGCACAAAGTCAATCTTGGGACAGGAGGGTTTATACAGGGTTCCTGAAGTCCTGGGCTCCTACAGGTGTTGACCGGGTGTGGGAGGGATCCAGTCAGGTGTGCCATCCCTTAGGGGGCATGGGACCGTCCTCAATGTCATCTGGAGTGGGCTGGGAGGCGGGGAGAGGGCCCTTCTCTAGTGGGGCCTCGATGGGGCATTCAGTCCCTAGGGCTGGGACCAAATAGGGAGAGTAGGCACGCTTGTCTGCGGCCACCCTGGAGAGAGGGTCGTCATCCTTTGGGGCTGGGGAGGTCATGCCCCAGGGTTTGAGGGGCTCCTCGGGGAATTCAAGGACTGCGGTCTCCCTCGGGTTGGGCTGCCATCAGGTGTGGGCTGCGGCGTCCTCTCCTCTGGGAATCCAACAGCAGGTGCTCTCGGCTGGGCGCCGGCTGGACTGCTCTCTCTTCCGGGGTCATGATGGAGCCTTGCCAGACCTCCTCCAGACAGGGTAAATCCTCCTGGGGGCTGCCTCTGTGGGGAGAACAGGAGGGACATCTCACTTGGCCACAGGAAGGGTTGGCTGAGCAAGGGATGTCCTCCGAAGGGGAAGTCACAGGAGGTGAGAGATGGGTGGTAGGTGGTCTCTCCCTATTGCAGTTAGTGGCCGTCATTGAGGTCCCAAGGGCAACAGGGGTAGGGCAGCTAGTGGCCATCCTCTCCTGTCAGTGCGGCTAATGGCCATCACCGGGGCCCAACTTCTTGGCAGGACTGAGGGCGAAGTGCGGCTAGTGGCCGTCACCTGTCCACATGTACAGCTAGTGGCTGTCACTGAGGTCCTGTGAGGGGAGGTGTGGCTAGTGGCCGTCACCCATCCTCCGGTGTGGATAGTGGCCATTGCTGGGGCCTTGTTCTCTGGGTGGACTGTGAGCTACTTCGTAAGTGCGACCAGTGACCTTCACCTGTTCACTGGTGTGGCTAATGGTCGTCACCAAGGCCCTGGGGGGAGAGGGGACGGCAGGCACAGTGCAGCCAGTGGCCATCACCTGCCTGCTGGTGCGGCTAATGGCCATCACCGAGGTCTCACTCCCTGTGGCAGCTGCAGGAGGGGAGCAGCTAGTCGCCATCTCTCAATTTGTGCAGCTAGTGGCTGTCACTGGTTGCTGCATGGGGGGGGCGATGCAGCTAATGAGCAGCTAGTGGCCGCCTCTCTCCTAGTGTGGCTAGTCGTCGTCACTTGGGCGCTGTCTGGGACTGAGTATTCAGCCCCACCCCAAACCTGGCAAGGACTGGTCCAGCTGGAGAGCAATGCCCTAGCACTGTGTAGTTCTCGCTGGGTCTGTTGTGGGGAATAAGAGTGCAAGGTAGTAGGGGATGTAGGCTCATACTACCTGGGTAGCGCATGCGCCCTCAAAGCCCCTCCGTGGTCTCCCCCTGGGATGGGTGTCGTGACGTCCCAGTGGTGTCTCGTTGCAGGGGGTATTACAGTAACTTATGCGCATAGTTTTATCACGAGTATTGCATAGCACCAGAAACATATGGCTGATGGTATGTAATGTATTTCAATATCTTATTCCTGCATAAATTTAACAATTTTGTACATTTTCTGCTCCCTGGAATTAGTTTTGCCATTTTCTTTCATTGATACTGTTATACTGGGTGTTTTTAGTCCCACCTCTCTTCCTAAAAACGGCCGCGACTGAGCGGGGTCCTCTTTCCGGACCAGAAGTAAAGCACCCACAAAGGAACAGGACATAAAAACCAGGCAGTACACCTTAACACATCTATTGTCTTAATTCATACATCGTTACGATATAGAAGAGAGAGACACTGGATATGTTTTGGACAGGGACACAGAGTTAGCCTTCAATATAAATGTACACGGTTACACTCAGGATGTAGTATTCTTCACTTACACATGAATAATAAATAATGAATACACGATATCCGTATTCAGTTTATGGGCAGAATTGATATTTTATATATTAAGCCTGATGCACTAGGGGTGGAAAGGGCCAAGGGTTAGGGGAGTGAATATTGCTATAAGTGTTCAGGGTGCAAGCCGCGACACTCGGGAAAGTCACTTAAGTCGCGGTCTTTGGTTTTCCTGCACACTACTGGTCTTGACCCACTATTTCTATATGTTACTCTATCTGTATTTATTAGTGTTTTCCACTCTGCCGGGATATCGTTTCTCAGTGTGTCACCTATAACTTAGTCACTTATATTGTTCTGGCCTTCACTTTGTTACTGTCACTACACACTCACGTCTTGGCGGTTCGCTGCACAGGAGGCGTCGAGATCACTACATACCCTTGTTTTCTGGGTTTAACTTGATGAGGCACCCGGGTGTGAGAGGAGGCCTTATTGGGGAACCTTCAGGTAGGGACAACGCACTGCCAGTAGGGGCGTCACTGCCCAGGCCTTCGTCATCAGGGTTGTACAGGGAGGCCCTCCCGTCTGGGGGCCTCAACCTGGGAGGAGGCCCTCGTACTGGAGCCTCATTGGTGGGGTGCAGGGAGGCCCTCCGGTCTGGGAGCCTCAACCTGGGAGGTGGCCCTCGGGACTAGGGCCGAAGAGCTGCAGGAGGCGGGCCTGTCGCCTCTGACTCCAGGGAAAGGGGGAGCCTGAGTTGCCCGGGTCTGGAGCCTGCTGGTCAGGCCTGGGGGTCTGGGGGCTGTGGCCGCCTGCGGGGTGGGGCGCCATCAGGGGTGAACTGCAGTGCCTTCTCCATCGGACGTCCGTCAGGGGCAGGGACCTGCCAGGGGTAGGTGGTAGGACCAGGATCGGGCCACGCCACCACTCCGGCAGCACCTCTGGGGAACCATTCCTGGAAGGAGACAACAAAGGGCGTCCCACGCAGCCGAGAGGTAAAGGGTCGGCCACGCAAGGGACCTCCTGCTTCGGGAGTACCGTCGGAGTCACGAATGAAGGGCATACAGTGGCCGCTCCTTCCTTCACACGTACAGTGGCCGTGTTGGCGGTTCCGTGTCTCCTAGGGCCCACAGCTGAAGGGCGTACAGTGGCTGCTCCTTCCCCCGCACGTACAGTGGCCGTGCTGGCGGTGCTGCTCCTGAAGGAGGAAGAGGCAGGTGAGGGGTGCACAGTGGCCGCGCCCTCCCTGGCACATACAGTGGCCGTAGCCGTGGGCCTGCCTGCCCTTTGAGAAGTAACTGAAGGACATACAGTGGCCGCTTCTCCACCATCACGTACAGTGGCCGTGAGCGCGGTGTTACTTCTGTAGAAGGAGGAGGTAGTGGATGAGGGGTGTACAGTGGCCGCTCCCTCCCTGTCATGTACAGTGGCCATGATCGTGGCTTCACTACTCCCGCCTTTGCCAGTCGGAGCGCATTCAATAACTAACGCTCTGAGGCCATCCCCAGAGGTGGCTGTGACCGAAGGGCATACAGTGGCCGCTCCTTCCCCCTCACGTACAGTGGCCTTGATGGCGGAGTCACAGGGGGGAGACAACTGAAGGGTGTACAGTGGCCGCTCCTTCCCCAGCACGTACAGTGGCCGTACCGTGGTGTTGCTTGGGACTGACTCTGGATCAGTCCCACCCCGAACCTGGTGAAGGCTGCCCCGCTCGCACGGTCATTGCCTCTTCCTGCTTACCTGGTGTTGGGCCAGTTGAGGGGAAGAGGGGCTCAGGACAGGGGTGCCCCGGTGACCCTCTTGTTCCGGGTCAATAGCCGAGCCGTGGTGTCCTCCTGGGGTGGTGATGTGGTAGTGGCTTGGTGGTGAGGTGGGGGGTGGCGGGGTGGATGGTCCGGCGGCAGCGGGTATTTTAGATACTAAGCTGTTCTTTACTGTGGAACGGAAGAACAGTTTAAAAGACCCTTTCATGTATTATGTCAAAATTAAGGAAAAGATTCTATCTATCTATCTATCAATAGCCCGACGCCCTAATCCCGCAAAGGGTGGCCACAGACAAAACGCCTCCAAGTCGCTGTCACCCACCATTTTACTACCCTCCCCCCAACTCACTCCTAAAAAACCTGCTAAAATAAAATACTTGCATAAAGAAAATTTAATGATGATTTAAATGTTACTGGAAAATACCAAAAAGATACTTATGAAGAAAAAGTTAGCAGCCAAACCTGACACATTCCAGGCACCCTAGTTTTGTAGACTTTCTTTGATGCTAGCCTTAACTTTATTTAATATTACTCCTCTAGAGAGTGGTAGGTGGTGGCGACCATCATCCACTCACTTGATGTAGAACTGCCTACTTCTTCCTTAGCCTTTATCATTCTTTTTCTGTGCCTGCCCTCCTCTCTTCCTATTTCTCCCAACTTTCCTGTCACCTCTTATAGCTTTCCTTTACAGATGGTTTTCCAGTGAGTGACAGGCCAAATTGTTTCCTGTAAAGCAAGAAACCATTTACAACGCTGGATGGTAACCATATAACCAAACCATACGTGCTCCCTGCGTGTCAACAGTTGGGTTGGTGGAAGGTTAGTGCCCCTCCCTGTAAAACAAATAAGTCAAATGGCCGCCCTCTACGGGATTATGGCGTCTGGCAACAGACTCCTCTAAAGTAAGAGAGGGGAAAATATATGAATACATTTACAGTGGTTTTTGAACTTACATATTAATCTTCCTCCCAGACGAAACAAGAGACGATATTGTAAAAGCCACAATGTCGGATGTATGTGTAGAACCAGCACGGCGGTTGTCATGGTTACGTGACACCACACTTCGGCTCTATTATTTACGGTCTTGAATTTATTTAAACTAGTTTTCTCTTAACTCAGTATAATCGATGATTTATAGGTATATAAGCATGTTCTTGATATTTCAGACTTTTTAATTAATATACTGGTTTTAAAAACAGTTTGTTGGTACCGAAATTATTTGTTTACAGCCGAAACTGTTGAGAGTCACACCATGCCGCTTTCGTGGACATGAGATAATCTCGAGCGACTTCTGGCACTTTCCTGGCACCGTTCTAGGACCAACTTGGCAGTGTCAACGGGTATGGCAGTATTGGTGAGTCACTTAAGGGTGAAGCACAATATGCCGGAGTACAGCAAACTGAGCAGCCTTCGCTACCAGTCTTATCATGCTTACAAATCTGGAAAGGTCCGTCAATAATTCGGTGTATTAACTCGTCTTTTCATTTTTGAAAGTATCACATTACAGTAGTAATGATGTTTAAAAAATTATGACAGACTGTATAAATACACCAGTACAATTAGCCTGGCGTATTTAGTATTAGTTGCAGAGGAGGATTTCTTAACACCATTTACTCATTCACCTATGAGACGACTTTATGTAGCAAATGAGTGGCTTTTTGTCATGTTGAGTTCTTTACCAAATGGGTGCTGCCTTTCCATATTTTCTACTTAAGTGAGTCTTTCACAGGTTACTTATTATTCCTGGATTACCACAGCTACTGGGGATTTTTATAAACTTAGCTTTGAAAGCTATCAGTGAGAATTTAGAGTGCATAAATATTCTGCTGACGTCTGCCATTAGCTGGCCATACTTAACGTTCCTAATGTGGATTTTTAAATTTGAAAGCTGGCTGTCAAACACGGGAGGTTAGGTTAAGTTTGGTTAAATCATTAAGTTTCCCATGGCTTTGACGCGGGATACAATGATTTTTTTTTTTTTTTTTTTTTATGTGTCCGACTCTGGGCATAGGCTTCACAGCCTGCTATCAAGGCCCAGCAGTCCTCCTACAAACCATACACCTCTACATGTATCCAGTCAGAGTGATGGTTGGTAAACAACGCGACCAGTCAGATAGATCGTCGGTTAACATTGACCCGGGTGACCTGGCCGCTTCCATAAATACCCCAAAATAGGTATATTTTGTCTTTTTCCAATCACTTCTTGCAGTCACAATGGAACAGTTAACAATCTATGTTGCTTATGTATGAAAATTACTTACCGTGAGATTGTGAGTTTATTATAGTATAGATGGAATCACCGTGCCCATTTGGTAAAGAATTACTGTTAGGTTGGAGGCAGGGTAATAATCCAAAATATCGCTGCCTCTGTAAGTTAGGATGGTTCAGAGGGGTGCCGGTCGTTTCGGCTGTAAGTCATTTAGGTTGTAACATCCAGATAGGTTACGTTTGGTTAGTTTATGGTGCTTAGACTGTTAGGTAATGCAACCGTTTGCCAATTTCGATGTTGCATCAAATTACCAGGATCCGTTTAGAGTAGGTTGGCCAGAATTTTTTAGATATACTAGAATATTAGCTTCTGTTTGGTTATTTCTGTACGGTACCCTTCCTTCCTTGGCAGTCGTTTGCCAGTTTGGATGTTATGGTATGTCTGAAATGACCAGGACCTGTTTTGAGTAGGTTAGCTAGAATTTTGTAGATTTGCTAAAATATTCGCTTTGGTTCGTTATTTCTGTGCTTCTCCTTTGTTGGCAGAACTACCATGGTTACTGGGAGTTGATATTTAACCTAAGGTAACTCACAGGAAAATGGTTGATGAAGTTGTACTGTCACACCAAACTCATGCTAGGAAAAACCAATATGCCTACATTATATATACAACCTAAAATTTTTAGCAAATTTTTGTCTGTAATCATCCTGCCTATCTATCTATCTATCTATTGCTAGATGCCTTCATCCCATAAGGGGTGGCCACAAACAAATTGCCTCCATGTTGCCCTGTCCCCTGCCATTTCACTGCCCTGCTCCCAGCTCACACCTCAGTCCCTCTTATACCTCTCCACTCCATCCCTGCATCTCATCCTTGGCCTCCCCCTCCCTCTCTCCCCTTCCAACTCATTCACATACACTCTCCTTGTCAGCCTCTCACTCTCCATCCCCTCCACATGTCCAAATCACCTCAGTGTGTTTCTTCTAACACATTCACATCACAATGCTCCTTCATTTCCTCATTTGTCGGTCAGTCTCCATGTGACTCCACATACTCCTCTCAAATAACTCTTTTCCACTGCTCTCACGTTTGACACTTGTCCCTCCAACAAGGTCCACGCTTCACTTCCATACGTTAGAGTTGGTACCACAATACTGTCATGTAGTAGCTTCTTCACTGCCATGCTCACTTCCTGTTTCTTATCACTGCTTTCAAGGAACCAGCAACCTTTCTTCCCTGTTGCACCCTTTCAAGCACTTCACCTTCTAAACTTCCATCCTTATTCATCACACTACCCAATTACTTAAACACACTCACATTTTCCATTTCCTCCTCATCCAGCCTCACTGTACATTCACTGACTTCACTTCTGTCGAAGACCATAACTTTACTCTTCCCTACTTTCACCTTTAGATTCCGTTTCTTACACACTTTCCCAAACTCATCCACCAAGCTTTGCAGTTCCCCTTCATCTTCACATAACAACACAGTATCATCTGCAAACAACAGTACAGGTAGCTAGTTTCCAAACACTGCCCACTCTCACTAGGGCTGCTCCAACATCCACTGCCATACCTTGTATCTCTTTTATAACCCCATCCTTTAGGGGGGGCGGTAGCACAGTGGTAGCGCGCTGGACTCGTAATCGGGGGATTGCGAGTTCGAGCCTCGCCCGGGCTGCCGTGCTGGGAGTGGTAGCTCGCTCCTGTAACCCTAGCGGGGCTATATAGTCCAATACAGGGCTTAGCTCGGGAGAACTCCATTTCTCCCATTTTTTTATAACCCCATCCATATACAGGCTCAACAACCATGGATACATGACGCTTCCTTATTTCAGTCCAACCTTCAAATAGAAAAATGCATTCAGTTCACTATCTACACACACTGCAGCCTTAGCACCCTCATACATACTCTTCACGGCCTTCAGCAGCTTCCCAACTACTCCATGTATTCTTAATACATTCCACAATCCTTGTCTATGTACCCTGTCATGTGCTCTCTCCAGATCCATGAAGGCTGCATACAACTTCTTTTCCTTCTCTAGAAACTTTTCCACCAAAGATCTAAGAATGAATATCTGATCTACACATCTTCTTCCCTTCCTAAAACCTCCCTGTTCTTCACCAACTGATTCCTCTGTTATTTCCCTAACTCTGTCAATAAGTATCCTACCATATACTTTTCCTATTACACTAAGAAGACAAATGCCCCTATGATTACCACACACTTCTTTTTCTCCCTTTCCTTTGTACAGGGGAATAATTATACCTAACTTGTGGAGAGGATGGGGGATGATAATTGGGTGAGGAAGGTGAGAAGTGTTAATATTGGAGGTGGGATTATGAGAGGTAGACTGAGAAAGACGTGGGACATGGTCATTAAGTGTGACCTCAGGGTTAAGGGACTGAACAGGGAGGCTGCAATGGATCGTGCAGCGTGGATAGCCGCCATTAAGTGACCAAGGCTGATGCATGCAAACATGTTGGAACCTTTAAAAACGAAACGAGACAAGCTTCCAATCCTCTGGGACTCTGCCTTCCTCCCATGCCAATCTGCACATCTTCCGCATCCATTCTACCACTGTCTCTCCCCCATGCTTCAACATTTCACCACACAAGCCATCAATTCCTGGGGCTTTCTCCATTTTAACTTTCTTCATTGCTTCCACAACTTCTATCCTACTGATTTCTTCCTCTCTGCTCTCATTCCTCCTCCCAGCCATTCCCCAGCCACTTATACTTGCATTACTTTCATTCTCTAAGTTCAACAATTCCTTAAAGTGTTCTCTCCATATGCTCACTTTTTCTCCCTTCTCCACTAGTAATCTCAAGGAGTAGACTGTAGCATCAGCTAAGCAGGGCAGTACTCCCAAGGTGGATGGAAAGCTGATGACAGGGAGAGCTGGAGCTCCTGTTTCATCAGCCCTCAGGACTATTTCCCGACCATCCCCCTTTGCTGAACTTTTTCAGCATCTCAGTAACACAGAGAGTAGGCCAGCATGCTCCCCAATACAAGTTTCTCAAACTATCAACACCAAACTTCATGCACAGTACACACTACACTTCCTTTTCCAAAATTCAAAAAAGTAATCATGGCTGCTAAATACATAGCCCCGGAGTCCCCAATGGTGGGGGGGGGGATCATAAATGCCCCACCTTCCGCCCCTCTCCCAGTGATGACTCAAGCTCCCTGGAACCACTGTTTGACTCACTTCACATTCATGGCCTATTCTCCAACTTTCGTTCTGTTGAGCACTACCTCTCCTCCTCTAAACCACACCTTCTTTTCCTAACTGAGACTCAGCTATCTGAGGCACCTGACAGCAAACCCTTTTCTGTATGCTCCTGTTTTATACTCATTTCAAAGCCAAAGGTGGCTGATGTGTATATATATGCAACGACATATCTTGCTCTCATGTTCGTGAACTCAATTCTTCTGAATTCTCTACACTATGGCTTCAGCTTTCCTGTCATTCTCTGACTAAATATATCTGCACTGTTTACTTATCTCCTAATTCTACTAACTTTAAAAAATTCTTCGGCCGTATTACTTCTACAATGGAACACATTCTATCCATTTCTCCTTTCTCTGGAATCTCCATTCTAGGACATTTCAATGTTCACCACCACCTTTGGCTCTCCTCTCCTTTCATTGATCCACCTGGTGAACAAGCCTACACCTTTTCTGTCCTTAATGACTTAGAGCAGCTTGTACAGCACCCTACCCATATCCCTAACCACCTTGGAGAGAGCTCCAACATACTTGACCTCTTCCTTACAACCAATCCTTCTGCTTACATTGTTAATCTTTTCTCTCCGTTGGGCTCCTCCAATCACAACGTTATCACCTTAACCTGTCCTATCACTCCGGTACGGCCTGTGGACCCACCAAAGAAATGTCGTCTGTGGCACTTTGGAGCTGTGGATTGGGAGGCCCTGAGGCAATACTTCTTTGATTTTTCCTGGAATGATTATTGCTTCCATGGCCGTGAGCCATCTGAATGTGCCTTGCGTATTAACCCCTTAACCGCGGGGTGTCACTTTTGTGACGCTTGGGAGCAAGGGATCATACCGCGGGGCGTCGCTTTTGTGATTCTGTATTATTTTGAATTCACCCGGGCTTCCAAGTGGGGGCTTGTATCATCTATCAGTACTGCCAATGTCCAACACTAGTCAGCACTCCTAATCTCATCTGTACTCCCATCCATTGTTGACAATTTAGCCATTTCTCCCCGTTCTTGACTCCCCTCCCTACCCCCCCTCCATTACCCTATCCTCTCGCCTGCCCGGCCGTGCTACACTAAGTAAATCTTCCCTGGAATTTTTCATTGATTTCATCCATTGAAATAAGCCCTATGCCCTATTCTTATACCAAATAATATATACAAGAAAGAAATAAGGTAAGTGAGAGTGCCATACACCTGGAATTGGCTAATTATCCCTGACAACACCTCATGTGCACTCGTTCGCTAATTTTCGCTGTTTTTTTCCCCTTGAAATATGCCGTATAATCTATTTTCTTAATAAATATTCATATAAGGAGGGAAGGGAGAAGCCTAAGTGATATTTACATTCACCTGGAACTACCTAATTTATAATGTATTGTCTAGATTTCCTGCCAATCATTTCAGTGCTATACATAGCTGTTTCAAGAGCTAACATTGGTAGTACTGAATATCCCCTAAGTAGGCCTCCACCAGGCCCTCCCTTATCAGTTTACTCTCATCTTCCGAAGTGGAGGTACGTCTGTTTCGTCTTGCTGACTTCAGGGACTTTTTCACCCCAATGCAATGGGCCCTGTGACCTTTACCCCCTACTAAACCTCTTGTGGAAAGAGGTAAAGGGCTGACAATTGATAAAAGAGTGACTACGATCTTTTTATTGAGTAAAACAGTGCAAGTGGAATTGTAAATAATGTGTAAACAGCAAGTGAAAGAAATGAATGTAAATATACGTGAACAATGGAAAATAGTTTTATAAGTTACTTCAAGTCACAGTGCATAACAGTGTAAATAAAATAAAAATGTAAATAACGTAAATAAAACAGAGAACGTAAATAGAAATGTAAATGAGTAGTATTATAAGAATACGAGTATATACCCTAGGAGTAATGAAAGTGAAAGTTTCACTCTAGCATGTCTGAATACTATGAGTTATGAGAGTGAAGATGAAAGTGACATTCACTCTCAATGATAGTATACAGGACGAGAAAGTGAATGCTACGTATTTTACTGAAAGAAATTGAATCCCTACAGTGACAATAAACTAATACTACTGAAGGAAACTTATGGATAAAGACTGTAGATATATATATAGTGTTATATAGTAATAGAAATATAAAGTGTGAGGGGTTTTATGAATAATAAATGACAGAGTACCAAGAGTGAACTAGCGCAAGTGCGACGGTCAGACGTGCTCATAATTTTCGTTGCTTTCACAGTGTTTTTTTTTTTGGAGTTTGGATCCCAAACTACTTGAAAATCATAGAGTAGTGTTTATAGTGTTAAGATCTGGCTGTGGTAATCATATTACGGGTTGTCGGGAAGTGTAAGTGGAGACTTCATTACCCAACTTCAGAGGTCTCCACAAGTCCTGTGGTAACTGACGAAGGCTCAACAAACATTCCAGGAGAAAGCTGAAGGTATGTGCCATAAGCATATGTAATTTTAATATTGTAGGACTAATAACTGATTTTTGGCAAATATTTTTTGAGAGTCTGTCGGAGCCCGAATAACCCCGCGGCACACGCAAAACATCAGTAAACATGCCCGCGGTGTAGGGGTTAAGGAGGTTATTCTCTCGGGCATGGAAGCATACATTCCTTTCTCATATCTATTGACTAATGCAAGAAAGCCTTGGTTTAATCACGCTTGTTCTAATGCTGTCTGCAACAAGGAGAGGGCCTATAATAGGTATCGGAGCCAGCCCACCCCAGAGTCACATCTTTTATACATTTGTGCATGGATTCATGCTAAGTCTGTTCTTCACTCTGCTAAAAATAATTTCATTCGTACTAAATGCTCTCAACTCTCCAACTCGAATTCTTCCCGCTCCTTCTGGCACCTTGCCAGAAACCTTTCTAACAACTTATCATGCTTCCCTCCTCTTTTCTACTCTGATGGCTCTGTGGCTATTTCTTTTACTGATAAAGCAGATCTCTTCGCTCAGACTTTCTCCTTCAATTCCACCTTAGACGATTCCGGTGCTGTTCCTCCATCACTTCCCCCATCTGAATTCCTCATGGCTGACATTAAAATTTCTTCAGCTGATGTATTTTCTGCCATTATTGGCCTCAGTACTAACAAGGCATATGGGCCTGATGGAGTCCCTCCTGTTGTTTGCAAGAACTGTGCTTCAGTACTTACACCCTGCCTAGGTAAACTCTTTCGCCTTTGTCTATCAACTTGTACCTTTCCCTCTTGCAAGAAGTTAGCTCTCATTCAGCCAGTCCCAAAGAAGGGTGACCATTCCCAACCCTCCAACTATCGTCCAATTGCTTCAACATACTGTATCTCAAAAGTTTTCGAGTCAGTTCTTAATAGGAAAATTTTAAAGAATCTCTCCTATCACAGCCTTCTCTGATCGTCAATATGGGTTCCGTCAGGGATGCTCCACTGGCGATCTTCTCACCTACCTTTCAGACTCCTGGTCATCCTCCTTTCGGGACTTTGGCGAAAGCTTTGCCATTCCAGTTGACATATCAAAGGTTTTCGATCAAGTCTGGCATAAATCTTAATTTCCTAAGTGCCCTCTTACGGTTTCTATCCTTCTATCTGTGCCTTTATCTCTAGCTTCCTTTCTTGTCGTTTATAGCCGCTGTTGTAGACAGCCATCGTTCTTCTCCAAGATATATGAACACTGGTGTTCCTCAGGGCTCTGTCCTATCACCAACTCTCTTCCTTTTATTCATCAATGACCTTCTAAGCTGTACATCTTACCCTATCCACTCATATGCTGATGACTCCACCCTTCACCTTTCCATTTGGTTCCCGCAACGCCCATCTCAGCAGTTACTTCAACAAACAAGGGATGAGGCTATGGCACACCTAATGTCTGACTTGGCTCGTATCTCTGACTAGGGTAAAAATAATTTGGTTGTTTTTAATGCATCAAAGACTCAGTTATTACACCTATCAACCCGACAAAATCTTCCACAGGTATACCCACTAATGTTTAATAATATTCAGCTTAATCCTGCATCATCCATGAACATGCTTGGGGTTTCATTTACTCGGGACTTATCTTGGACAGATCATATTACATTTCATTCATTCATTGCCAGACGCCATGTATCCCAAACGGGGTGGCCAAGGGCTTAGAGTTAATTGTTTTACAGGGAGGGGCACTAATCCTCCACCAACCCCACTTGACACGTAGGGATGCCAACAGCATCTGGTGTTTGCAGGCGGTCACCCATCCAAGTACTAACCAGACCCAACATTGCTTCGCTGAACATTTTTATCAACACCATAGGGAAGCATAAATATTCGAGATTACGTGAATAAAAAATCAGGCAGACACAGGCTTACGTAACGGCAGGAGAAAACATAATTTAGCAACAACTTTGGCTACTTGTAAAATCTGCATCCAAGAGATTAGGTGTGCTGAGCCGACTCCATTCCTCTTTACTCCAGCACATTTGTTGACTCTATACATGGGCTTTATCCGCCCCTGTGTGGAGTGCAACTCTCATGTGTGGGTAGGTTCCCCACATACAGCTTTTCTCAATAGGGTGGAGTCAACAGCTTTTCGTCTCATTAACTCTTCTCCTCTTACTGACTCCCTTCAACCTCTGTCTCTTCACCGCACTGTTGCATCTTTATCTCTCTTCAGTCACAACTTCAATGGTCACTGCTCCTCTGAACTGTCTGCATGCTTTCCTCCACCTCTACGACGGGCATGTAGCACCCGCCTAGCATCAAACTCTTATCCCTTTTCTTTCCAGCTCTCTAATGCAAGAGTTAACTGTTACTCCCAGCCCTTCATTTATGCAACAGGTCAACTCTGGAACTGTCTCCCTCTGTCTGTACAGGTAAGCCCTTAATTCACACGAACTTTTCTCACGCGATTTCGGTTATCCACGAATTTTTCGTACAGTAATTAAAACAAAATTATAGTATTCAAATAAATAATTTTAATATACAAGAGAAATAAATTAAATATAAAAATGTCAACCTGCTGCCCGTGTGCATGCATATATGTGTGTGTGTGCGAGTGTGGGAGGTCGGTCTACCACGCACCACACAGTTAGTTTGAATCCGACGGTCGGACCATGCGTGACTCGCGAATCGTTATTTGTGGCTTATTTTTCTGCCTTCCAGTGATTGCTTGCCTTGTCTGTCAACATGGGGCCTAAGCGTAGTGCTAGTGATGCATGTGGTAACACACCAAAACGGACTGGTAAAGTGATGTTGCAGACAGAGAAAGTTAAAGTGTTGGACAAACTTAAGGGAGGAATGTCGGCGACAATTCTCCATCAGGACGATTCCCCGTCATTTATTTACATACCAGTTTATTCAGCAAGTACAGTACACTAGTTTTTTACTTAGATGAGTTATAAAATCCCCCTGAAAATTAGTTATTAAAGTATTAATAAATCAATAATAAGTATATTTATACAGTAGAATGACAGGGAATCGTCCATGTTTTGATGGTGAATTGACTTGATGGTGAATTGTCTCTGAACCGTGTGTTTGGTGTGAGTCAACTGTTCTTACAATAAAGAAGACAGAACGTAGCATACGGGACTAAACGGGAGTCAGTGAGGGCTAGTGCACCAGACTGTGCTGAAGTGTCTCCACCTATGCCTGTGAACTGGCTCGGAACCGTATGTTTGGGGTGAATGAGTCAACTGTTTGGACAATAAAGAAGGCAGAATGTAGCATATGGGAGGCAGTGAGGGCTTGTGCACCAGACTGCTGAAGTGTCTCCACCTACGCCTGTGCTTGTCAGGTTTCAGTGTTAAATTTCTTACATTTTTGTTGTTTTTCATACTTTATGCTAGTTTATAATTTGTATGTAGTGCGTAAACAGTATTATTCAGATGTAATATACTTAGTAGACATACGTAATTGTGCACACAAGGGCAGAATGTATACGCAAATTTACCACATACGCGAAGGGTCTGGGAACGTAACCCTCGCGTGAATTAAGGGCTTACCTGTATTTCCTGCATCCTATGATCTCGAGTTTTTCAAACCTAGTGTGTCCAGGCATCTTGAAATGATCGGATCTTGAATTTGGCTCTCACTTATATTTTGTTTTTCTCTTGGAAGGAATAGTTTTGCAGGCTCGTTGCCTTTGGTTCCTTCTTCCTCACATAAAAAAAAAGAAAAAAAAACTTTTTGATATCACAAAAGTAAATGGTCAGTGGTTATCCACTGAAGAAAAACAACTCTACCACCAACAAGTGCAAAGCGAAGGAGAAGTGGGATACTCAACAGGTCGGGTTGCAAATAAGGAGACCATTCACCCTTCAAAAAGACGAAAACTGCCTGATGAACGTATATTACCATCAACATCTTACGATCTTTCATCTAGTGGTAGTTGCACTGAATCTGATGACAGCGAATATAAGGATGAACATGAGACTAATCATCCACCAACGAGAAAACACAACAGAAGTAATGTTACAACTAATATGGTGACATCCACTGGAGTATCGACAAATAAAGCTGCTAAAATACACAAATAATCATAGTTTGTTAATGGAACAGAAGAGATCCTCGATAAGTCAGGATGGAGAGATGACATTAATTTTTTGTCCCATTTAACATGAGTGTTTAGATTCTTTGAAGAAAAAGGTCATTTTCTTTTGATTAACTTTCACAAAATTCCAAATATCAGTAATGCACGGTGGAATTCAAGAGCAAATCTCGCTATCCTTGCATTCATTCTTATACCAACAACAAGCCTGGAAGACTTTGGAGAAGATATGCAGATTCATTTCGTATAAATGGGCAGAGTACTGGCTTACTAATCTGATGTACAATGAAAATGACTTCAAGAACTTGTCAGAAATATTGAAACCTTACAAAATAGCACTAAACTCATTGCAGAATCACTGGAAGCAGGAGCCATCCTTACTCAAGATACAAAGAAGTAATCAGTGCGCAGAACATGCAAAGTGATGCAGTAACTTTATGCTGCCTGCAGAAACAAAGCCAAACTGCAACTTAGATTTATTCTAGGTACTAAACAGTGATTTTAAGTATTACGGTAATGCATTTATATAAGCTCTTTTGTTTTTTGTTATTATGGTACATGTAAATATACACTTGCAAAAATTGAATTTTTTATTTCGGGGTCACCTTTTTTTAAAACTGAGAGGAATAAGGGCCATTTTCTTTGGTTTTAAGCAAAAGTTCATCGACTTGAGGTACAGGAACATAAGGCTGTAAAAAAGTTATAACCCTAGTATACAGAGAACAGTGTAATGTAATTGATATTCATCTGAACAGTGATGATTTTGTGATTTATTAATGTTCTCTATACAAAACAGTAAGACGTCACTGTAACGGACTTATTGGGGCCCAAACCATTCCGAAAAATGCGAAATTCCGATAAAAGCGACATCCAGACTTTTTCCGATATATCAGACATTAGTCTGGATTGCTTGAATGGTTTTTAAACTGTTTTGACCACCATTATGGTACTGTACTGTGTCAACTTCATTACAGTAACCCCTAAGCCGCGGGGTTGTTTTGGCTCAATTTGCGTGTCCCGCTAGGATATTTGCGTTCCGACAGACTTTCTAAAAATATTTGCCCAAAATCAGTTATTAGTCCTAGAATATTATAATTACATATGTTTATGGCGCATACCTTCAGCTTTCTCTTGGGATGTTTGTTGAGCCTTCATCGAGTACCGTAGGACTTGTGGAGACTTTTGAAGTTGGGTAACGAAGTCTCCACGTTACACTTCCCGATACCCCGTAATATGGTTACCACTGCCTGATATTATAAAAACTGCAAACGCTATTCTATGAATTTCAAGTACTGTAGTTTGGAATCCATATTGAAAAAAAAAACACTATGAAAGCAATGTAAATTACGAGTGCATATGAGCTTTCCTCGCATGCTGGTTCCCTGATGGTATTCTGAGATGGAGCTGTCATTTATTATGTATAAACACACACACACTTTATATTCCTAGTACTTTATTACACTTATTTATATATACAATATTTATCTATAAGTTTCTTTCTGTACTAGTAGTTTATTTTCACTCCAGGCATTCACTTTCTCGTCCTGTATACTAGCGTTGAGAGCGAATCTGTCACTTTCACTTTCACTTTCATAACTCATAGTATTCATACATGCTAGAGTGAAACTTTCACTTTCATTACTCCTAGTATATACACTCGTATTCTTATAGTACTACTTATTTATGTTTCTATTTTCATTCTCTATTTTATTTACATTATTTACATTTATATTTTATTTACACTATGTTATGCATTCACTTGCAGTAACTTATAAAACTATTTTCCACTGTTCACTTATATTTACATTCATTGCTTTCACTTGCTGTTTACACATTATTTACATTTCCACTTCCACTGTTTTAGAGTCACCAGAAAGATCGTAGTCACTGTCCATAATTTTCATTGATAAATTAGCCAGTTCACATTCCACAGCAGTCACTTAGCCCTTTACTCTTTTCCACACGAGGTTTAGTAGGGGTAGAGGTCACAGGGCCCTTTGCACGGGGCTAAAAAGCGGCGGAATTGGACAGGCGCGAATCCGACGTGGTTTCACCTTGAAAGACGACAGTAAACTGAATGTTGTTGCCTAGGGGCAGTGAAGGGCTGCCAATGTCAGCGTGGTGACAGCTGCTAATATATACGCTATGAAATGATTGGCAGGAAATCTAGACAATACATAATAAATTAGGTAGTTCCAGGTGAATGTAAATATCACTTAGGCTTCTCTCTACCTTTCTTATATGTATTTTTATTATGAGAACAGGTCATACGGCATATTTCAAGGGGAAATAAACGGAAAATTAGCGAACATGTGCACGTGAGGTGTTGCCAGGTGATAATTATCCCATTCCAGGTGTATGGCAGTATCAATTACCTTTTCTCTTTCTTTTATATATTATTTTGTATAAGAATAGGGCAAAGGGAACATTTCAATGGATAAAATGAGTGGAAAAATCTGTCCAGCATTTGTGTAGCACAGTGCAGCTGGTCAGGCGGGAGAGGGTAATGGAGGGGAGGTAAGGAGGGGGGGGAGTCAAGGACAGGAGAAAAATGGCTAAATTGTCAACAGCAGATGGGAGTACAGGTGACATTAGCAGAACTGAGTATAGCTGGAGACTGGTAGTACTGATAGATATACAAGCCACCACTTGAAAGCCCGGGCGAATTCAAAATAACACAGAATCACAAAAGTGACTCCACTCGGTATGATCCCTTGCTCCCGAGCGTCACAAAAGTGACGTCCCGCGGTTAAGGGGTTAATCAAATGGTATATTATATACAGGATAATAATATTGCACTGTTCACTGATAAACATGTCTTTTATTTACCTTATTGTGGTGAGCACAGCAGAAGTGGTAAGGCAGTCCAGACTGCTTCTGGCTTTATCGGACTTTTACCGATATATAGGAATTTAGTCCGGAAACTCCTCGAGCATGATAAAAGCAAATTCCGGTCTATTGAAGTCCGTCATATCGAGGTTTTACTGTATATATTTACAGTACGCTCGCATAGTACATGTGATCACAGTGCGTGAATCACATAGTACGCGAGTGACCAAAAATCATAACCATAAAACTTTGAATGGCGAGTTTAGCCCGCAGTACGCAAGGCAGAGACAATGAGTGGCCCAAAACCCTATTTTCCCTGA
Organism: Coenobita brevimanus; assembly: GCF_032717465.1. NCBI lineage: Eukaryota > Metazoa > Arthropoda > Malacostraca > Decapoda > Coenobitidae > Coenobita > Coenobita brevimanus. The sequence continues at coordinate 24,865,526 of NC_137051.1, forward strand.
CTACACAACCCCCCCTCCCCCCACGACGCGCCAATAGTGACTTACAGTCTCGTGGGGAAGGTGCTGAAGAGGAGTCTACAGTAAGATCTCGCCAATAACGACTTTGACAATAACTTTTTCAGCAATAACAGTAAGTTGAAGTAGATTCCAGTTTCTATAATAATGTTTGGATTCATTTGAATGATGGTTATTTTGCGGATGCCAAGTTGTCATAGTGCCAATACATCCATAACAAGATGAGGAATGAAACAGACAAACAAGAAGAGATGAAGGAAATTGTCAAAAAATGTGAGCAGTAGCAGGAGGAGATGGAGGATCCTCCCCTCACCATCTCCCCTGACTTGCCCGCTGCCATCCCCTCCTCCTCCACTGCCCCATATGACTCACCAGCCGCCTCCCCCTGCACCTCCACAGCCCCACCTGAGTCACTTGCTTCACCTGGCATACCTGCAACCCCCACCGTAATGACTGTTGCTGCATTCTGGAAGAAATGTAATATTCGACAGGCCGTAAATTTCTTTGTCAAGCCTGGAATAATACAACACTGGCAACCGTTAAACAAGCATGGTGCGGCCGTGGTGGTGGTGGGGGCACTGTGTGTTGCCGTGCCTCGTAACCCCAGTTATGAAAGTCCATCAGGCCTGTTGTCTAATGTTGTTAAGGTGACTGACCATATTTTTGTTACTGTAGCTATATTTGTAGTGTATATCTGAAAAATTTTCCCTTTATTATGTCTCTAAGGGTAAAAAAATGTCAGGGTATGAGGGGGTACCGCCCGTATGTAATTTTTCCTATAAGATTATGCATTCACAGTTCACGAGGACCAGGACCGCCCATCTAGTCGCGTACTGTGCGAGCTTACTGTATTAATGTTCTCTATACAATATACATATTTCTTCTGGTTAGCCACCACAGGAAAGAGGGCAGACAGTGGCAGCAGGCGATGTCATTCTCACTTCCGAGCCATTTGTGTACATGGTCAGCTCCTCTCTTCGTGGCCTCTACTGTGACTACTGTTTGGCCAGGTACAGATATGCATGCACTCTCTTAGCAGATAAAGTAAACTCCCAATTATCTTTCTCGGCACTACCTGGCATACAACATTATATGGTGTAGTCAAGAGTTAAAATGGTACTTGGCAGTAAGCATAAAATCTTTGACACTATCCAGCATTAAGGGCCCTTTCTTTTGGCTACATGTACATTATTATCCTGCATGAGACAGGTGTTGTCATCAAACATCTACCCATAATCACACACACAAAAAAAAGAAAGAAAATAAATACAGTATACAAAAACAGTGGGGTTATGCTGCACTGTAATATGAAAATGAGGGAGGGATGGAGGGTTGATGATTGGTGGGCCTAGCAGCTCACAGGGCGTTGGTGGGAAGATGCAGTGGTAGGGAGTAGAAGAGTTCTGATTGGCTAAGGCAGGGGAGGGAGAGTTCTAATGCAGAGTTTTCTTTGGCAGGCAGCTGGAAGGTAGATGTTCTCTCACTCTACCTTGTATTTCTCATCTGCTATGGTGCCAGTATACTGTACAAATTGCACTCTATGCCTCTTCCAGAACATTGCAGTATTATTATTTTTATTATTATTATTAAATTGCAACATTGCCCTCCAAAACGCAGCTGGCCTTCTAGTGCTGCTGTGGCTCTCTGACACGTTGTACTGCTGCCCCCCCCCCCATGGAATTCCTCACCTTCTTTGCCGTTCATCTCCTCATGCATGGGCTTCTAATTAAAGTGTTTTGAAGTGTACAGTACTATACAGTACAAGTGACTGTTGGATTCTGATAAGGCACCGATGAAAGTGTAATGGAAAAAGTTGATTAAATTGTGTAATTAAACAAGATGAGTTGATGAAAATGTTTTACTAAGCAAAATAATCATGCTACAAAGGAACAGTTAACACAAAATATAAAATGATTTAGACAACTGTTTCTTCCCAAGTGTAGTTTGTCCTTGCTACTACAAAACGAAAGCTTTGTTTTGTTCTGTGTGGCGGAGTCATCTGCTAGAAGGTGAGGAATTTTACGAGACTGAGAGATGAATGAGGGAGGGGGATGTGAGTTGGAGGAAGGGCAGCCAAATGGCAGAGGACAGAGTGACATGAAGGCAGTTTGTTTGTTACCATCACTGTTGGGATTAAGACATCTGGCAGTAGATAGATACCGGTACACTTTTACACTTTTGATATCCCCATGTAATCCCTACCCTGACGTATGGAAGCAAGGCATGGACCTTGCAAGAGGGGAACAAGTCAAGAGTGAGAGCAGTGGAAATGAGTAACTTGAGAGGAGCATGTGGAGTGACATGGAGGTACAGGTTGACGAATGAAGAAGTGAAGGAACGTTGTGGGGTGGATGTGGATGTGGTTGAGAAGATTAGGAGATATACACTGAGGTGGGTTGGACATGTGGAGAGAATGGAGGGTGAAAGACTGACTAAGAGGGTGTATGTAGGTGAGGTGGAGGAAGGGAGAGGGAGGGATAGACCGAGGATGAGGTGGAGGGATGGAGTTGAGAGGTATATGAGGGAGGGGGGGGTGAGTTGGGGGGAGGGTAGTCAAATGGTGGATGACAGAGCGACTTGGAAGCGTTTTGTCTGCGGCCACCCCTTGCGGTATTAGGGCGTTGGGCTATAGATAGATAGATAGATAGCTATCCCCAGATGACATAGATCACCACATGAAACATCTCTTGCTCTTAATAGGTTAATGAGGGCTATGTCTAACCTGTCTAATTCAGAAAGTCTTACTTGAGGTGTATGAAATTATATGATTGTAGCAAGAAAAATAATAATGTGGCTTCAAAGCATAGTTATTAACAGGGTTGGTATGATTAAAATCAAATGATTTTAATCAAGTGATTATAATTGATTATAATCAGAGAAAAAAATGACTGATTTAAATCAAAATATTTTTATTTTAAATATAATAAGTTGTGTATCTGACCTCAGCTCTATACGAAAGTAACTCTGGTTTGATTAAAATCAAAATATTTTTATTTTAAATATAATAAGTTCTGTGTATCTGACCTCAACTCCATACGAAAGTAACTCTGGTTATTATATCTTTTAAAATTTACGTAAATATAGTACAAGTACTGTACATTTATTTCATAATGATGAAAATCGTAAGTATTTTTTTTCATATTTTGATATAAATAATAACTAATTTGGATTCAATGTGTATATCTTAAGTTTTATGTAACCTAATGTAAGCTGTGTCTCAGTGGATTTTTTTCAACAGTGATGTTTATTATTTTCACAGAGGTCAATAATGTCATTTTAGGAAAATCTGTCTATCTATTGCCAGACGCCATAATCCCGTATAAGGGGTGGCCATTTGACTTTGAGTTGTTTGTTTTACGGAGAGGGGCACTAACCCTCCACCAACCCATTTGTTGACACGTAGGGAGCACGTATGGTTTTGTTATATGGTTACCACCCAGCGTTGTAAATGGTTTCTTGGCTTACAGGAAACCATTTGGCTTGTCAGTCAATGTAAAGCCACCTGTAAAGGAAAGAAAAGCAATAAGAAATGACAGGAAAGATAGGAGAAATAGGAAGAGAGGAGGGAAGGCACAAAAAAAGAATGATAAAGGCTCAGGAAGAAGTAGGCAGCACTCCATCGTGTGATAGGATGATGGTCGCCACCACCTACCACTTTTCAATATTAGAGTAGTTAAAAGTGTACCATAGTCATTTTTTCATTATATGCACATTCAGTGAATAATACAATCATCAAGTGTATAATTATAATAACCTTTTCATACAGATATTTGGGCCAAATTCTACCCACTATAAAAAATATATATATATTTTACATTTTACAAGAATGGCTTTAAACATATTACACAGAAAAAAAAATGTGTGCATTATTGTATGAAAAGTGAATTGTGACTAATGGAGTGAAAATTTTTTTAAAAGTAAAAAAGAAATTGATTATAATTTTTAAAAGTCTGATTTTAAGAAAAAAATTGATTGTTTTGATTTTTATTCAAAAAGTCAGACTTTTTTTTTTTTTTTTTTTTTTTTAAACCCTGGCTATTAACACACCACTCAGACTGTACTAGTTACTACTGGAGAAATCATCCTATACTCAGGAGCTGAGGGATGGGAACATTGCCTCATATCTTTAGTTAGCAAAATGTCTAAATTCTGTAATTTATTCTTGGTAAACACATGATCATTGCTTAATGCACAGACAACACCAGCAAAATATTTCTCATGAACTGAATGATTTGAAAATACTCACAAGCACCATCTTCAGATAAAAGAATCACTGAGAACAGAGATAGCGTTATGAGAAGTGAACAAACATTTTATCTGGAATAACACTGAACTGTGTGCACTGAAGTTGGTTTCCCATCATAAAAAGTAGCAGGAAGTTAGACCACAAATACAGATCACATTCACCAAGAACAGCCACTCCCAGTCAAGGACCACATGAACATGAAAAATACAGTTTATTGCTACAGCACAAGATCTATTCTGTTCTTGCAGTTGTTTGTAGGGATTATTAAATGAGATAGGCTAAGGCGTAGTTTGTTTATTTGTGCAAGCAAGTTCTTGTCTCTCACAGGAAAAAAGGGCGGCTACCCCGATGTTCTAGATGCCAGGGTGAAAGTTACTGTGGACGAGAGTGCCAGCTAGGGGCATGGCAGCTGACACACAAATATGAGTGTGCTCGTATCAAGAGAATTTTACCAAAGGTTATACCTGATACTGCAAGGATTATGGCCAAGATTATCATCAGACTGAAGGTTAGTATGAGGATATCAGGTGGAAGGTGAACCACTTGATTCTATAAAGTGTTACCTATGTGGTGATGCCAGAGAGGGACACATTCACATGGTGGCACTGATATAGCCAGTCACCATTGCTGCCTGGATACAAAAATCCTCCTCATCTCATTCCCAGTCCCCTGAAAGGAGGATAGTGGATTGTAGTTAAACAGTAACTTAAGTTCACGGTCCACTGGGTTCACGTTTAGATGAGCCTGAGGCAATGGCAACTACTTGTGTGACAGAGAAATGAAAGGGTGACAATTTGGATGAAAAGAGTACTGTACAGAAAAATGAATGAAGGTTAGCTGATAGCAAACAGGAAGACAGAAATCAGGATGAGTGGCATGTAGACACATACTGGTACGGTGCTCAAGAGGTAAATGATTAGTGAAGTAAATATGGTTAGAAAAATATTATGGTGTAATCAGACGTGGGTTCAGTTATGAAAAATTTCAATTGATTTTGAAAGTAGGTGAATTGGAATTGGACTGGAATTAAGAAAAAAAAAAAAATTAATGGAATTAAGAGTTTTTTTACGTGTCAAGTGGAGTTGGTGGAGGATTAGTGCCCCTCCCTGTAAAACAATTAACTCTAAGCCTTGGCCACCCCGTTTGGGATACATGGCGTCTGGCAATGAATGAAATGAATGAAGAGTTTTTTCATGAACTTGTGAATTGATGGTATCTTGAATAAAAGGTTATTTACTTTTTCATTTAGCCAGTGGATTATATTTCCATTATTTAACTTTGATCATCTTGCCTTGAGTTCATAAATATATTCTGAGTTGCTTTTGTTGTTTTACTGAAAGTTATACAGTACTTTACTTGCACTTGTAATTTCATTAATTTGCTCATATAATTTTGGAATATCCCAGATGGTTTTGGTGTTGTGTTTTATGATAATGGTGCCATAGATATTAAACACCATGCTCCCAGGGTTTCCTTATTGGATGGTTTTTGCCTTGTTGACTTGCATCTCATGTTATTTTCAAAAAGTATTTTTTGGCATTACCGTGTGGTACACATTCCATCATTGCCTTACTATAGTGATGAAATAATTACTGTACCGCAACCAGAATGATTATTACCAAACTATGTGTTTGTGTTTGATGAAATTAAGTAAGTTAATTGAACTGGAAACAAACAGCACCTTAACCCAGTGTCTCCTATTTCTGACTCCTAGCAGAGTCAGAAATAACATATTCAACTCTGTTATCTTTTCTTTCTAGTGCCACCTGCTGGACAGTACAGCATGTTGCCCTCCACTTTATAGATTAGATGAACCAAACTTGTCCATTTGAAATCAGTCCTCATTGAAAGTGGATGCATGTGTGACTTTTTTTTTTTTTTTTTTTTTTTTTTTAACTGCAAAATGACCAAGCATAAAATGGCTACTTATTCACTGAACTCCAAGAAAGAAGTATATGCCTTTTACTACTGGTCTGTGAGGTACTGTATAATTATTTTGTTAAACTGTATATAAATGTGGTTTTGTGTGTTCAGTATTAACATAAATTACCAGTTGCCATATAGAATTGCTAAGAGAATATGTATGAATATGTATATACATTTGTTGGCATGGGCTTGTCATTCAGTGAGTTCATCTTGTGCAGTGTTTGTGATAAGTGGGTGCATAAGAGATGTAGTGGTATTAGAGGCAGACTGCAAGATAATGCTGATTTCATGTGTGCAATGTGTCAGGGAGAGCATGTGGAGATTTTCAGATGTGAAAGGATTGCTTTTGCTGGTGAGTCTCTCGAGTGTGTGGAAGAGTTTTGTTGCTTGGGAGGTATGTATGTGCAGGAGATGGGGCAGGAGCTAGCGCTGTGGCTAGAGTGAGAAGTGGTTGGAAGAAATTCAGGGAGCTGTTGCTCTCTTGACACTGAGAGGGCTCTTCCTCCATGCTAAGGGCTCTTTGTATGAGGCATATGTTAGGGGTGTAATGCTGCATTTGAGACCTGGGCAGTAAAAGAAGAGGATATTCAGAGCCTGAAACATACAGAAATGACAGTGATTAGGTGAATATGCAGTTCATCCTTGAATGTGAGGCCTGGGGGGACTAGGTTTACGATGGAAAGTTAAGAGGAACGATGAGGCCGGAGTATGTTGCTGTTATCATGAGAGAGGTAGATTGAGAGGGTTTGGGCATGTGGAGGGAATGGGGGATGACAGTTGCATACAGAAAGTGAGAGGTATTAATATTCGGGGTAGGGTTGTGAGAGGCATACCAAAAAGACCTGGGACGAGGTCATGGAGTGTGACCTCAGAGATAAGAGACTGAATAGAGAGACTGCCAGAGATCGAGCAACAAGGAGAGTTGTCATTAGGTGACCAGGGTCAACGCTTACAAGCATGTTGGAGCCTTTATAAATGAAATGAAATTAAACAAATTCCTTGTCTGTCCACTGTGTCATATGCTTTCTCCAGATCCATGAAGGCTGCATGCAACTTCTTTCCCTTCTCTTGAGACTTTTCCTCAGCACACTGTAGGATAAGTATCTGATCTGCACAACCTCTTCCCTTCCTGAAACAGTCCTGTTCTTCTCCAACCAATTCCTCTGTTATTTCCCTAACTGTGTAAATATATATCCTACTGTAAACTTTCCTGTTACACTAAGAAGCATTACATTCATTCTCTATGTTTAACAGTTCCTGAAAGTGTTCTCCCCATCTACTCACTTTTTCTTCCTTCTCTACAAGCAGTCTGTGATTTGTTATCTTTCACTCCCCAACTACCTTCTTTATCTCTCTGTCTTACTCTCTGAACCTCCCTCCATAACATTTTCTTACATTCCCCCTCATTTTACACTCAGATTCCTTCCAGACACCTCATTCACTCTGTTCTTACTTGCTCTGACTAATCTTTTCATCATTCTCCTCTTCTCTACATATAAATTTCTCTTCTGTCTCTCAACTTCATCCATGCCTGTGCTTCCCATCCACTCACTGAAACAAGGTGTAGTGCTTTTGCACTACACTTTGTTTCACCTCCTCATTTCACCATGCTGCCTGTTCTTTGCATCCCCTTTCTTCTTCTCTTTGCCCCACACACCACCTCACATGCTGCAGATTTCTTCTGTGAATACCTTGCACACTCCTTCCACCTCCCTCATCTGCTCCAAATCACATTTACCCAATCACTCCTCCAATTCTCTCATATTCTGCCTTTTTTGCATCCTCCAGCAATCTTTCTACCCTGTTTGTATGGACTGCTTCCTCAGGTCTTTCTCACCTTCTTACCATCCATTGCATTTGTACTTTGACTTATCATTGGCAAGTGATGGACAGAGTCTTCATCCCCATCCTCTGTATGGTATCGCATCCAGCACGTATCTTCAAATTCTCTTATCCACACATGCACATAATCAGTCATTGCTTTCCGTTCATTCAGCATGCCACCCGCCCTTCTCATCACTTGCCATGTATAACTGTGGATCATTATGTGCCCAAAAAGGGTATTAGCTATCCCCAGTCCCCTCCCCACAAAAATTTCCACTAGAGCACGACCATTCTAATCTACTTCTTCAGGCACACCACACTCAGTAACTACTTCATCCACCTTCACAGTCACTATTTTTCCATTCATATCTCCAATCAAAAATGCTGTCTCACTCATCTCAGTCTTTTCCGTACATGCTTCCACAATTGCCCAGAACTCTTCTTTCACTCTACTTGCACAGTCATCAGTCAGTGCATATGCACACACAGTCGCCCATGCTTGTATTCCTACGTTACCTTATCCACACAGTCCTTGAACCAGCTGATCATGATCCATACTCTTTTATTCTCCTTCCATCTCTTGCACAGAACAGTATGTACACCCTCCTTTGCCCTCTCATTCTCACCTGCTCCCGCACATATGCCCAATCCATACTCCCAGTCTCTTACATTAACACCTCTTTATTGGGCCTCAGTCAAACTGTATATATGTCTACTTTTGCATCCTCAGGCACCTGGACAAACTTTCTTTCTTTCGCCTTATCATTCACACTCCTTGCTCTGGCTCTCTGTTATCTTGTTTTTGTATTTTCTTGGAGGGAACAATGATGCAGGCTTCTGGCCTTGTTCCTTGCATTAAAAAAAAAAAAAAAAAAAAAAAATCCTCAACTTGTCCTTTGTTTGGTCCATGGTTGTCACCTGTCACTCAGTCCAGGTCCAAGGCAATTTTCTTGTCTTTTTAGTTAGTTCTTTTTTGGGGAGAAGCACAAACTCTCCACCAACCCACTTGTTGATACTTAGGGAACACGTGTGGGTTGGTTATATGATTACCACCTAGAATATTAAATGGGTCAACTGAAAGTGAACCTGTGTCCACTTTTGCATCCTCAAGCATCTGGACAGTCACTCTCTTTCTTTCACCTCATCATTTGCACCTCGTGTGTTCTATATAGCAATCCTCAACATGCTTTTTGTTTGGTCTCTGGTTGTCACCTGTAACTCAGTCCGGGTCCAGGGGATTTTGCTTGTCTATTTAGATAGTTGTTTTCTGGAGGAGGGGGGACACTAACCTTCCTCCAACCCACTTGTTGACACGTAAGGAACATGTATGGGTTGGTTATATGGTTACCACTCAACATATTAAATGGGTCAACTGATAATGATGAATATTGCCTTGATGTTGTCAGCCATCTTCAAGGAAACACTGCAAGAAAGGAACTGTTTCTCTTTGTTTGACTCTAGGTGAGAGAAGGAAGATTTTATCTGTGCTCACACAGCCAAACAATAGGAAGTATCTTGATTTACTCCTACAGAATGCTTTTAACTTTTTCAGTTATGAATTCTGTATGTGTATAGTTCAGGGGACTCCTGTGTATTCTGCATCCCCAAACTCGCCTGGCATGCTGTTATTGTGGCAGAAGATGAGTCAAAGAATTCTGTAGGGATTTTGACCTGTATCTCCATAATCTAGCAATGTGTGAATCTATCTGCAGGGAGAGATCTGAATTCTGTAATGATGTGGACTATGTATTAAATATTTCAGAGCTTACTTCGCAAATGATGTTCAGACATTCTCGTTAAGAACAATTATGAAGTTGTGTGTTCTAAGTATCAAAGTGTTGTAACAGTGTTATTAAGTATAAAATAATTAGTGCAAGCAGATTTTCTGTATAACAACACTGTCTGTGGAATATATTTTGCTGCTGATGTACTGTTCATGATAGATGCAAGAAAAAATGCAGGTACTGTATTTGCATATGAACAATAATTTGTACTCAGATCCCTCTAGCCTTGCCATATGGCAGCATGCTACATCTTTAAAACTATGAAGTTACTAATTAAAACATGTAGCTTATAAAATCCACTTGATATTGTCAAGAAATTCATCCATCCATATATCCATCATCCAGTCCTATGTCGCCCCATAATGGGCATAGCATCCAGGGGCAAGGCAAGTTGGTCCTGACATTTAAGATGAGAGTGACCAGCCTCACTCATCCCCGAGTGGTGTTACGTGAGCAATAAACCTCAACCATCCCTTGGATATAAATCTACACAGGCTCAATCTGATTGGAGTGCCTTAATTACCCACGAAACCACCGTAATTTGGTTATATGGTTACCACCTAGTGTAGTCAATTGTTTCTTGGTGTACAGGAAACCATCTGGCTTGTCACTGAGTGCAGAGTCATCCATAGGCAGAAGGAAGAGGAAAGAATGAAGGACAGAAAGACAGAAGAGAGAGTTTAAAGTCACTCATAGGCAGAAGGAGGAGGATTGAATGAGGGAAAGAAAGACAGAAGAGGCAGGAAGGAAGAGAGGAAAGGGCAGACACCCAAAGCAGCACTACATCAAATGAGTGGATGGTGAGTGCCTCCACCTACCACAGAAAAAAATACTTATGTTAATTAAGGATATCCATGTAACAGGTTGAAGAATTAAACTGTGAAGTGTGTTCTTTTAAATAAATAACTGAATTGGAGTTAAAGAGGCATGATTTGAGTGGAGCGATTTGAAGTAAATTAAAATTGATTAATTTATATTTTATCTGAAATGAATGAGAATGGATGAATATTTATCATAATGGAATTGGATTTGAATTAGAATTGACAAAATATAATTGAATTCATGTCTTGATGAAATGTATGACAAGTATACCATCATTAAAGCAGAAATAATATAATAAGCATTTCTCCTGGCACAGAATGGAGGAGACCAGCTGGAAGAGAAGGTTGTAGAGGGCAAAACCAGGAAGTTCAAGGAACTCATGAACCGTAAGTTACCTTTGCAGTATAGCAAATCCACTTAATCTTGTGTAATTGTGAGAAAACCAGTCCATGTTAACCAATTTTCCAGATAATCTGGATGGGGGAGGATGCCCATTACAGTAAAGTCTATGTTAATCGGGACTCAATCTGGATTATTAAGCTGTTACACCAGACCCTCAGTTTTCAACCAATCGTTATTCAACAATTTGTTGTTTAGACATAAATTCATATTCTTTTTCGTTGTTCGACATGGTTATCCACACCATTTTGACAGTTCAAACCACATGCCTCCAGACAGACTGGCTGAGCTGCCTGTCTCCTGAGCTCTGCCCTGCTGATCAGTTGCCTCTTCATCCTTTTGCATTTCTGTTTGTCCTCATGGATTACTACAGCACCACCATGGCTCCACCCAAGACCCCTGCTATTACCCTTGTCAAGCACAGTCATGTGCTCACCAACCTGAGTGAACGTTTCGCCATCACATAGTCGGGTATCAATTAGGGCTGCCAGATCTGAACTCAGCCACATTTTCCAGACTCCGCAATTTTCATTACCAAATCTAATTTTTCATTTCCAAATTCTTAAATCAAGCATTTATTCTTTACTGATTTTATATGCAAATGGAAATAATCACTTTCCTTATAATTTGCAGCATGATTACTTTTGCGCTAGGTAGGCTAGCAGATAAATCAAAGAGAGCAGACAATCCACCGTTTCCATCCTCTGTATCTTCATACATGTGAAAAATCCGTTTGGTAATGGATCATGCAGGTACATTACCAAATGAGTTTTTCATTACCAAATTGGCCCACATTTGGTATTGAAAAAATTACCAAATGATAACCCTGGTGATGATTGCGCCAATGATCAACGAACACTCGTAATGCACGATACTGTTTTGGCTCTAGTTTTATGGAATGCATATCTTAGTTTGCACTAGGTTAGGTAAGTTATAATCATTGGGGGGTCCAGGGGTAAAGCCTCCCAGTTAGGTTTCAGCAATTCCAGTTAGACCTCCACTGCTATTTATGCTTTTAAATTAAATACATTGGAGTTTGTATGGTGTAGTGACATCATGTCCAGTAGGCGGGATTGGATATAAACACGCTATCAAAGGCGTTCAAGCAGCTTTCTTTAATATAATTAAGTAGGCATAATTTGTTTGTTCTCCAATATTTTGGGGGGTCGAAAATCAATTGTCTATCATTTGAGATGTATGTAATACTAAAATAATTTTCCTTGAGAATGTAGGTCTTTAAGAAAACACCTCAAATCCCTGTGTCACTTTTGTCCATATATACCAGTATTTTTTATATCTTTATCGAATGTTTTTTGAATGATGAAAGTGGTCAGGAACCTAACCCCCCTATTTCTTAACATTCTTATGGGAAAAATAGTGGGGGATAGATGCAGTTATGATCACCCATGAACTGCCAACCACAGTTCTCAACCCAAGCCTTGCCTAAGCTGGGGACATGTTTCATCTGATATTTGTTGTATATACTGTGTTGCTGTTTTGATAGTTTCTTCACTGCCTGTATTGTAAATTTGTAAGAATTATAACTTTTTGTAGTGTATGTTGCGTATATATAACAACCTGTATCGAGCAGTAAAACCACAGGAGATGAAAAAGATAAACGTATCATACAGTAGTGCAAGATGGTAACTCTACTTCATTCTGCCTCCTTTTCCTTCCCCTTTAACTTCACGGTACTGGACAGTGGCATCTCTAACTCATGCTTTCTCCTCTTCCTACCCCTCTAACCTCACAGTATTTTACTGCATTGAAGAGTGGTCACTATACCTAATGCCTCCTCATCTCCCTCCCATCATACCTGTTTGTCTGCCCACCTCTCCCTCCCCTCTAGCCTCTGCCTGTCCACCTCTCCCTCCCCTCTAGCCTCTCTGCCTGTCCACCTCTCCCTCCCCTCTAACCTCTTCAATTGTCCACCCCTCCCTCCCCTCTAACCTCTTCAATTGTCCACCCCTCCCTCCCCTGTAACCTCTCTGTCTGTCCACCTGTCTTTGTCTTTCCCTCTTACCCTTATCCTCTCTCTCTCTCTCTCTCTCTCTCTCATGTGTACGTATAGCCGCGTTGAATTTTCATGAGGCTTTCAGACTGGGCTGGATAAGTCGAGACTATTCCTGTGGCTGTTCTGGTGAGACAGTTTCAGACAAATTAGACTGGTCAGGACTTGCCTTAAGCAGTCCTGCCTCAGAGCCAGAACTGGGTTACCTAGCCCCACGCACAATGGATGTGCTGTAGCACTGGGCAGCTAGGACAGCCAGGAACGTCCCATGCCTGGGGTAAACAACTGATACAACAAAGATGGCTGACAGAAGTAAAAGCTGAATATTATTTTTAAAATAGAATTTCACACAATTGATGGTCAAAAGTGACATGAGCTGATGATGTACTGTAGATGTAAATGTTATTTGAAATGAATACATGTTTAAGCCTGAACTGAGAAATTTCTTAAGTTACTGCTGAATTAGTGAAATAACGTCTGGAGAGAAAGCCAAATTTTGTAAGTCTGTGAATTATTATAAGGTAATAATGGCACTTACAACTATTTCCCTGTAATAATTTGTTAAGGATGAGTACTGTATCCTTTGCCTCTGGTTATTAGAGTTTTAACTGAAAAGGTGAGCTGATCATTTACTTCATGGTGTAATGAGGTCATTGTCATGATTGTAATAGTGACACACTGGCGAGTTGTCATACTTTCTGTGACGTAGAAGCAGCTACTGTGTTCACTGATAATGACAATATTCATAGCTAAATGGATTTATCATCATCCCATTCTCTGTCTGTTTTGATAACTCAGCTGATTCCACCATGGGTCTGCCCATGCGATCCCCCAGCCAGTAGGTGCACATTAAAGATGGTCCATCTATCTATCTATCTATCTATTGCCAGACTCCCCAATCTCGCAAGGGGTGGACACAAACAAAAGTGCCTCCATGTTGCCCTATCCCCTGCCATTCCACTGCCCTGCTCTCAGCTCACACCCCCTCTCTCATATACCTCTCCACTCCATCCCTCCATCTCATCCTTGCCCTCCACCTCACTCACATACACTCTCCTCATCAGTCTCTCACTCTCCATCCTCTCCACATGACCAAACCACCTCAGTGTGTTTCTCCTAACACTTCCTATCACATCCACACCACAACACTTCTTCACTTCCTGGTTTGTCAGTATGTCTATCCATGTGACTCCATATGCTCCTCTCAGATAACTCATTTCCACTGCACTCACTTGACTCGTGTTCCTTCAACAAGGTCCAAGCTTCACTTCCATACGTTATATATCACAGTACAGCAAGACCTCACAATAACGGACTAATTGGGGCCCAAGCCATTCTGAAAAAAGTGAAATTCTGATAAAAGTGACATCCGGACTTCCCCCTGCCAACACTGACCTTTTCCGATATACTGTATCAGACATTAGTCTGGATCGCACCAATGGTTTTTAAACTGTTTTTGCTACCATTGCAGTACTGTACTGTATTATACCTTCACCACAATAATCAAATGGTATAATATATATAATAATACTGGACTGTACACTGATAAACAAATCTTTTATTTACCTTATTTTGGTGAACATAGCTGAAGTGGTCAGGCAGTCCGGACTGCTTGTGGCTTTATAGGACTTTTTCCGACATATAGGAATTTAGTCCGGTTGCTCCTTGATTCTGATAAAAGCGAATTCCGGTCTATTGAAGACTGTTATATTGAAGTTTTACTGTACTGTCATGCAGTAACTTTTTCACTTCCATGCTCACTTCCCTGTCTTTAATCTTTGCTTTCAAAGAACCAGCAACCTTTCTTCCTCATTGTACCCTTTCAAGCACTTCATCCTCTAAACTTCCATCCTTATTCATCACACTACCCAAGTACTTAAACGCACTCACACTTTCCTTTTCCTCCTCATCTAGCCTCACTGTACATTCAGTGACTTCATATCTCTCAGAGACCATACCTTTACTCTTCCTTACATTCACCTTTAGATTCCTTTTTTTTACACACTTTCCCAAACTCATTCACCAAGCCTTGCAGCTCCCTTCATCTTCACTTAACAACACGGTATCATCTGCGAACAGCAATACAGGGAGCTTCCACACGCTCCAACATCCACTGCCCTACCTTGTATCACTTTTATAACTCCATCTGTATACAGATTGAACAGCCATGGAGACATGACACATCTCGTTTCAATCCAACCTTCAAATAGAAAAATTCACTCAGTTCACTATCCACACACACTGGTCTAAAATCCATTCTTGCGAGCATCAAGAGGTCCAGAAAGCTTTGACTGGTCTAAAAAGGCCTCATGAAAATGCGGCTGGTGTATGCTTGACATATTTTGCCATGTTGTGTGTTTCCATCATATTTTCATGCATAACCTCTTTTTTTTAATTGTCTTCAGATACAAAGGAGAATATTCCATTTACTTTGCTGTTAATTATACCATTGAAGTTCCTGGTATAAGGTTCAATAATTCATCCGATTTTATATACAGTACTGTAGTAGTTTTATTTGACGTAAGTAATGACCTTAAAAAATACCTCTCTCTCTCTCTCTCTCTCTCTCTCTCTCTCTCTCTCTCTCTCTCTCTCTCAGATTTTTCCACAAAAAAGTTTGAGTGAGTTTGAAGGGAATAAAGCAATACACATCTTTTGATTTGACTTTCAAAAGGCATTCCACAAAGTACTTCACCTCTGATTCATGGCCAAAGTGCACATACTAGGTATTAATACATAGGTTACACTCTGGATGGAAAACTGGCTAACAGATAGGATATAGCCAGCAGTGATCATTGGAATTTCTTCTTATTTGGCTTCAGTCACTTCTGAAGTTCCAAAGGGTGAGTCCTTTGCTGTCTCGTCAGTATGGGTTCCGTCAGGGACGATCCACTGGTGATCTTCTCACCTACCTTTCAGACTCCTGGTCATCCTCCTTTCGGGACTTTGACGAAAGCTTTGCCATTGCACTTGATATCTCTAAAACTTTCGATCGAGTCAGGCATAAATCTTTAATTTCCAAACTGCCCTCTTACGGTTTCTATCCTGCTATCTGTGCCTTCATCTATAGCTTCCTTTCTTGTCATTTATAGCCGCTGTTGTAGACAGCCATCGTTCTTCTCATAGATCTGTCAACAGTGGTGTTCCTCAGGGCTCTGTCCTATCACCAACTCTCTTCCTTTTATTCATCAATGAACTTCTAAGCTGTACATCTAACCCTATCCAGTCGTACGCTGATGACTCCACCCTTCACCTTTCCATTTGGTTCCCACAACATCCATCTCAGCAATTACTTCAGCAAACGTGGGATGAGGCTATGGCACACCTAATGTCTGACTTGGCTCGTATCTCTGACTGGGGTAAAAATAATCTGGTTGTTTTTAATGCATCAAAGACTCAATTCTTACACTTATCAACCCTACAAAATCTTCCACAGGTGTACCCACTAATGTTTAATAATATTCAGCTTAATCCTGCATCATCTTTGAACATGCTTGGGGTTTCCTTCACTTGGGACTTATCTTGGAAAGCTTATATTACATCTCTTGTAAAATCTGCATCCAAGAGATTAGGTGTGCTGAGCCAACTCCTTTCCTTCTTTACCTCTGCACAATTGTTGACTCTATACACGGGTTGTATCCACCCCTGTGTGGAGTACAACTCTCATGTGTGGGGAAGTTCCCCACATACAGCTCTTCTCAATAGGGTGGAGCCAAAGGCTTTTCGTCTCATTGACTCTCCTCCTCTTACTGATTCCCTTCAACCTCTGTCTCTTCACTGCTGTGTTGCCTCTTCATCTCTTTTCTATCTCTACTTCAATGGTCACTACTCCTCTAAACTGTCTGCATGCTTTCCTTCACCTCTACAACGGACGCGTAGCACCCGTCTAGCAGCAAACTCCCATCCCTTTTCTGTCCAGCTCTCTAATGCAAGAGTTAACCGTTACTCCCAGTCCTTCATTTATGCAACAGGTAAACTCTGGAACTGTCTCCCTCTGTCTGTGTTTCCTGCCTCCTATGATCTCTGGTCTTTCAAATGCAGCATGTCCAGGCATCTCGAAATGATCGGATCTTAAATTTGGCTCTCTCTTGTATTTTGTTTTTCTCTTGGAAGGAACAGTTATTGCGGGCTCATGGCCTTTGGTTCCTTCTTCCTAGCAAAAAAAAAAAAAAAAAAAAAGAATCATATGTATTGCTGATTTGGTGTTGGTCTAAGTGTGATCTCAAAATTGGCAAATGACATCAGACCTGGAGAAATGTGAGCAGTATTGAAATTATTACAGTCAGGTCTCATTATACAACTGTTTGCCATGTGATGAATCATTACAGTGATAATTCAAAAGTTCTTCACATTTTTGAAGTAATGGTAGAAAAACAGGTCACAATTTCGCTAGAATGATACTTGCAATGGCCACCTTTGCAAATCTTGTGCAGATGTGGTGATGCATACAAGTCAACAGACACCTGTCTGAGCCAGCATGGCTGCCCAGTGTTTACATTCACTGTGATCACCTACCTTTTGTCCCATTTTGTGCATGGAATGTTATTGAAACACTATTGTTGTTACCAAATAATATTGCAAGGGTCAACAAATAGTGCAGTGAGTGATGTCAAGTGAAGTGAAAACTTTTCGTGTGTGAAGTACTGAAACTTGTGACTTGGAAATCATGCCAACTGTACACACACAGCCTTCCAAGTCAGCTGATGATGGGGCCACTCAGTCAGCTCATTGAGCCAAGATGGATCCCCAGTGTTTACATTTGCTGTGATCGTCTGCCTCTTGTTTCATTTTGTACAGGAAGGCTGCTGAAACACCATTCCTATCACCAAATAACAGTGCAGGAGCTAACAATAATGCAGTGTGTGATATTAAATGAAGAGAGAATGTTTTGTGTGTGAAAATAAGGACTATAAGATGTTTATAGTATTTATTGATCTGGAAAAAGCTTATGACAAAGTAAACAGAGAAGGATTGTGGAAGATTCTGCATATGTATAGTGTAGATGGTAAGGTGCTAGGTTCCATTAAGAGCTTTTATGATAGTAGTGAAGCATGTGTAAGGGTAGATGGGCATTTGAGTGAATGGTTCACGATAATTATTGGTGTGCGACAAGGTTGTGTGATGTTCCCATGGTTGTTCAATATGTATATGGATGGGGTGATGAGAGAAGTAAAAAGCACAAGTAATGAAGAGAGGGATGGCATTGGTAATGAATTGTGATGGATGGAATATCTCAAAATTGTTGTATGCTGATGATGCAGTACTGCTTGGAAATACCAGACAAGAGCTTGATAGACTGCTACAGAGTTTTGTAGATGTCTGGGACCGTTGTGCCTTGAGAGTAAATGTAAAAACGAGTAAAGTGATGTTTATTGAGAGAGAAGGTGACACCTTTGATTTTCACAGGAATTATTATTGCTTCCATGGCCGGGAGCCATCTGAGTGTGCCTTGCGCATTACGGAGGTTATTCTCTCGGTCATGGAAGCATACATTCCTTTCTCATATCCTTTTACTAACGCGAGAAAGCCTTGGTTTTTATCACGCTTGTTCTAATGCTGTCCGCAACAAGAAGAGGGCTTACAAAAGGTACTGGAGCCAACCCACCCCTGAATCACATCATCTTTACATTTCTGCCTGGAATGATGCTAAGTCTGTTCTTCGCTCTGCTAAAAATAATTTCATCCGTACTAAATGCTCTCAACTCTCCAAATTGAATTCTTCCCGCTCCTTCTGACACCTTGCCAAAAACCTTTCTAACAACTTTACCTCATCATCCTTCCCTCATCTTTTCTACTCTGATGGTTCTGTAACTGTTTCTTCTACTGATAAAGCAGATCTCTTCACACAGACTTTCTCCTCCAATTCCACCTTAGACAATTCTGGTGCTGTTCCTCCATCACTTCCCCCCTCTGACTTCCTCATGGCTGACATTAAAATTTCTTCAGCTGATGTATTTTCTGCCATTGCTGGCCTCAATACTAACAAGGCATATGGGCCTGATGGAGTCCCTCCTGTTGTTCTCAAGAACCGTGCTTCTGTGCTTACACCCTTCCTAGGCAAACTCTTTCACCTTTGTCTATCAACTTGTACCTTTCCTTCTTGCTGGAAGTTTGCTCTCATTCAGCCAGTCCCAAAGAAGGGTGACCACTCCCAACCCTCCAACTATCGTCCAATTGCTTTAACGTCCTGTATTTCTACAGTTTTCGAGTCAATTCTCAATAGAAAAATTTTAAGGCATCTTTCCTATCACAACCTTCTTTCTGATTGTTAGTATGGGTTCCGTCAGGGACGCTCCACTGGCGATCTTCTCACCTACCTTTCAGGCTCCTGGTCATCCTCCTTTCGGGACTTTGGCGAAAGATTTGCCATTGCACTTGACATCTCAAGGGCTTTCGATCGAGTCTGGCAGAAATCTTTAATTTCCAAACTGCCCTCTTACGGTTTCTATCCTTCTGTCTGTGCCTTCATCGCTAGCTTCCTTTCTGGTCGTTCTATAGCTGCTGTTGTAGATGGTCATCGTTCATCTCCTAGATCTATCAACAGTGGTGTTCCTCAGGGCTCTGTCCTATCACCAACTCTCTTCCTTTTATTCATCAATGACCTTCTAAGCTGTACATCTAACCCTATCCACTCATACGCTGATGACTCCACCTTTCACCTTTTCATTTGGTTCCCGCGACGCCCATCTCAGCAGTTACATCAACAAACAAGGGATGAGGCTATGGCACACCTAATGTCTGACTTGGCTCGTATCTCTGACTGGGGTAAAAATAATCTGGTTGTTTTTAATGCATCTAAGACTCGGTCCTTAAACTTATCAACCCAACAAAATCTTCCACAGGTATACCCACTAATGTTTAATAATATTCAGCTTAATCCTGCATCATCCATGAACATGCTTGGGGTTTCATTTACTCGGGACTTATCTAGGAAAGATCATATTACATCTCTTGTAAAATCTGCTTCCAAGAGATTGGGTGTGCTGAGCCGACTCCATTCTTTCTTTACCCCTGCACAATTGATGACTATACAGGGGCTTTATCCGCCCCTGTGTGGAGTACAACTCTTATGTGTGGGGAAGCTCCTCACATACAGCTCTTCTCAATAGGGTGGAGGCAAAGGCTTTTCGTCTCATTAACACTTCTCCTCTTTCTCACTCCCTTCAACTTCTGTCTCTTCACCGCACTGTTGCATCTTTATCTCTTTTCTGTCGCTACTTTAATGGTCACTGCTCCACTGTACTGTCTGCATGCATTCCTCCACCTCTACGACAGGCGCGTAGCACCCGTCTAGCAGCAAACTCTCATCCCTTTTCTGTCCAACTCTCTAATGCAAGAGTTGACTGTTACTCCCAGTCCTTCATTTATGCAACAGGTCAACTCTGGAACTGTCTCCCTCTGTCTGTATTTCCTGCTGCCTATGATCTCCAGTCTTTCAAACGCAGTGTGTCCAGGCATCTCGAAATGATCGGATCTTGAATTTGGCGCTCTATTGTATTTTGTTATTCTCTTGGAGGGAACTGTTATTGCGGGCTCATGGCCTTTGGTTCCTTCTTCCTCGCATTAAAAAAAAAAAAAAAAACGGTGTGATGTTACAGTGAATGTAGAGACTGGACTTGGTGAGAGCATTCAAATACCTGGGTACAGTGATAGAAAAGAGAGGGAAATGTGCAAAAGAAATGGGAAATAGAGTGACACAAGGAAGAAAAGTAGCTGGTGCTATGAAGGCCTTGATAAGAAACAGAGGCTCGTGTGTTGCATCTGTACGAGGCTTACATGAATGAGTGCTAGTGCCAACTTTAACATATGGGTGTGAGACCATGGTGTGGGATGAAAATGAAAAGTCAAGAGTAAGAGCAGTGGATTTGGAACTGTTGAGGAGTGTATGTGGAGTAGAGAGAATGGACAGGATACGGAATAATGTGATTTGTGAAAGATGCGAAGTAAGGAAGTCTATTGACACCAGAGTCAAAGAGAGTGTACGGAGATGATATGGTCATGTGGAGGGAATGGATGACAATAGAGTGATGAAAAGGGTATATCTGAGCGAATTTGAAGGAGGGAGGAGGCAAGGTAGGCCAAGAAGAAGGTGGAGAGATACGATGAATGAGTGTATGAGGAAGATAGTTATGGAAGTTGCTGATGTTAAGGGACAGACAAGAGATCAAGCTGGCTGGTTGAATTTTGTTTGGAGAAGCATATGACCAGGGATTTGGCACCCCTTTTTAATGTGACAGCCTTCAGATTAACTCTGCCAGGTTGGTATATGTGAAACTGTAGTACTTGGTGGAAATGGTGGAAACCTTTTGGCCAGTGAGATGGAGCCAGGATTCCATAGGTTTGAATGATGAGTGGATGGAAGTGGGGCCCATTGATTTGGGCAAACTTTGGCTTTCGGGACACTGCTTCACCTCACCCCACCCTAAGATGGGAAAGGAAGTCCAGATGTAGATGATGATGAAATACTGAAATTTGTGACATGGAAATTTGTCAACTCTACAGTATGTATGCAGCCTAACCAGTCAGCTGATTGAGCTGAGATGGCTGCCCAGGATTTACTGTTCCTTTTTAGTTTTATGCAAGACAGAAGGAACCAAAGGCCAGGAGCCCACAAAATTGTTCCCTTAAAAAAAAAAAAAAAAAAAAAAAAAAAAAAGGATAACAGAGAGCCAAATTCATAATCCATTCATTTCGAGATGCCTGGACACTGCGTTTGAAAGACTAGAGGTCATAGACAGTAGGAAATATAGACAAAGGGAGATAGTTCCAGAGATGACCTGTTGCAAACATGAAAGACTGGGAGTAATGGTTAACTCTTGCAATGGAGATTGGACAGAATTTTTTTTTTTTCTTTTTTTTTTTTTTTTAATGTGAGGAAGAAGGAACCAAAGGCAATGAGCCCGCAAAACTGTTCCTTCCAAGAGAAAAAAAAAAATACAAGAGAGATCCAAATTCAAGATTTGGATTCCTGGACACACTGCGTTTGAATGACTGGAGATCATAGGAAGCAGGAAATACAGACAGAAGGAGACAGTTCCAGAGTTGACCTGTTGCATAAATGAAGGACTGGGAGTAACAGTTAACTCTTGCATTAGAGAGTTGGACAGAAAAGGGGTGAGAGTTTGCTGCTAGACGGTTGCTACGCACCCGTCGTAGAAGTGGAGGAATGCATGCAGACAGTTCAGAGGAACAGTGACCATTGAAGTAGCGTTAGAAAAGAGATAAAGATTCAACACTGCGGCGAAGAGACAGAGGTTGAAGGGAGTCAGTAAGAGGGGGAGAGTTAATGAGAATAAAAGCCTTTAACTCCACCCTATTGAGAAGAGCTGTATGTGGAGAGCCTCCCCACACATGGGAGTTGTACTCCACACAGGGGCAGATAAAGCCCCTGTATAGAGTCAACATGTGCAGGGGCAAAGAAGGAACGGAGTCGGCTCAGCATACCCAATCACTTGGAAGCAGATTTTACAAGAGATGTAATATGATCTTTCCAAGACAAGTCCCGAGCAAATGAAACCCCAAGCATGTTCAATGATGATGCAGGATTAAGTTGAGCATTATTAAACATAAGTGGGTATACCTGTGGAAGATTTTGTCGGGTTGACAGGTGCAAAAACTGAGTCTTTGATGCATTAAAAACAACCAGATTATATTTACCCCAGTCATAGATACGAGCCAAGTCAGACATCAGGTATGCCATAGCCTCATCCCTTGTTTGTTGAAATAACTGCTGAGATGGACGTTGTGGGAATCGAATGGAAAGGTGAAGGGTGGAGTCATCAGCGTATGAGTGGATAGGGTTAGATGTACAGCTTAGAAGGTCATTGATGAATAAAAGGAAGAGAGTTGGTGATAGGACAGAGCCCTGAGGAACACCACTGTTAATAGATCTAGGAGAAGAACGATAGCTGTCTACAACAGCGGCTACAGAACGACCAGAAAGGAAGCTAGAGATGAAGGCACAGATAGAAGGATAGAAACCATAAGAGGGCAGTTTGGAAATTAAAGATTTCTGCCAGACTCGATCGAAAGCCTTTGAGATGTCAAGTGCAATGGCAAAGCTTTCGCCAAAGTCCCGAAAGGAGGATGACCAGGAGTCTGAAAGGTAGGTGAGAAGATCGCCTGTGGAGCGTCCCTGACGGAACCCATGCTGACAATCAGAAAGAAGGTTGTGATAGGAAAGATGCTTTAAAATTTTTCTATTAAGAATAGACTCAAAAACTTTAGAGATACAGGATGTTGAAACAATTAGATGATAGTTAGAGGGTTGGGAATGGTCACCCTTCTTTGGGACTGGCTGAATGAGAGCAAACTTCCAGCAAGAAGGAAAGGTACAAGTTGACAGACAAAGGCAAAAGAGTTTGCCTAGGAAGGGTGTAAGCACAGATGCACAGTTCTTGAGAACAACAGGAGGGACTCCATCAGGCCCATATGTCTTATTAGTACTGAGGCCAGCAATGGCAGAAAATACATCAGCTGAAGAAATTTTAATGTTAGCCATGAGGAAGTCAGAGGGGGGAAGTGATGGAGGAACAGCACCGGAATCATCTAAGGTGGAATTGGAGGAGAAAGTCTGAGTGAAGAGATCTGCTTTATCAGTAGAAGAAATAGCTACAGAGCCATCAGAGTAGAAAAGATGAGGGAAGGATGACGATTTAAAGTTGTTAGAAAGGTTTTTGGCAAAGTGCCGGAAGGAGCGGGAAGAGTTCGAGTTAGAGAGTTGAGAGCATTTAGTACGGATGAAATTATTTTTAGCAGAGCGAAGAACAGACTTAGCACAATTCCGGGCAGAAATGTATAAAAGATGTGATTCAGGGGTGGGTTTGCTCCGGTACCTTTTATAGGCCCTCTCCTTGTTGCGGGACAGCATTAGAACAAGCGTGATTAAACCAAGGCTTCCGTGCATTAGTCAAAGGATATGAGAAAGGAATGTATGCTTCCATGCCTGAGAGAATAACCTCCGTAATGCGCAAGGCACATTCAGATGGCTCCCGGCCATGGAAGCAATAATCATTCCAGGGAAAATCAAAGAAGTACTGCCTGAAGGCCTCCCAATCCGCAGCTCAAATGTGCCAGAGACGACGTTTTTTTTTTTAAGGGTCCGCAGGCCGTTAGATGGGTGCTACGTGCCAGCTGTAGTGGCAAAGGGATACAAGCAGACAGTTCAGAGGGGCAGTGACCATTGAAGTTGAAGTAGAAAAGAGGTAAAGGTGCATCAGTGTGATAACATGAGAGAGGTTGAAGGGAGCCAGTAAGAGGAGGAGAGTTGATGAGATGAAAAGCTTTCAACTCCACCTTGTTGAGAAGAGCTGTATGTGGGGAGCCTCCCCATACATGTGAAATGTACTCTACACATGGGCAAATAAAACCCATGTATGAAGTCGACAACTGTGCTGGGGTAAAGTAGGCACGGAGTTGGCTTAGCACACCTAATCTCTTTGAAGCAGATTTTACAAGAGAGGTAACATGATCATTCCAAGATACTGTAAATCCTGAGAGAATGCAATCCCAAGTACAGTATGTTTAAAGAAGGTGCAGAATTGAACTGAATATTGTTAAAAATTAGAGATACTCTTCCAGAAGATTTTGTTGTGTTGAAAGGTGTAAGAACTGAGTTTTTGATGCATTAAAAACAAGAAGATTACTTTTACCTAAGTCATATATATGAGCCAAGTCAGACATAAAGTGTGCTGTAGCCCCATCCCTTGTTTGTTAAAGATACTGCTGAGATGGATGCTGCTGGAAGCAAATGGAAAAGTGAAGAGTGGAATCACCAGTGTATGAGTGGATAGATTATGGTAGTAGTAGTAGTAGTAGTAGTTCCTCAGGCAGTCCGGCCAAACAGCCCCGAGTCCCTGAGGACGACCACGGCCAACACCGGGCTTTTCCACAGAGCCCTCATGGAATATATGTTGTGTTGTGGGTGCAGACGATTGTGTGCAATGCAGTCCTCCATAATGTGCTTTATAGGATGGGGTGCTGTGTTTCATCCTTGTCAGGCATCAGCGACTGAGTCATCTAGCCTCTTCTTCAAGAGAGCTGGATGATGCCCACATCTCAGCCTGGCCAGGTGGACCCTGTCCTCATGAGGGAGATAGGATTCAGAAGGGTGGATATCAGGAGGCTGTGCATTTAGCTGTGTGTTTTCTTTGAGTGATTGAATGGAGCGGCGAGTGATTTGAACCCGGATATGCTCCTGGAAAGTGGTTTGAGGCGTGCAAGGAGGGAGAAATGACAGTATTTATGTATGATATCGTGTGCTGGGTGTTGTTTTGATATTCTTTGGCGTGTGTGGATGTGCTGCCATATATGTAGTGATGGTTTGTTGAGGCTGTGGCAAGAGTTGTGCCTCTCATGTCTAGATGATCCTTGACTTTGAGGACTTTAGTTTTTTGGTGTAGGTGTTATTGGGTGGAGTAGCTGTGCAGTCTGTGATTATTTTTAGGGCCTTGTTCTGTATGGTCTGTAGAATGTTGTAGTGTGTTTTAGTGAGGTTAGAAGCCCAAGCAGGCTTCCATAATTCATCACAGAATGTATATATTGTTTGTATACTGTGGTGGTGATTTCTTTGTTGTGTCCAAATGTTGTATGGGGAAGTGACAGGGCATTGAGTCTTGGTATTAATTTATTTTTAATGTTTGTGATGTGTTGTTTGAATGATGTTGATGTATGTTACACCAAGGATTTTGTGTGTGTGTGTGTGTGTGTGTGTGTGTGTGTGTGTGTGTGTGTGTGTGTGTGTGTGTGTGTGTGTGGTAGAGGGGTGTTGTTTATGGTGGTGTGGAATGTGACTGTGTTCCACTGTCCAGTTTGTGAGAAGGGTCATTGTAGATTTAGCTGGGTCTAATTTGAGTCTGTTTGTGGTGAACCATTCATGTATTGTGTTGAGGTAAGGTTGGAGGATATGTGCAGCTGTGTTTGCATTTTAGTGCGCACATGTAAGCGTTATGTTGTCTGCATAGGAAATTGTGTGTATCTGTGGTGTGTGGGGGTGTGGGTATGTCATACATGTATAGGTTAAAGAGTGTAGGGGACAAAACAGATCCTTGAGGGACACCATTTGTGAAGTTTCTGATGTTTGATGACTGACCAGCAAATGTTACATATGCACATCTGCTTGCTAAGTAGTTTGCCAGTCATCTTTTTGTGTTATTGTGCATGGTTGTGTTGAATATTTTGTTTGGGAGGTTATGGCGGGGGATGGCATCTATAGCTTTGCTAATATCTAGAGTGACTAGGAGTGTTCAGTGTGGTGGCCTAGCTGAGTTGATACCATCAAAAACTCTTTGTGTAAAGTCTGCAGGAAGAGTGTTTATGGAGTGTAGCAGCCTAAAACCATGTTGTGATGGGGCAAGGGGGATGTTAGGTGTTACATATTGTAATACTAGTCACTCATTGACTTTGGAGGGGGTGCAGAGGAGTGTGATGGGGCGGTGTGAGGAAGGCAACATGGGGTCTTTGTTGGGTTAAGTAATAGTGATGATAGTACCTTGCCTTCAGATGTTGGGTATTATGTTGTATGAATAGCTGTAGCTTGATATGTTGGTGAGTGCTTGTATGCCTTGTGGTTCAAGATGTTTAAAGTGCATGTTGCTTATGTTGTCTGGGCCACAGGCAGATGAGTGCTTAACCCCTAAACCGCGGGGTTGTTTTGGCGCTCCTTGCATGTCCCGCGGCGATATTGGCGCTTCGACAGACTTTGTAAAAATATTTGCCAAAAATCAGTTATTAGTCCTAGATTATTATAATTACATATGCATATAGCACATACCTTTAGCTTTCTCCTGGGATATTTGTTGAGCCTTTGTTGAGTACTGTAGGACTTGTGGAGACTTCTGAATTTGGGTAACGAAGTCTCCACTTTACACTTCCCGACACCCCGTAATATGATTACCACAACCTGATATTATCACTAGAAACTCTGTTCTATGATTTTCAAATAGTTTGGAATCCATACTCCAAAAAAAAAAACACTGTGAAAGCAATGAAAATTACGAGCGCGTACCATTAACCAATGAAAATTACGAGTGCGTACCAGCTTCCCACTTGCGCTCGTTCGCCGTTGGTATTTTGTCATTTATTATTCATAAAAACACTCACACTTTATATTTCTATTACTATATAACATATATATCTGCAGTCTTTATCCATAAGTTTCCTTCAGTAATAGTAGTTTATTGTCACTGTAGGCATTCAATTTCTCTTTCAGTAAAATACGTAGCATTCACTTTCTCGTCCTGTATACTAGTGTTGAGAGCGAATCTGTCACACTCACTTTCACTTTCATAACTCATAGTATTCATACATGCTAGAGTGAAACTTTCACTTTCATTACTCCTAGTATATATACTCATATTCTTATATTACTACTCATTTACATTTCTGTTTACATTCTCTGTTTTATTTACATTATTTACATTTCTATTTTATTTACACTGTGTTATGCACTGTCACTTGCAGTAACTTATAAAACTATTTTCCACTGTTCATTTATATTTACATTCATTGCTTTCACTTGCTGTTTACACATTATTTACATTTCCACTTGCACTGTTTTAGTCACCAGAAAGATCATAGTCACTGTCCATCATTTTCATTGATAAATAAGCCAGTTCACGTTCCACAGCAGTCACTTAGCCTTTTACCCCTTTCCACACGAGGTTTAGTAGGGGTAGAGGTCACAGGGCCCTTTGCACGGGGCTAAAAAGCGGCGGCATTGGACAGGCGTGAATCCGACGTGGTTTCACCTTGAAAGTTGAGAGTAAACTGAATGCTGTGGTGGCCTAGGGGCAGTGAAAGGCTGCCAGTGTCAGCATGGTGACAGCTGCTAATATATATGCTATGAAATGATTGGCAGGAAATCTAGACAATACATAATAAATTAGGTAGTTCCAGGTGAATGTAAATATCACTTAGGCTTCTCCCTTCCTTTCTTATATATATTTTTATTACGAGAATAGATTATACGGCATATTTCAAGGGGAAATAAACAGGGAAAATTAGCGAACGAGTGCACGTGAGGTGTCGTCAGGTGATAATTATCCCATTCCAGATGTATGGCACTATCACTTACCGTATTTCTTTTTTGTATATATTATTTTGTATAGGAATAGGGCACGGGGCATATTTCAATGGATGAAATCAGTGGAAAATTCTGGGGAAGATTTACTTACCGTAGCGCGGCCGGGCAGGCGAGAGGAGAGGGTAATGGAGGGGAATCAACAACGGGGAGAAATGGCTAAATTGTCAACAATGGATGGAAGTACAGATGAGATTAGGAGTGCTGACTAGTGTTGGACATTGGCAGTACTGATAGATGATACAAGCCACCATTTGAAAGCCCGGGCGAATTCAAAATAACACAGAATCACAAAAGTGACGCCCTGCGGTATGATCCCTTGCTCCCAAGCGTCATGAAAGTGACGCCCCGCGGTTAAGGGGTCAAGGCTGCTAATGATGTGCTTTGTCTGGTTGTAAGTGAAAGTTGCGAAGTTTGGGTTTTTGGGGAACTGTCTCTTGCGTTGGATGACACGTCGGTCGTCACGATGGGGGTTTAGATGGCTGACGTGTGAAAAGTGATCGATGAGAGTGTTCGCGTGTTGTTTGTTTGAGGGTATGGTGTCTGTTGTCGTGATGGCAGTGTGTGATTGTGTAGTGTTGCTGTTGGAAAGTGTGATGCTGTTTAGTGTTTTGTAGACTTTGACAGTATTTGTTTTGCGATCAAGTGTTTGGATATACAGTAATCACTCTAATATCCGGACGCCCAATAACCGAACATCCCCACTAACCGAACCTTATCGTCGTGGGATCAAACATTCCCAAAATGGTCCGAAAATCCAAAAAAATTGAAAAAAAAATCGATTTTTTGCCGTCCGTAATTTGAACTTGCCGTGCGCGCCGCGTGAGAGCATTGTTTTGGTTCGTCATTCCTCTGACGTCCGATAGAGCGCCGCTGCATCCTCCCCACTTCCCGCCTGTCTCTCACCGCGACAAGACCTACGCTGTTCGCCATGGCTGCCCACGTGCTCGTTTTTGTGGTGGTGCCGTACTTGCGCAAGGCCTCCTGCTGCTCTCTGCCCTACTCTTAGTGTGTGTGATGATGGCCCCGCCTCCTGAGAAAAGGAAGAGAGTGGTGTTGACTCTGGAGAAGAAACGGGAGATACTGGAGAAGGTTGATGCGGGTTGGTCTTCCTCTCGCATTCTCCGCGAGTTCAACCTGGCCCGGTCGACTTTCTTCGATATCAAGCGTTCCCGAGACAAGCTCATGCAGTACACGGCTGACTTCTCGTCGAGAAGCAAACGCAACGTGGAGAGGAAGGTTATGTTTACCCCCAAGTATGCAGAGATCGACCGCTCCACGTTGATTTGGTGTCGACAGCAACGTGCAGCTGGTGTGATGGTACGTGGAACGGAGCTGAAGGCTGCTGCTGAGAAGTTTGCAAGGCTTCACGACGCCCTTGACTTCAAGGCATCCGAGGGTTGGCTCTTCGCGTTCAAGTTACGACATGGCCTTACTAACCGTAAAGCACATGGCGAAGCATTGGACGCTAACGAGGATGGAGTGGACAAGTTTCGGCATAAGGTGAAAGGCTTGATCGACAGGGAGGGCCTCACTCTCGGTCAAGTCTATAACGCTGACGAAACTGGCCTATTCTATCGCTCGGTGCCAACGAACACTCTGTCCGATGAGACGGAGAAGCGTGTACCTGGCCGCAAGCTTTCTAAGGAACGGATATCTGCTTTGTGTTGTGCCAATGCTAACGGCATGCACCGGCTTAAGCCCGTTATTGTTGGCCGTGCAAAGCAGCCTCAGTGCCTTCGTGGGGTGATGGATGTCCTTCCTGTCGTATGGTACCATTCTTTGAAAGCATGGTTCACAGCTGTGATTTTCAAAGACTGGTTTCACCATCACGTGTCTTGTGTATTGGGTGTCGTCAAGGAGGTCATACATTACCAGACGAAGACACTGGGAATTCCTCGCGACCAGGTAAAGGCTCTCCTTCTCCTCGACAATGCACCTGCCCACCCGTGCGACAAGGACTTGGTTGCTGAGAATGGCCGTATTAGGTGCATGTTTCTGCCACCTAATACGACTGCTCTCATTCAACCAATGGACCAAGGAGTGATCGTGGCAACAAAGCGCCTGTACCGTCGGAAGTTCCTGGACAAGGTGATTGTGGTTCTCGAGGACGAGGACGAGCGCAGGGAAGGACGTGACACTCGAGGCAAGCGGACTTTGGAAAACCTTCGCCGCTACAACATCAAGTCTGCGCTGTACAACTGGGCTAGTGCATGGAAGGTAGTCCCTGTGAAAACTCTTGAAAATGGTTGATCTCGTCTGCTTCTCGGAACAGATGTGGAGTACGATTTCCTAGGGTTTGACGTGGATGACTTCCATGCACGGCTACGTACGCACGGCGACGATGTTGATGTGGACGATGTTCGTGAGTGGTTGGATGACGACGAGGGCGATCCTGGGTATCAGACGTTGTCTGATATCGAGATCGCGTCTTCGGTTGCTGGTGTCAGTCCCGAACTTGAAGATTCCGACGACGAAGGCGATGATGATGCAGACTCCGCCCAGCAGGACACTACTCCAGCCATCCCCAAGCTGAGCGCACTCCGGTAACATCTAGAGTTCGTCCTAGACTACCTGGAACACCCGGACTGTGACAGGGAGATGGGGCCCTTGGGACTCGTGGAGGAAGTGCGTGCTTTCCGACAGCGCATCATCAATCGCCAGAATCGTCGGTCCTTGCGTCAGTCAACGATTGACAGTTTTTTCAGGCCCGTGACCCCCGCTGTGCCAAGCCCTGGTTCCACTCCGTTGCCTCCCCAAGACAGGCCCTCATGCTCCGAGCCACAGCCCAGCACATCAGCTACAGTGGAGTCACCGCTCGACGTGAGTTTGCGGCTGTCTTCAGAGTCTTCTGTAGTCGGTACGCCATCACCACTAACCACCGATGCACCCCTTGGACGCCTGCCAGTGATACTCTTGGGCTCTGACAGTGAAT
The DNA here is from genome assembly GCF_032717465.1 of Coenobita brevimanus. Classification (NCBI taxonomy): domain Eukaryota; kingdom Metazoa; phylum Arthropoda; class Malacostraca; order Decapoda; family Coenobitidae; genus Coenobita; species Coenobita brevimanus. The sequence goes on from NC_137051.1 coordinate 24,896,567, forward strand.
AAACAGCAAGAACTTCTCCACTAGACCACACGGGAATTTTGAGTGTTGTGCAGTGAAAAAAACGGTGTGTTGTGTTAAGGTTTTCAAGTTGGGAGAAAAGACTAAGTAGAAAAGAAATTTAACGTAACTAACCTTCTTTGTTTTGGCTTTGGAAACTTAAAAAAACTTGGGAAAAGTTAATGTGCAACACTTAAATTTAATGGAACATTATTTGGACTAAAGTGAACACTGTGAAAAGAACAGACTTCTGTGTGTTAGTGACTAAGTTCAGTGCAAGACTTCAGGAAGAGTGTAGTGCAAGTGCTTCAGGAAATCGTTCTTACTGTCAGAGTCCGAGAGGAGGCGGTTATTCATCGAGGTGGCCAGGGACTTGCTGTAAGTAGCCAGAATGTTTCATGTTGTACTATTTTCCATACTATATTTACCAGAATGTTTCATATTGTATTTTTTCCCATACTATACTTACCAGAAAGTGTCATACTGTACTTCTTTCCATACTAAACTTACCTCATGCATGTGCAGTAGGAATGTGTTTTTCAGAGTTCGGTTAGGTTCGGTTAGGTTCGGTTAGAGTCCATAAGTACCAGAATGTTTATTAATGTATGAACATACTTCTAAACCCACATTTTATGTTTCTATTGCATTTATTTCAGTCATTTATGTGCCTTATTGGTGCGATTTGGGTGTTAAATAGGTGCTATGCATGTCCGGAGGGAGTTGTATAGGCGTTTCTCTGTGTTAGGGTCCGTAAGTACAAGTCCATAAGCTGGGGCCCAATATCCGGACGAAACCAATATCCGAACCTACCGATGGCTCTATTGATCCGGATATTGGAGGGGTTACTGTAATTATTCCAATTTAGTGTTTGCTGCTCTGATATTTATTGTTTATTTGAGTGTTGAGTTCTTGTATTTGTTGTACGGTGTCTTGTGTATTGGGTGTTGGGAAGTGTTGTTGTGTGTCACAATGACTGCTGAGGCCTTGAATTTCTGGTGTGAAGTTGGGATTGTTTCTCTTTCTGTTGCCTCTAGGGATGTGTCTTTTGTCTGCATTTTGAATAACTGTATTGAAAGTGTGCACAGCGGTGTTGATGTTTGTGATGGATGTACTGTTGAATGTTTCAGAGTGTTGTTCTGTTTCAGTTGCAAGTGTCTCCCAGTTGGCTTTCTTATAATTAGTGTATGTGTGTCTGTGGCCAGCTGGGGCGATTCTGGTTTTGGTAATGATGATGATTGTGAGGTGGCCAGAGCTAAGGATTTTGACCATTCTCCAGGATGTTGTGGGGGTGAGGTCTGGGGAGCAAAAGGTGATGTCAGGGGATGATGGGAGGAAGAAGTCTTGGTGTGGGATATGGGTACGTTGATTGAGATTGTTGAGGGTGAAAAGATTTTGTTTGGGATTGTAGTACCAGCCCACTGTCTGTGTTAGGGTTGTTGACGTGCTAGGCCGACGCTGTGGCATTGAAATCACCACCCAGGATGATGATGGGTATTTTAGTGATGTTGTGTATTTGAAGAGAATGATTGTGTGGTAGTGTGGGGAATGATTGGGGGGGGATGTATGTATTGGCGATTGTTATGTGTAATTTGTTGCCAGAGCGTATTTTAATCGATTGTATTTCTGTTGTGATGTCGTTGGGGGAGAAGGGATTTTGTGTGTGCACTAGTATCTGAAAAATTGATGGATTGGTGTACCAGGGTGCTGAGTTCACCACCACCTCCGTCATCCCGTCTTGTCTGAAGGTGGTGAAGTTATGAAATGTAGGTGTTTTTTGTGTTCTGCATAGTTTTATTTCTTGTAAGATGGCAGTGTGTATGTTTTGTTGTTTGAGGAATTGTGTAAGTTCTTGTGTTTTGGTGTTTATGCCATCTATGCATATTTAAAGAATGTTAATGTTGTGTGTGCGATAGGTGTTGGGTGCTGGTGGGGGTGTGGGTGGAGGAGAAGGGGTAGGAGAAGGTTTTGATAGAGATAAGGGTTGGAGTGGATTAGATTGGGGTAGAATGGGAGGGGTTGGGGGATTGGATGGTGTGGGAAGGATCAATGGGTTAGGCTGAGGAGGTATGGAGGAAGTAAGGGGCTGGTGGGAGGGTTATAGGGTGGGAGGAAGGAGCATAAGGAGTAGGTCCAGGTATTCTTGTAATGTTCTCTGGATGTAAGTGTTGTGCAGCCGAAATGGGTCCAGTTCTTGCAGGAACAGCAGTGAACTGAACCCTTTGTCAGCCAACTCGAAGTGATGTGTTTTGAGCATGGTGGGCATATGTATTTGTTGATAGTGTTAGATTTACTGTTTAAAAGGACATTGATGAATAAGAGGAAGAGAAATGGTGATAGGACAGAGCCCTGAGGAACACCATTATTGATAGCTCTAGGAGAAGATGGTTGCCATCTACAACAGCAGCAATAGAATGACCAGAAAGGAAAGTAGAGATGAAGGCACAGATAGCAGGATGGATACCATAGGAAGACAGTTTGGAAATTAAAGATTTATGCCAGGCTCGACTGAAAACCCTTGAGATGTCAAGAGCAATGACAAAGCTTTTGCCAAAGCCCCAAAAGGAGGATGACCAGAAGTGTGAACGGTAGGTGAGAAGATCGCCAGTGAAGCATCCCTGGTGGAACCCATACTGACAATCAGAAAAAAGGTTGTGATAGGAAAGGTGCTTAAAAATTTTTTTTTTTTGTTAAAAGGAAGCTTCAAAATATTTGAAATACAGGATGTTAATATGGTTACCACCCAGTGCAGTAAATGATTTCCTTGTGTACAGGAAACCATCTAAATGACAAGCCAAATGGTTTCCTGTACACCAGGAAATTATTTACTACACTAGTTGGTAACCATATAATCAAATTATGGCGCCTGGTGGTTTAGTCGGTACTTAAGGCGTTCGAATCGGATTAAGCCAGTGCAGGTTTATATCCAAGGGATGGTTGGGGATTATTGTTCATGCAATGCCAGTCAAAGATGAGTGAGGCTGGTCACACTCATCTTAAATTTCAGGACCAACTTGCCTAGCCCTCATCTCCTTCGCTCCTTATGGGGCAACACAGGATTAGATGATGATGATGATGATGATAAAGCTGTTGGGTAATAGTTAGATGGCTGGAAATGGTCACCCTTCTTTGAGACAGGCTGAATGAAAGCAGACGTCCAGCAAGAACGAAAGGTGCAAGTTGCCAGACAAAGACGAAAGAGTTTAGGTAGGCATGGTGTAAGCACAGGAGCATAGTTCATGAGGACAACACGAGGGACCCCTTCAGGTTCATATGTGTTGTTAATGTTGAGGCTGGTGATGGCAGAAAATATATTAGTTAAAGAAATTTTAATATCAGCCATGAAGAAGACAGAGGGGGGAAGTGATGGAGGAACAGTACCAGAATCATCTAAGGTGGGATTGGAGGAGAAAGTCTGAACGAAGAGTTCTGCTTTTTCAGTAGAAGAAATAGCTACAAAGCCATCAGAGTGGAAAAAAGGAGGGAAGGATGATGAGGTAAAGTTGTTAGACAGGTTTTTGGTAAAGTGCCAGAAGGAGCGGGAAGAATTTGAATCGGAGAGTTCTGAGCATTTAGTACAGATGAAATTATTTTTAGCAGAACAAAGAATAGACTTAGCACAATTCCGGGCAGAAACATAAAGAGATTCAGGGGTGGTTTGGCTCCAGTACATTTTGCAGGCTTTCTTCTTCTTGTGGACAGCATTAGATCAAGCATGATTATACCAAGTTTTTTTTTTTTTTTTTACACGTGTATGCCTCCATGCCGAGAAAATAACCTCTTTAATGCGCAAAGCACACGCAGATGGCACTCAGACATGGAAGTAATAATCATTGCGGGGAAAATTAAAGAAGTACTGCCTGAGGGCCTCCCAATCAGCAGCTCCAAAGTGCCACAGTCACCACTTCTTAGGAGTGTCCACAGGCCTTACTGGGGCAGTAAGACAGGTTAAGATGGTAAGGTTGAGATCAGAGGAGCCCAGTGGAGAGAAAAGATTAACAGCATAAGCAGAAGGATTTGTTGTAAGGAAGAGGTCAGGTATGTTGGAATTCTCTCCAAGGTGGTCAGGAATATGGGTAGGGTGTGTACAAATTGCTTTAGGTTGTTTAGGATAGAAAAGATGTAGGCTAATTCACCAGATGGATCAGTGAAAGGAGAGGAAAACCGAAGATGGTGGTAAACATTGAAATCAAGAATGGAGATTTAAGAGAAAAGAGAAATCAATAGGATGTGTTCCATCTTGGAAGGTTTGCATTTTGTGAGGTTGGTAGGTAAGGATGGGGGACACTCACCATCCACTTACTTTATGTAGTGCTGCTCTCAGGTGACTGCCCTTTCCTCTCTTTCTTCCTTCCTTCCTTCTGTCCTTCCTTCCTCTTCTGTCTTTCTTCCCTTCATTCTTTCCTCTTCCTTCTGCCTGCGGGTGACTTTACACTCTCTCTTCTGTCTTTCCTTCATTCTTTCCTCTTCTGCCAATGGGTGGTTCTACACTGAGTGACAAGCCAAATGGTTTCCTCTGTACCAGGAAACCATTTACTACCTGGGTGGTAACCACATAACCAAATTATGGAGCCTGGTGGTTAGTGGGGAATGAAGGCACTCCAATCAGATTGAGCCAGTGCAGGTTTCTATCCAAGGTGTGGTTGGGGTTCATTGCTCACGCAATGCCACCCAGGGATGAGTGAGGCTGGTCACTCTCATCTTAAATGTCAGGACCAACTTGCCAAGTCCTGGGCTCCTATGTTCCTCTTGGGGCAGCACATGATGATGATGATGATGATGAATGAATGATTGAAAGTGCTCTAATGCTATGATGTGAGGGAGCAAGCTGGTCATGAGATATGACTTTCTTGAGAAATAGGTATTCATTGATCTTGAATGTTACCATATGCTAAGTAGAGTTTTGAGTGTACAAGGGAGGGTGTGTTGAGCCCTTGTTTAGTTTAAGAATAGTGATGATTTTCATATTTTTTCAAATGTTGGGAATGCTTTAAATGTGTGTATGAGTAGTTTCTAATGTTTGTGAGGACTTGGATGCTGTGTGATCCTGTTTCAGGTTGTTGATGCCATGTGGTCCAGTTCTCGTAGTTTTTTATTTTCTTGGTGCTCTTATGTTTGTGTTCTAGATTGAAGGGGAGTACAGTTTGGTCAGTTAGAAAGGACTGCTTTTGCAGAGAAAATTATTTTCTCAGTCTCATTGTGTGTTGGCATAAGATGAATTGTGTTTGAAAGGACTGCTTGTGCAAAGAAGAATGTTTTTCAGACTCAGTTTGTGTTGGTGCACAGTGAGTTATGTTTGCATAATTATACAAGTATGTCTGCATGTTCTTTGTATAAAGGAATGTGTTGGGTATTAGTCATGGCAGCATTGGCCTTGGAGGTGCTTGTTTGTGATGTAGTGATATTATTAAGTGTTTTGTAGAACAAGAGGGATCTGTGGAGTGGCTAAATGATGTTACAAAGACTTTGCAGTTTTCTGTTTTCTTTGTGCTAATTGTGTTGTCAGTTTCATTATTTAGTTGCTGGACCCATGTTGTATTGTTGTGTGTGTGCGTCAGAGGGGAGTTGTGTTTGAGTGAATCGTAAAGGTTTATTGGATTGGTAGGTAAAATGAATACCTGATGTAACTTTTAGGGGAGGTAACTATAGTAACTTCGATGATGCAGTGGCCCCAGGATAGTACTGCTGGTGCATAACCCACCATAGATTCAAGAGTCCTATGTTATGTACATTAGATGAGCCCTTTGGCAAATCACCTGTGGTGTCTGCCATCACATTTACAGTGCATGTAGCTCTTAGTTGTAATGTTTTATGGTGTGTTCATGGATCTCATGACAGAGCAATAAATACTGGACATTGAAATTCAAATACTCTCTGATGAACAGTCCACCCCTTAACCACGTAACCAATTCCAGATGTCCTCTGTGACTTCAGATTGCATGTTATTACAGTAAACTCTCAGTTATCTGGCCCAACACAGTATCTGGGGTTGCTGTCTTTGCTCTATTGATGCAAAATCTGGTAAAAATTTACAATATCTGGTGCCCAAACAGGGCATAACTGGCAGTTCTGTGCATCATCTGGCGTCGAGGTCTATCAGCCGGCTTGTAAACAGTAGCCAACCAGCGGTGTATTACTGTATTTTTTCATTATTTTATTGTATTTTATGCTTAATTTTCATCTTTTACTCATGGGAGAGTATTTAAGATAGAAAGTTGAGGCATTTAATAAAGCAATATCTGGCTCAGCTGAATATTGAGTCGATGGGGGGTACTAGGCAATATCCTGCATAGAGCTTGGCTGAATTATGCTGGATGATTGAGAGTTTACCCTATACTGTTGAACTAAGAGATGATATTCATGGCAGATGTCCAGAGTCACATTTATATGAAAATAATAATGACATTAATGCAATGTATATTCTGTGTTTACAGACTATTCAGATATAAAAAAGGACTCCAAGAGACAGGAGCATCTTGAGTCTTTGACTGTGGTGCTGGCTCAGTACCTAGGAGCAGAAAACCTTCCCAACTCAGCTGATCTGCAGGGCATCTTTGGTCGTGTATGTACAGTGCACTTTTTGTTTAATATAATAGGCACTGCTGATTAGATATTGAATATTGCACAATTATGTGTGGAATAAAGTTTTAACTTTGAGGACACTCACCATTCATTCACTTGATAATGTATCTCCAACAGGTGATTAAGTTGAGTTGCAAGTAAAATAGTTGTGTGTATATCCATAAAACATTTCCCTGGGGTAGAGGAGAAAGAATATTGATCCCATATTCACTACTTGCTGAGCAGAGTAAAAACGTGACAGGGTGGTGTGGACTAGGGATTTCCTAACCATCGGTATATCCCATGAAGCAGTTAGTCCTCGGTTTTGTACTTGCTCAAGACTCATAAAATATTAGTAGGCTCATACGGTTGTGTGAAATGTGAGAAGTGGGAATGAAGAGAATGTAGAAGTTTTGAAGGGTTTCAAGGAAGCTTGGTATGATGACTGTGCAAGACAGTAGTGAGAGAGAGTTGTCATTGTTGTTAGTAAACCCAAGTCTGTCTGTCCAAGCAAACCAGTCACCCAGAGGTAAGTAACTGCTTTTGTGGAAGTGGCCATTAGGTGCATGACTGTATATCACAGTGGTACTCAAATGGTGAACCGCGGTCTGAATCCAGACACAAATGAGCTTTGGTATGGACCCCAGCGACTTCCATCACTCAATTTTCAGTATCCCCCTCAAACTAAAGAGTCGCAGTACTTAACATCTTTGGATGAATTTCGCCCAAAATACGGCTCAAATACATTTAACTTTATCCGGCAACCATTATAAATTATGTTTAGTTACTGGAGTTATACAGACTTGTCCATTTCGTGGCTATAATGCAGACTAGTGAGACTAATGATTAACAAAGAGGCCACTATTTTTTCCAGCTGTTCTAGGTGCTTGCACTCATAGTAACGAGATTTTCATATTTATAAATGACATATTATCAATGTCATTTCGTCAGGATTTAACATTGTTAACAAGAGAACAGGAGTCCCCGCCGCAAGAATACTGTATTTAACAAGCTGCTCTGCACCTACCCACAGACTGTTGCCATTAGCCTGTTCAAATGATGAGTTGACAGAGGGATACTGACAATTGTTAGACTGTTCACTGGTACATGGTGTGGTGCTAAAGTGATGGTGGAAGTGCTAAAGTGACTGTGCGCTAATAATTTGTTCAATAGAAGAGTTTCCTTTTGTCCTTTTGAGAAGTTGGAAGTTTGGAGAACAGATTCTTTTGTTTTACTTTACCACCTTTCTAACAGGAGAGAATATATACTTTAAACCTTGTTTTTAATTTGGTCAGGGTATTAACTTTCCACACAGTCCCATTATATTAACATAAATGAGAGTGTTTGATTCCATTAGTGATATTAGATACATGATTTTTCATCCGGACCTCTGTCATAAAGGAAGAGAATATGATTAGACCTTCAGAGAAAGTAATTGAGGAACCCTGGTATAGCATATACATTGTGTAGAGATCCGGTACCCCTTTGTGGTAGGCAGTGCCACACCAGAGGTGGATCAGGGCCCTTCCTGTGACTGGCTGCAGGGAAATATGAGGAGGTTTGGCTCCTAAGTTTATGCCATACCTGCTCCACTTAGAGTGCACAGCACCACCTTGTGTCAAGTCTTCAACAGTGCGAATGAAGTGAATGTTTGGGAAGGTGTGACCCTCAAAAAGTCCAGCAAAATGAAGAGGGAGTTGCTTCACTGGGAATGATATATGGCAGGAAGGAATTTCATATCATTCATATCGTTTATAAAGGCTCCAACATTCTTATATGCATCAGCCTTGGTCACCTAATGGCAGCTCTCCATGCTGGTCTCTTCATGGCAGCCTTCCTGTTCAGTCCCTCATTCCTGAGGGTCACACTCTGTGATCTTGTCCCAGGTTTTTTTCAATCTGCCTCTTGCAACTCAACCTCCAGCATTCACACTTCTCACCTTTTCAACCAAGCTGTCATCCTCCATCATCTCAGCATGCCCAAACCCTCACGATCTATCCCTGCTCATCATAACAGCAGAACATTCTGGTCCCATCCTTCCTCTTAACTCTTCAATCATAATCCTAACCCCCTCAGGCCATGCTTTCAAGAAGGCACTACACATCCATAATCATTGTCATTTCTGTACCTTTAATCGTATGAATATCCTCTTCCCTCTACTGCCCAGGTCTTATTACCATATAGCATTATACTGCTAACACATGTTGCATAAAAAGATCCTATAGCATGGAAGGAGAGCCCTGTCATTGACAAGAGAGGCAACAGGTCCCTGAACTTTTTCCACCCACCCCAGCCCCACGTCAAGCACATAACACGACCCCCTGGTAACAAAACTCTTCCACACATACTCACAAGATTCTTCAGCAAGATCATTCCTTTCACACCTGACATTACTTACATGCTCTCCCCGACATACCACACACAAAATCAGCATCTTTTCGCAGTCTACCTCTAACAACACTTCATCTCCTATGCACCCACTTACTGCAAACTCTGCACAAGATGAGTATCTTCCTACACCCTTGTGGCAAACTGCGTATGGCCACACTCTCTATGCTCTGACAGTATTGCCATGAGCCCTGGATGTCATCATTTTGTTTTATCCACATTTACTCTGAAACTCATTTGCTTCATTCCATCTCTCTTTTTTCGTAAATCTTTCCACTTTCTTCCTTTCATTCTTTGCAGTCAACATCAAGTCATTAGCGTACAACATTTTCCATGGGATTCCATTTCTGAAGTCGGGTGGGAGAGCTTCAGGCACCATGACAACAATAAAGGGCTCAAGACTGACTCCTGATGTACGCCAGCATTGACAGAAAACTCATCACTTAGATCTCCATTCACTCTCACTAAGGTGCAGGCACCCACATATATAGCCATAACCACTCCAACCAGCCATTCCTCTATCCCAAGCTTGCTCATTGCCCACTTCACCACCTGTCAAGGGACTCTGTAAAGCAGGTATACACGCACAGGCGAGCCCGTCCGGTGGCCTGAAGAGGCTGGCCTCAACGAACAATGCTGTACTCACACACGATTCAATCGGCCTCACGTCTCAGCTCAGTTTGCAAGCGAAACGCCGTGGCGTGAGGGTGGCCATGGATGCTTCGCTGCCCGCAGATGACCTGGAGCTGTATGCTATTGGGGCTGTTGCCGCGGCCTATATTGCAAATAATAGAAAGAGGAGGAAAAAATGAACCAAATGGGCAAAAGACTGGTTGATGAGGAGTAAATTGTCCCATCTGACTCTGTTGAAAGAATTGCGGTGCGAGAAAAGTGACTCGTTTAATTACTTGAGGATGGACGAGGATTCCTACCTGCAGCTGTTGTCACTGGTTTCCCCAATAATAATGAAGAACGATACCTGTATGAGTGCTATTTCACTGTATGAAAGACTGACAGCCACACTGAGGTTTATTGCCACAGGTTGCTCGTACGAGGATTTAAAATTCTCCCACACAACTGACACAAGACCGACGCCTGACGTCCTACGGTATCCCACACACACTCAGTTTGCCTGAACCTGACTGGAGTCTGACCACGAAAATCTGTCCGTGACAGATCCCAGGACAACTTTTGAGGCCGCCTGCGCAGGCGCCTGTTCCCTACCCACACGGACCAGCCTCTTCAGGCCACCAGACGGGCTAGCCTGTGTGTGTATGGCCCACTTAAGAAACCATCTCCAAATCAACAAAAACAAATTACAACTTCATTTTCTTTCCTATATGTTTTCCTGAAGTTGTCAGTCAATGAAAATGGCTTCAGTGGTCCCTTTGCCTGACATAAACTTAAACTGTATCTCATCAATATTCACTCTTTCCCTTATTGTATCTGCAAAGACTCTCTCCATTACCTATATTATCTGGTCCAAAAGGTGCCAGAACAGCTCAGTGGTAGCGCTCGCACTTCACAACTGTGGAGTTGGCAGTTCGAGCCTGCACCAGGGTAGCATATTTCTGGTGAGAGATGTAATGGGCTCTCCAAGGATCTCTATGCCCAACAGAGTTAAGCAAACCCTTCTCTGTGTCCTCCTACTTTCTCTATACTCATATCAATGCCAAAGGTGGCTGTTGTGTATATGTATGCAACAACTTATCTTGCTCTCATGTTCCTGAACTTGCATCTTCAGAATTCTTTACTCGTTGGCTTCGGCTTTCTTGTTATTCTGGGTAAATAAATTGTCTGCTTCTGTGCTTTTTATGCATAATTAAACAGGAGGTACACATGGGAAACTAGTTTTACATACAGAAAAAACTCAATTAATCGGAATGCATGGGGATTCTTCCATTTCGGATATGGAATTTTCCAGATAACCAAATGGTACACTTGGAAATCTTCTGGGAGGTCAGACAAATGAAATAGGACCAACTTGGAACTTTCCTTTATTTCATAAAGTACTTTATTCAGTATTAGATACAGTACAAGTAAGATACAGTACAGGTACACTACAATACACAAAAAAGACAGCAAGAGAAATTGTACAGGACTGAATACAAACCAGCAAACATTACCAAAAATTATTTAAAGAAAAATTTAGCATATATTACAGCCCAAAACAATTTTGAAAACTTAGCTGCATATACTACTTTATCCTGTACTGTACAGAACTAATCAAGAATTATAGGGGCATCATTAGGATCATGAGATGAGGATTCAGACAGTGGAGAAGGAGAAGTGGAAGGAACAAGGTCAGGAGCTGAAGTGGAAGGAACTGGTTCAGGAGCTGAAGAAGTGGAAGGAACTGGGTCAGGAGCTGAAGATGTGGAAGGAACTGAGTCAGGAGCTGAAGAAGTGGAAAGAACAGGATCAGGAGGTGAAGAAGCAGAAGGAACAGAGTCAGAAGCTGAAGCAGAGGGAATAATTTTCTGTCCATGCTTTACCATAATTTGCCATAATTGCATTCCAGTTATACGGATGTGCCAATGCATCGGATGCCGGTTAATTGAGCTTTTACTGTATTAGGCTTCGCCATGTATAAATCAATCAGGGTAAACAAAAACAATTTGCCTTACCATTGCTTCACTGATCCTATTTCAAAGCAAATGGCAGACTAGATATCACATGGCAACGGGTACATAACATCCTAAAACATGACGTATGAATGAAAATTCTACAACCAGTCATTGCTGAGATTTTAAAGAATATCTGGATTCCCCCCCCCCCCCCTGGTGAATGGGAAAATGATAACTGTTCTCGGGGTAAAAAACAAAAAAAAAAAACTCTGAAACTAATGGAAATTCAGCTTCCAAAAACTCATGAATTTTCCTTTTTTATGTGTACAGTGGGGCACCAACTTTCACTACAGCATGATTCACGGAATCCACTTTCGCGGCATGCACCAAATATTCCCTAACTTCCACTTTCGCTTGAAAAAAATCGATTTTCGCGCACAAATTTTGGGTTTGGGACAATATTTTGAACTTTGAATTTCCTGCACCGCCCGCCCGCAACCCACCGCCATCTTGAATGACGTCATGTCAACACTCTGTCCACCCATTCCCGCCATTGTGTACGAGCGTGCTAGCTCCATTGTGTTGGATTCTCACGGTTCAATGGCCTCTACTATACCTGGTAGTGTGGGGAAAGGGCCTGGTGGTGTGGGGGGAGAGCCTGGTGGTTGGGGGGAGGGCCGGGAGGCAGTGGTGGTGATAAAAAGTGGCCGGGACATTCAAAGTCGGGAGGAAAGGCCAAGGCTAAAAGAGAGTGGAAGTTTTGCATCAAGTTGCATCTGAGGAGGCAGAGAGAGAGAGTGGTAGCGAGACAGCAAGAGGTGGCGCCAATACATCTGGCGTGGCTAAATAAGCCCGCCACACGCCTCGGATACTTACCCCCAACATCCATTAAACACCTCAACCTGGTCTCTGTGGTATGTTTCTCCTCATATAATGTGTACTGTACAGTTTTTATTGTTTGTATCTCACAATGCAATGTACAATAGTGATTTGATGTACTGTATTGCAAGTGAAAATGAAAATCAGATGTTACTTTAGGATAACCGGGAACCATTTAGCCTTTTTGCCATAAAGACAATGCCCCAACTTTCGCTAATTCCACTTTCGCGCATTATTTTTGGACCCAATTAGGCGCAAAAATTGGTGCCCCACTGTACAACACATTTAGACATGACCTATAATTAGATAAAAAAAAATTACAGCATGCATTCTGAATATAGATACATGATTTCAGTCATGAACCAAGGCTTTACCCTACGTTATGTATTCATCTTTGTGGTAGGTGGTGGCGACCATCATCCACTCACTTGATGTAGTGCTGCCTACTTCTTCCTAAGCTTTTATCATTCTTTTTCTGTGCCTGCCCTCCTCTCTTCCTATTTCTCCTATCTTTCCTGTCGCTTCTTATTGCTTTTCTTTCCTTTACAGTTGGCTTTACATTGAGTGACAAGCCAAATGGTTTCCTGTAAACCAAGAAACCATTTACAGCACTGGGTGGTAACCATATAACCAAAACATATGTGCTCCCTACTTGTCAACAAGTGGGTTGGTGGAGGGTTAGTGCCCCTCCCGGTAAAACAAATAACTCAAAGTCAAATGGCCACCCCTTACAGGATTATGGCTTCTGGCAATAGATAGATAGATAGATGTATTCACCTGTGTTTGAGTGTTTTTTGTGTGTTTGTCCACAAAGTATCTCCAAAAGGGGTCAGTGAATTTCAATAAAATTTTGTGGAAAGGTGGGCCATGGGCCAACAAAGACTTGATTAAATTTGGGGGCAGATCCAGATCAGGATCAGGATCCTGCATTGGCATTGATGGAGGTATGCACTCTCTGGGTGCTTTCTTGTCTTTTATATATACTGGTATCATACTTGTTTGGACTGATCCATGCAAACTTCACATTCTTCTAATGTTTTGCCATTTTTAGGAGAAGGAAATCCAAACTTAACTACATTTTTGAAGCATTCATGAACTTATGCTTTTTCAGAAAAATAATTGTATTGCTTTCCATGAAGTTTATCTTCAGTGTGAAACTTTGTTGGACCTCACACTGTTGTTTTCTTGTATTTTTTGCTTTGTTGTTTTTTGGTTGCAATAAGAAACATAGATTTTTTTATTACCCCTTTGGGGTGTCTGTACCCTGGGTAAAAAATCACATATCCATACTGGAGTTACCAAAGCAGGCACGTCCTGTCTCTTGGTTTGGCTCTTAAGGGCAACTGACACTGATCACCTGAAAGCAGAATGAATGCAATGCATTCAAAGCATCTGAAATGGCATAACTTAAACAAAAATGCCAAAAAAGTTAAATGAGCAAAAAATACAAAAAAAATTTTCATTTGATCATAACCTGGCACCAAATCATTGTTGGCAAATCTGCATACACATAATATGGAGTATAGGTAGGCCTATCACCATATCAATAACTAGAAAAATTAGGCAACAGATAATGGTTGACAGGACTGTGTTACATTTTACCCCAGCTTGCCCTGTGTTATTTTTTTACCCAATTGATATATTTGGCGAAGCTTGTTTTGGGAAGTGTTATTATTATTTTCTTTGTACTTCTTTTTCTTGGTTCTTGATATTATACAGGGAGGTACCCTAGGGTAACCCAATTACTTGTGCCAAATACAAGTATTAATGACTTTGACTTATTTTTGAATGTCATATACAGTACTCAATTTTGGTGCAAAAACTGCGTATTTGAAATTGAAATATCTCGAAAACTAATCGAGATACAGCTTTTTGGTTGAAAATCCTATGATAAAAATGTTTGCCGAGAATTTTGACTGAATTTTTTGCCATTTAGCCTAGTGGAAAGTACCAAATTTATCTGTTCATTGTTTTCTTTGTAACACATTTTAGATAAAACCACAAAAGCTGTAAAGCTGTAACTTTACTGAAATGTAGCTGTGGTCCCTCTCATTATCTGAAAGGGATATGGTTACAGTCAAGCATACAGTTAGCCAGTTATTGGGACAAATGTAGAATGTACCCATGCTTCATTTATTTGTTCCACACCTTTGTCTTCAGATTTTGTTGATTTTATGCAAGAAGCTACCTTAGGTTAATCTAAGTATATGTTCCAGATATGAATGACCTTGAACTACTTTTAAAGGTAACAACAAAAAATTGTGCAAATATCTATGCTGTGTTCATATGAAGTTTTTTGGCTGTGCATAATTACAAAGGCAATCAGTACCATAAATAGTTTTGGCGATGCTTCCTTACTGTTGCTACACAAGAAGTAATGAGGTAACTGCTTGTAATTCAGATTTTGTTGTGCAGTAAACATCTATTGGCAGTTATCAGTTGTTAACTCCAGCTGTCCTGATTCTTTGTAGGGAAGTTTACCTCTCCTGCATTATTGTTTTATAACCAGTATAAATTGTGCCTCATATGAGGCTTGCAGCATGACCAGTGCGGACTTTTATTATCCCTCATATGAGACCTGCAGCTTAGCAAGGGTTAAAGAAGTGATTGCCTCCACCTTTTCTATTTGCATCATAACCCATGTGTTGCATCATAAATAATGTTTGTATTTTTGCATAATGTATAATACTTTGTGTAATTTTATGGGTGTACTGTATATGCTGTTGCAATTTTGTTCTTATTTCTCTTTTAGCCATACTGCACATCATATTGTACCTGTAATAAAGCATGTGATATGCATTCATTATCAGGTCTGTGTGAACAGCTTTAGCATAACGGACAGTGACCACAACACAGTAGGGACGGGAGTGTACTTAGCAGCGTCAGTATTTGACCATTCCTGCAAGCCCAATGCGTTTGTTACCTTCCAAGGCACTCGCCTCATTTGTCGTGCCTTGGTGCCCTTCACCAACTTTGACATCTCTAAGGTATGTAAGGAACTAGGGATTAGTGAAACTTTTGTTTTTATAGAGCACAGGTATACCTCGATATACGAGACCTGTAGATGCAATACCCTGGCTTAGCGATGGGGGTGGAAATACCACCATACCCCACCAAACAATGGCCATACCTCATTTAAATGATGGGTTTTGATTTTTATAACTGATTTTGATAATATTTTAGGAGAAAATTGTGTGTTTAGGTTGATTTATAAACTGCTTTTAGACTTAGATTAATGTGTTTTGGTGATAAGTGGGGTGAACATTGTCATTTTGGGGTACAGTTTACTAAGTGATTTTTTCCAGACAATTTTTAGATTTTATGTGTTCGTTTTAGTGAGTTATTTACAGATGTTAGGCTTAGATTAGCTTCTTTTACAGCTGTTAGGCCATTTAGATTGACTTTACAATCTAAACCTGTTTTTTAACTCATTTGGGTGGGTTTCGGACTTGGCTGGAGGGAAAACCCAAGACTCAAAAATGCATCCCTAGCTATACTTTACATGTTGAATCTTCCCAGAGATAAGATACCCTGCCAAACGATGGGTTTTTGTTTAACCAATTGCATCGTTAAGCTGGGGTATACCTGTACAGTGTACTGTACGGTGATCTGTTTTTTCTGGATCACAGTCATGGTAGGGAAACCCATTTTTATGCAGCTAGGAGTTAGCCTAAGTGAGTTTGGGATTCCTTGCTCCTCCAAAATATATATTCTAGCTATTTTGAAATGCTAGTTACTGCCATTGACACCAACAAGATATGCCACAATCATCCATTTAGCAGGTTTTATAAACAGTGATGTGCAGAAGGGAGTATGCACTTAATGTTGTAGGCCAGCTGTAGGACCCCTCAGCTGTCCCATCACACACTAAGTTTAGTCATTGTGGCAGTGTTTTCATTTTTCTGTAGTTTACTTCTCTAGTTCATTTTTGCACCTTGTTGCCTTCGTCATCATACTCCTTATTGTCATCATCATAGTTTGGAGCAATGCTGTTGTGTGTACATCTTGTAACAGACAGGTCTACAACAGATATATTTGTGTTAGAGGTTGGCTGCAAGAGAGTGTGTGTTGTTCAGAAGTGTTCAGGAAGATGACAATAAAATGGAGTATTGCAAGAGATGAATGCTGATTAAAATGAGTGAGTTCTGTTTCCTGGAAGACATGGTGAGTGGAAGTGGAGCAGTGGCATAGCAAGGATTTGTAAAATGGGATGGCCAAAGGGTGGCCAATTCTAATTCTGGGGTGGCCTACTCAGAAACATTAAGGATGTCCAGGAGTATGCCCTGGAGATTTGTGTTGGTCAGGTATATTTTAGGGGTGACGAGTGACACCCTGGCCACACCTCAGGATACTCTGCTGAAGAGGAGGAGCAAAGTCTACTTCCCTCACTAGAATGAGAAGTGAATGGAAGAAATTTAGGGAACTATTGCCATTCCTGTCTGTTAAGGGGCACTCCTCTTGTGCTAATGGTACTGTCTATAAAATATAATGCCAGTACGAGTCATCACTAAAGGTCCTCCCCCCGAGGCTGGGGAACAGTTAGAGGGCCAGGACAATCACTCCAAACGAAAATATATGGTATCACTTCACTTTATATCATGCATTTTACTATTTGTTAAGCACTTGTGCTGTTATTTGGCGATAGCATTGGCGTTTCAGTGGCCTTTCATGCAGAAAATAATATGAAAGGCTGACAGTCTCAGCGAATGTAAATGTTGAGCGGCCATCTTGGCTTAGTGACATGTGCAGGTGTATGGATGGAGGAGGACTACTGGGCCTTGGTAATGGGCTGTGAAGCCTATGCCCAGAGTTGGACACACACACACACACACACACGCACACATGCACACACACACACGCACACACACACACACACACACACACACACACACACACACACACACACACACACACACACACACACACACACACACACACACACACACATGGTACGGACAGAGAGTAGGAGAGAAGAGGGTATTAATAATGTCAAAAATAATTTGAAGGTGATATATACTAATGTTGATGGTTTCATATCGACAAGGATCGAAATTAATGATTTCTTGAGAGAACATGAACCTGATGTCATGTGCTTTGGAGAGACCAAATTAAGAGAAGATATTGATGTTCATTTGGGAGATGGTAAATACAAACTGTGGAGAAAAGACAGAAAAGATAAAAAGGGAGGAGGAGTGATGATAGCAGTGAAGAACAGCATAAATGTAGATACTGTGGAAATGGGAGAAGGCAGGGCTGAAGTGATATATATGAAATTAGAAACTGGAGAGAATGTTAAGAGAGATATGGCGGTAGTGTATGTTCCCCCAAAGACGAGAGCATGGAAGGATGACGAATACCATGAGATGTTGTCAGATATGGCTAGCTACTTGCAAAAAATAATTGAGAAAAGCAATAATATAATTTTGGTGGGTGACTTTAATTGTAAAGAGGTGAACTGGGAGGAATGGTACTCGGGAGGCGGCGAGGATTCGTGGGGCACTATGTTATTAAATATAATAATGAATAATGTGATGACGCAATGGGTCAAAGAAGAGACACGGTTTCGAGGTGAGGACACACCAGCAAGGTTAGATTTACTGTTCACCAAAGAACCCGATGTAATAGAATCATTGGAATATCTCTGTCCTTTGGGAAAAAGTGATCACGTGGTCATTGAGTTCCAGATGTTAATAGGAAACGTCGAGCCAAGAGACGAGCTTCATAGACAGGGAAGATACAACTTTGGGAAAGCAAATTTGACAGGATTGAGAAACTTTTTTGAAAATGCAGATTGGAGAAAATTAAGAGAAACAAGAGAGATACAGAGGAAGTGGGATATCTTTCTAGACCTCTATAATTTGGGAGTGGAAAAATTTGTACCAAGAGTAAGAGGGAAAGAAAACAGGAAAAAGGAGTGGTTTAATAGAAGGTGTATGATGGCAAAAAAAGAGAGAGATAAGGCGTGGAACAATTGGAGAAAGAGAGGTAACGACAGAACAAAGGAAGAATATAAAAGAACAAGAAATGAATACACAAGAATACGTAGAGAAGAAGAAAGGAATTTTGAAAAAGGTATAATTGACAAATGCAAGGATGAACCCAAACTGTTTTATAGATTTGTTAATGGCAAACTGAAACAAAAGGAAGGAATCACCAAGCTGAAAGTAGAAGGAGAGGTCTTTAAGGATGCAGCAATGCAAGCAGAAATAATGAACAAACGTTTCCAGTCAGTTTTCACTAAAGAAAAGGAGCTTGTGGAAGGGGAGGGAGTGATTAGAAATGTTCCGGTGATGAAAGATATAAAAGTGGAGGTACAGGAAGTGTATAAATTACTGGAAACTCAAGATGTAAGGAAAGCCCCAGGACCTGATGGAATTTCTAATTGGTTACTGAAGGAATGCAGAGAACAACTGGCGGATAAAATTCACAGCTTAATTGTATGCTCACTGGAAGAGGGGAAAGTGCCAAAAGAATGGAAGAGGGCAAATGTGGTACCAATTTACAAGGGAGGAAACAGGGAAGAACCCCTGAATTATAGACCAGTGTCTCTAACCAGCATGGTTGCAAAATTGTGTGAGAGAATCCTGAAACAGATGGATAAAATATCTGGAAGAGATGAATATTTTGGCTGAATGTCAGTTTGGATTCAGAAGTGGAAGGTCATGTGTTTCTAACTTGTTGAGCTTTTACTCAAGAGCGATTGATGTGGTACAGGAGAGAGATGGTTGGGTAGATTGTGTGTACTTAGACTTAGAGAAGGCCTTTGACAAGGTACCTCATAAGAGACTAATGTGGAAACTAGAATATATAGGAGGACTAAAGGGGAAACTTCTGGAATGGATGAGAGACTTTTTGAGAGACAGACAAATGAGGACAGTAATAAAGGAAAAGATGTCTGGATGGAGGGAAGTAACAAGTGGAGTCCCTCAAGGCTCAGTGTTGGCGCCAGTAATGTTCCTGATTTACGTAAATGATATGGTAGATGGAGTGAACAGTTATGCAAGTCTGTTTGCTGGTGATGTAAAGATCTTGAGGAAGATAGAGGTTGAGGAGGATTGTAAAATACTGCAGGAGGATTTGGATAGGATACACAATTGGAGCCGGACGTGGGAAATGAAATTTAATGTAAAGAAATGTAAAATATTGGAAATGGGTAAAAGTACCAGGAGACCATCACTGAATTATTTTTGGGTAATGAATTAATCACAAAAAGGAGAGAAGAGAAAGATTTGGGAGTGCTGGTCCAAGATAGTTTGTCACCAGAAAAGCACATTAACAAGATAGTTGGAGAGACTTATAAACTCTTGACTAACATAAGAGTAGCATTTCATT
This sequence comes from Coenobita brevimanus, assembly GCF_032717465.1. Classification (NCBI taxonomy): domain Eukaryota; kingdom Metazoa; phylum Arthropoda; class Malacostraca; order Decapoda; family Coenobitidae; genus Coenobita; species Coenobita brevimanus. Next base: position 24,916,288 of record NC_137051.1, read on the forward strand.
ATATGGATGAGGAAATGATGAAAAAATTGATAGTGGCCATGATCCGCCCCAGGTTAGAATATGCAGCGGTAGTGTGGTCCCCACACAAAAAGAAAGATATAAACAAGATTGAGAGAATACAAAGAACAGCAACCAAGATGGTCCCCAGTCTGACAGACCTGTCATACAGAGAGAGGCTGGAAAAACTGGATTTGCCTTCGTTAGAGGAAAGGAGAAAGAGGGGAGACATGATTGCGGTGTTCAGGACCATGGTGGGAGTAGATAAAATTGACAAAGAAGATCTGTTTGTATGGGATAAGAGAGCAACAAGAGGACATGGAATGAAATTGAAAAAGTCAAGCTGTTTGAAGGATATCAAGAAATATAGCTTTCCTTACAGAAGTATAGACTTATGGAATAGCCTGGACAAAGAGATCATCCAGTCAAAAAACTTAAACGAGTTTAAAATTAAATTCGACTTATTGAGAAACAGCGACGGAAACCCACGAGCATAGTACATTCCGTGTATATCACAATTAGGTATATTAGGTAAATACAGGTACTTAAATATTTGGAACAACTTAGACAAAGAGGTGGTGCATGAGAAAAACATTCATGTGTGTAAAGGTAGACTTGATAAATGTGGATATGGAGACAGGACAACACGAGCATTGCTCAATTCCTGTATACTACAAATAGGTAAATACACACACACACTGAGTATAGGCCTGTTATTGGGACAGTGGTTATATGTGGTTGACTTGATTTCCAAGTCACAAGTTTCAGTATTTCACACACAGATAAAGGTAATACTTCATTTAATATTGCACACTGTACTATTTGTTAAGGACTTGGACTGTTATTTGGCAGTAACAGTGGTGTTTCAGTGGCCTTTCATGCACAAAATAGAATGAAAGGCAACAATTAAAGCCAATGTAAACACGGGCTTGCATGCGTCACAGTGTCTGCAAGAGATTCTCTGAGGTGGCGATTGAAAATATCATTGTAGGAGAATCATGATTAATTTTTTAATGTACCAAAACAGGGTATAACTTATGAATTATCATTATAGCAATTTATCACATAGCGAGGCTTCGTAAAACGAGGCTGCACTGTACAGAAATGAGTATATTGAGGTGTATGCACAGGGCAGTGCTGAATGAACGGATAATGGTTTGTTGCAAGAGAGATTTGGCATAAGAGTTAAATAGAGTAGTAATCCAAACTGGTAGGTTAGATGGTTTGGACAAGTTGAGAGGATGAGGGAGGATGACTGGGTGAGGAAAGTTCATCCACCCATCCATCATCCAATCCTACATTGTCCCATGAGGAGCGTAGGAGCCCGTGGCTAGGCGGTTGGTCCCAACATTTAAGATGAGAGTGAGTGAGGAGAGATACAAGTATAAATTTAGAGGGAAGAATTCCCAGAGGTAGACCGAAGAAAACATGGGAGGAGGTCCTATGTGGTGACCCCCCAGGGTAGGGGATTAAGGAGCGAAGTGGCTCAAAATTGTGAGACTGTAGAAAGGTCATTAGGTGGAAAGACTAACACATGCTAGCATGGTCCATGGACTCAAAACATAGCATAATATATGGTAACTTTTTCTCCCACTTAAGGATTGAGTAAGACAGAATTCAGAAAACAAAGTAAGGGAAAGCACAAAGGAGGAGGGAGATTTATCAGTAGCATGCCCAGTGCTACCCATACTTTGAAAAAGAAAAAGTTTCCTCTGTCATCAGGTTCACTTTTTTAAAAATCTAGGTGTACCTCCTCAAACCTACTCCAGGTCCAACAAATATACTTTCATCGACCAACTTTTCACTTAATTGTACAATCCAATTATCATCAAGTTAAAAGATATTAATCTCCCTTCTAGTGTGTACATACTATTTATTTTTCCCACCGTTTTATTCTGTATTTCATGTGTTCTTCTCTCAGGTTCGGATAAGCTACATTGATGTACTGACATGGACAGAGGAGCGAGTCAGAGACCTAGAAATGCGCTATTACTTCACCTGTGACTGTCCTGGATGCCATGATCCCATTACTGACCACATTGCCTCCAGTCTTGCTTGTGGTGGGTGATTGTTCTTGTTTGTATGTGCAGTCAGGAACAAGGGTTCAACTAATATTTTACCGCTTTTCAGCTCCTTTGCAGGCTGTATTCCCAAGCTGAGAGGGACTTGGTATGATTATCTGTCCCTGGATGATACTCTTGATGTGATGTGTCAGGAGGAAAATGGTGAACATGCATCAGGTGTGAAGTACATAATCTGAGACTGTATTGTACATGCCTTTGAGTGACTGTAAAATATAAGATCTGGTACTGATGGGTCATCAAGTCCTCTTTTTCTGGCGTTTTCTTGTACATGATGTGTTAGGAAAAACTCCTGCACAAGATTCAGGAGCTTTTGATCCCAACAGCTTCTTACATCTAGAGTATTCCAATTTATGTTTGTTTTGAAGTCTTCAGTTAATATAATTATTTCAGATTTCTCCTCCATTCTGTGTAGTAATGCTCTTAAACTCTGAATTGTACTTGCTGCCAGATCTTCATATTCACCTCTTTCCCAAGTGTTTGTTTTGGGTGGCATGTATAAATTTACCACATTTACTTTCCCTTCAGATGTGTTAATCTCTACTGCAGTTAGTTCCACTTGTGAGGGTATATCTAGTTCTGTTTCTTTGACTTGTAGATTTTTCTTTGTTAATATTATAATTCCTCCTCCTTTTCTTAAATTTCTGTCTCTTCTCCATATATTGTATTCCTCTTAAGTTTAGGGTATCATTTGATATCTTTGAGGTTAATTTTGTTTCAGTGAGGCAAATTATATGTGGTTCCTTTTCTTTGGTATAGTCTTTCATTTCTAATAATTTAGACACCATCCCATCTACATTTGAGTACAATAACTTATCATCTTGTAGTAGTAGTAGTAGTAGTAGTTGTTCCCTAGGCAGTCTGGCCAAACAGCCCCGAGTCTCTAAGGAAGGCCATGGCCGAGACCGGGCTTTCCCACAGAGCTCTCAAGGAGTGTATGTTGTGTTGTTGGCATAGGTGATTGTGTGCAATGCAGTCTTCCATAATGTGCTTAAACTTATTATCTTGCCATTGCTTGATTCTACTACCTTCATTCTTTTCATTCCCTGTTGATTATGTGCCACTTTTGTACCTGCAATCCAGTTACTTTGTAAAAAAATTTACCTTTTTCCTCTTCCTCTGATCTTTCCTTGTTCTTTGTTTTTGCTTCCTCCCTCTTCTCCGTTAGTATTCCCAGTTCCTCTTTAGTTAGGCATTTTTTTTATCCATCCATCCATCATCCAATCCTATGTTGCCCCAGGAGAAGCGTAGGAGCCTGGGGCTAGGCATTTGGTCCTGACATTTAAGATGAGAGTGAAATCTATCTATCTATCTATTGCCAGATGCCATAATCCCAAAAGGGGTGGCCATTGGACTTTGAGTTATTTGTTTTATGGGGAGGGGCACTAACCCTCCACCAACACACTTGCTGACATGTAGGGAGCATGTATGGTTTGGTTATATGGTTACCACCCAGCGTTGTAAATGGTTTCTTGGCTTACAGGAAACCATTTGGCTTGTCACTCAATGTAAAGCCAACTGTAAAGGAAAGAAAAGCAATAAGAAGTGACAGGAAAGATGGGAGAAATAGAAAGAGAGGAGGGCGGGTACAGAAAAAGAATGATACAGGCTAAGGAAGAAGTAGGCAGCACTACATAGAGTGAAAAACTTTTTTAAATTCCTCTTTTTACATGAGTTTGTTTGCATTTTTTAATATTTCCTCCACAGTGTTCACACTCTGGAAGATTACATTCAGAGGCCTTGACTTATTTCTCTGATATTTCCCTAGCCTTTTGTGTTCCTCTATCTTTATCACAGATATCCCCTGATACTGCCTTCAGTATGTTCGTTATATTTACCATCTCCTTTTTGTCTCTCGAGATTCTGTTTCTTATTTCTTCTTCATCAATACCAGTGATTACTATAGATTTGTTGATATCTGCTAAATCTTTGACCAGTTTTGGGTTGTTTTAATGATTCCTTTCACTTCCTTTCAAATGCTTTTTTCTTCAACTTGTTTCTAAGTGTGTCCTTACTTTCACCACTTCAGCATACGTAGTTTGTACTTCATCTTTGCAATTTCTCATCATTTCGTTCACCTGGGTTATCTTCTCTTTAGTATCACTGTCTTGGTCTGTCAGACTGCTTGCTTGCCTAATTGTTTCTGGATCATTTCTGAACTCTTCCATAAAACTCTTATGGTTGACACCTGTACTTGCCATTTCACTAGTCTTCCTTTTAAGTGAAACTACCTCAACTGACAGCACATCTATTGTTGTGTCCTTTTTGTTTAAATCTTTTACAAATTCTTCATTTTCTTCCTTCTGTGTGTGTCATTCCTTCTTAATTTCATCTATTTCACTTTGAAAAGCTTTTTGCAGTTTATTCACTTTCTCTTCTGATTTATTATATGTTTCCTTTTCAACCATTTCTAGGTAGAAATCATCATCCTGTTTTCTGCCGTTATCCTTTCTCTTAACTCCTTCAATTTTCACTTTACTAAAGATGGTACTCATCTTGCAGTAATTCTTACTTAGAAAGATAACTTTTACTTACAAGGTTGCATCTCCCTGCTACCCGCCTGGTGATAGACGACACCCAGCTTATGATGCGTTGTATTAGCAGATGCTTGCACTAATTTGATGTGTTCTATTAACTGGACAACACTTTGGTTATACTTGCTCTACTATATTAGAACATCACTTTATTTAACCTAGTACAGTGCATGACTTATATAAAGATACTATTTAAGTGTGGCCAGTTGCGACCAAGGCCAGTGCAGAGTGAAATGACAGACGTCCTCCCTCTCTCCCTCTCTTTCAGTGTGTGTATGTGTGTGTGTGTGTGTGTGTGTGTGTGTGTGTGTGTGTGTGTGTGTGTGTGTGTGTGTATTTCACCAGGTCGGTCAGGATCACTTGATGGTCGTGATAGTCAGCTTTTACTCTCCCAGAAGGGAGCTGAGAGCTCATATAGTCCGATCTAAGGGCAAGGCTGTGACCTTCACACAAGCACACACCCATCCCCTTGCTCAAGGAGGACAGTAACCACCCACTTCGTCAGTGAAACTTTTCGCAGCCTGAGCGAGGCACGAACTCCCATCTACCAGTTGGCAAGCGAGAACGTTACCACTGCACCAGCAGTGTGTGTGTGTGTGTGTGTGTGTGTGTGTGTGTGTTTACATAGTTGTGATGTACAGGAATTGAGTTATGCTTGTGGGGTTCCGTCTCCTTGTCTCAGTAAGTCAAACTTTGTTTTGAACTCGTTTAAGTTTCTGGACTGGACAGTCATCCAGGCTATTCCACAGGTCAGTGCATGTATAAGGAAACCTTATTTCTTGATATCCTTCAAGCAGCTTGGTTTTTTCAATTTCTTTCTGTATCCTCTTGTTACTCCCCCATCCCATACAAACAGATCTTTCTCAATTTTGTCTACTCCCATCATAGCCCTGAACACTACTATCATATCACCCCTCTCTCTTCTTTCTCTGAGGAAGGCAGACTCAGCTTTTCTAGTCATTCCTTGTAAGATTAGTCTGTCAGGCTAGGGACCAGCTTGGTTGCTGTTGTTTGTATTTACTTGGTCCTGTTCATATCTTTCTTTTTATATGGGGACCACACCACTGCCACATATTTAAGTCAGGGGCAGATCATAGCCACTATCAATTTTTTCATCATCTTGTCCATGTATTGAAATGCCACTCTTATGTTTGTCAAGAATTTCTAACAATCTTGGTAACCCCTTCATGCCCATGCCACAGGGCATCATGTAGCCTGCCCATCCCACCCTCCGTACCATAAACGTGCATAAAGAATACCTAACAGAAAATACTTATTTTGTCTTCAGTAAAGTGCCATTATGTTCCCTTTCCATATAAATGCAATATATGTAACATATATATTCATTACATACACCTTCGGTACAGTCATTACTCGTTTTACGATAGGGTTACGTTAGGTGATACCTTATCATATACTGATTTTATCGTAAACCGGTAGATTGAAACCCATTATAAAAGGGGAGTTACGTCAACTCAACATCCCAAAGTCACCTATTCAAGACTGAACCATAAATGACAACCCACCTTCATTCCTTCCTGTGTTGGTCCAAGTCGTCTCCAGGTCATTCCCCCTGAGGCTGGGGGACAGCCTGTGCTTACAGGCACTAGTGGTCAGCCTCTGAGTCAGACAGGAACAGGTTAGGGGGGAGCGAAATCCGGCCCATACCTGCACCAGCCTTAGCACTGGGACCCATACCTGCACCAACCATAGCACTGGGGCCTACACTGGCACTGACCTTACCACTGGGCACACAAATCCACAGTACAATAATCGCTTAATTCACGCAAACTTTTTTCAGGCGATTTCGGTTATCCACAAATTTTTTGTACAATAATTAAAACGTAAAATTATAGTGTTCTAATAAATGATTTTAATGTATGAGAGAAATAAATAAAATATAAAAATGCCTACCCACTGCCAGTGTGCATACATGTGTGTGTGTGTGTGTGTGTGTGTGTGTGTGTGTGTGTGTGTGTGTGAGGTCAGTGTACCACGCACCACACAGTCAGTTTGAATCCAACAGTCGAACCGTGCATGACTGGTGAATCGTTATTTGAGGCTTATTTTTCTGCCTTCCAGTGATTGCTTGCCTTGTTTGTCAACATGGGGCCTAAGCATGATGCTACAGTAGTGATGCATGTAATAACACACCAAAGCAGGCTCGTAAAGTGATGTTGCTGGCAGAGAAAGTTAAAGTGTTGGACAAACTTCGGGAAGGAATGTCGGCGACAATTTGCCGTCATGACTATTCCCCGTCATGTATTTACATACCAATTTATTTAGCAAGTACAGTACATTAGTTTTTTACTTAAATGAGTTATAAAATCCCCCAGAAAATTAGTTATTAAAGTATAAATAAATCAATAATAAGTATACACTCAACCCTCGGCTATCACGGGTTCTGCTACAGCGTATCTCTATCACGCGTATATAAAAAACTACCCAAATACCTTTATCATGCACTAAATGCCTGCTATCGTGCACCGCAAATGTTCGAAAATTTTAAAAAGGCCAGGCTCCAGTGCTCAGCCTAGCCAACAAAAGCTTCACTCCGTGATTAGTCGTGTGACGTCAGCGCCAGCCGAGCGCTGATTGGCCACCCGACCGAGTCTCCTGCCCGCCAAACCATTCAAGTGCACGCCCTCAGTCCGTGAAAAGTGATAGCGAGAACAATAACCTTTTTTATGATATGACCATGGCCAATGTACCCCCTCCCCGTCCCCCTACCATCACCCAACATAATGCTGCGGCACCTGGCAGGGAAATAAAGAAGAGGAAGAACCTAAGTTGTGCAGATAAACTGGAAATGTGAAACTTATAGAGAATGGTGAGACCAAGTGAAGTGTGGGGAAGAAACATACATCAATGAATCAACTGTGAGGGGTATTTATAAGAATCGTGATCACATCATAAAACATGCTCATTTTTAGACTATTATATATTAATATGTGGTACAAAAAAGGTATCTTAGGGGTAAATAATGAGGTAATGGCACCAATTAGAATTATTACCATAAGTTCTTCAATTCGGTTATCACGGTTTCGGCTATAGCGCAGCCATAGCGGGACCAATTGGGAGTGATAGCTGAGGTTTGAGTGTATTTATAGAATGACGGGGCATCATCCAGGGTGCGAATTGTCCTGACGGGGAATTGTCCATGTTTTGACGGGGAATTGACTTTACAGGGAATTGTCTCAGAACCGTATGTTTGGGGTGAATGAGTCAACTGTTCGTACAATAAAGAAGGCAGAACGTAGCATACAGGAGGCAGTGATGGCTAGTACACCAGACTGTGCTACAGCGTCTCCACCTACGCATGTGCTTATCAGTTTTCAGCAAATGTTAGGGATTACTGTACTGTAGTACGATGTTTGGCTGAGAGATGACGATAACAGGGGGGCACACATGAACAAGTTGAAAGGAGAGGGCTTTGAAGGGGTGGCAGGACCATAATAATGCGTTGCACGCCGGGGCCATCATATTGCCTGAGACAAGCGACGGTCACTTTGCTTGTGCCTGGTGCTCCTGATGGCAAAATCGTCATAGCAGGAAATTTATCTTAAATCGGATTTTGGGGTGGAACTTTTCCATTATTGTTTTAGCAAAATATTGTAAACCGAAACATCGTAAAACGAGTAATGACTGTACTTACTGTAAGTCAGGGGGTACGGTGGAGAGGCTTGATGAAGAAAGTGTTGGGGTGTTCTTGTTTTTTCTTGGCTTTCATGACACACCACTTGGTACTGGCTGTGATTCCTCTTCCATTTCAGTGTGCCACACCCTGAAATGGTCCATGGAGCACAGACCTGGATCTGCAGGGCACCCAGGGCAGTAGTAGACAGTGTCCATTCTCTTCTTTTCCCTCTTGGTGCACACCTGGCATCTCTTTTGCATCCCCAACTTCTCATGGTGGACCCAGGCATGACACAGTTCTTTTACTTTGACTGCTTTCATAGGCCTTTTCTTTTTCACGGCCTTCTCTTGTCTAATGAGAGCCTTGATGCTCATGCAACCACTACTGACTGATATCCTTTATGTACTGAAGAAATTCCCCATTGTACTGCGAGCCATTTCTGTACACAATGAATGAATTTAGGAGAATGCGAAAAATGAAGTGAATCCCGAGTTTCTTGAACCTGGCAAGGCTTGTTTCATTTCGTTTTCGTTTCGTTTCGTTTCGTTTCGTTTTTAAAGGCTCCAATATGCTTGCATGTGTCGGCCTTGGTCACCTAATGGCGGCTTTCCACGCTGCACGATCCATTGCAACCTCCCTTTTCAGTGCCTTAACCCTAAGGTCACACTTAATGACCTCGTCCCATGTCTTTCTCGGTCTACCCCTCATAACCCCACCCCCAGTATTAACACTTCTCACCTTCCTCACCCAGTTATCATCCCCCATCCTCTCCACATGTCCAAACCACCTCAATCTACCTCTCCTCATTACAACACCAATACACTCCAGTCCCATCCTACCTCTCAACTCTTCCATTGTAAACCCAGCCCCTCCAGGCCTTGGATGCAGGGACGCACTGCACATCCACCTAATCATTGTCATTTCTGTACGTCTGAGCCGGCGAATGTCTTCCTCCTTCACTGCCCAGGTCTCACTGCCATACAGCATTACACTCCTAACACATGCTGCATACAAAGACCCCTTAGCACGTAGGGAGAGCCCTCTCAATGTCAGGATTGGCAAGAGCTCCTTGAACTTCTTCCAACCACTTCTCACCCTAGCCACAGAGCTAGCTCCAGCCCCACCTCCAGCACACAACATATTTCCCAAATAACAAAACTCTTCCACACACTCAAGAGATTCACCAGCAAGTTCAATCCTTTCACGTCTGACGATCTCCACCTGCTCACCCCGGCACGCCGTACACATAAAATCAGCATTATCTCGCAGTCTACCTCTGATACCACTACATCTCTTATGCACCCATTTATCACACACACCGCACAAGATGGAATTACTTCCCACGCCCTTGTGGCAAACTGCACATGGCCAATCTCCCTCGTCTTTGACAGTACCGCCACCAACCCTAGATATCATCACTTTTGTTTTATCTGCATTTACCCTTAAACCCTTTTGCCCCATACCATCTCTCCACTTCCTAAACCTTTCCTCCGCCTCCCTTTCATTCTCTGCAATCAACACCAAATCATCAGCATACAACAACTCCCCCGGGAGTCCGTTTCTAAAGTCACGTGAAAGGGCTTCAAGTAACATGATAAACAACGTGGGACTCAAGACTGACCCCTGATGCACACCAACATTCACGGAAAACTCATCACTCAAATCTCCATTCACTCTTACCTGGGTGTGAGCACCCACATACATGGCCATAACCACCCTAACCAGCCACTCCTCCAAGCCAAGCTTTCTCATTGCCCACTTCACCACCTCTCTAGGGACCCTGTCAAAGGCCTTTTCCAAATCAACAAAAACAAAATAAAGATCCCTTCTCCTACCAATATCTTTTTCCTGAAGCTGTCGAACAATGAATATGGCATCAGTGGTCCCCCTACCTGGCATAAACCCAAACTGCATCTCATCAGTATTCACTCTTTCTCTAATCATACCTTCTAAAACTCTCTCCATTACTTTCATTATCTGATCTAAAAGCTTTATACCTCTGTAATTTCCTCTTTCCAGGGCATCACCCTTCCCTTTATACACATTTACAATTACACTCTTCAGCCAATCATCTGAGACAACACACTCATAAATAATCCTATTTATCAGGTCAGTGACTAAACTCACCCTTATATCGCCTGAGGCCTTCAACATTTCAGCAGTCAACCCAGACACACCTGCTGCCTTCCCCACCCTCATCCTGCCTATTGCCTCACTCACAGTAGCAGTATCAATCAAAGGCCAAGGGCCAGACACTGGATCTGTTGGCTCCAAACCTTCCTTGTCCCAGTCAAACTCCTCATTCAACAACTGGTTATAATGCTCTCTCCATGCATCTTTAATATCCTCACTGTTCACCACAACCATTCCTTCATCATTCTTCACACACTGCTCACCTATGATATCCCGATTATCCCTCTTCACCTGACCTGCCACCCTAAATATATTTTTCCTCTCCCCATGATTTAGGTTATCAAGTAATTGTCTCTGTGACTCAGACTTTGCCCTGTATACCTCTCTCCTAGCCCTACGCTTGGCAGCCAAATATTCCTCTTTGCTACCACCCTTCTTCCACTCCCGGAAGAGCCTTCTTTTCTCCTTAATTGCAGCTTCTACACCCTCATCCCACCACCAAGTTACTCTATGTCTTGGTGTTCCTCTTGTCCAGCCGCATGTTACATCAGTAACTCTCAAGAAATTGTTCTTGAGGGCTCTGTACTGCTCATTAACGCCTCTGTCTACAGCTCCCTGTTCAGCCACCACTCTCCTCAACTCGGTATAGAAGGCATCCCTTACTACTTGGTTTTTCAGCTTCCATATTTTCCTCCTAGGTACAGTCGGGGAAGAAAGAAGCTGGACACAATTGGCGGCCTCTGGCAACAACTCCTATAGTAAACACGTAGGTGGTAGCGGATGTGCATGAATGAAGGGGTAACGTTTGTATCGAAGTGTGTGATTGGTCGGCACACCACCGTCTGTCATTGCCATGTAGTCAAATATTGGAGAGGGTTTTGAGTATGAATACGCTATGTGGCAGATATAATAGATATTCACGCTGTGTCATAGGACATATAATATCTTAATTTGACAGTTGATTAGCTGTATTGATTAATGTCACTCATATTTAAGGCATTGTGCAGCAGAAAGTATTTGTGGAGTCAAAAGCATCTGTCTTCAGAGTAGGTTCAATATGAGACCGAAGCCTCAGATCCTTGAATAAATCATAATTACTATCAAGCGCAATACATAATTTATTAGCGAGTTCGTTTGTATGCTTCATTAACGAATATGTCATTGAAATACAACGTTGGTTCTGATAATCTTTATGACTTTGCTACGTTCTGAGTCAGTAGAAACGTTCCTCCCATGAACGTGGACAGAGCTTCATTGAGCACCATCCCTTACTGTGCTGGGGGTGGGAGGAACCGTGAACACACACACGATTTATTAGTTTCTTCATTCAACTGCTAATGAAAAACTACTATGCAATTGCTAAACAAATGTTTGCTCCATCCATGATAACAAGAGACTGCTCCCTGATAAGACAGATACCTCTGATACTGAAAACATTCCTTTTAGGTGATGTCCATCACACGTTTTCCCTCTCGAGTTGAGGTGGTGAGTTGGTAGGGTGAAGTATGGCCTTTTCAACAGCACTTCTGTCGCGATTGTTTCGCCCTACAACCTCTCTACCGAACTAGCCTTACATGAGCATCCCCTCCAAGCTAGCCTCACACAAGCACTTTCCTCCGGCATTCTCTTCCCTCACCTAGCCCAACCTTTCACATTAGCAACATGTCAAGATGATTCCTAACATCCAGTTCAGTCACAGAGCATGGCATGGTTTGCGTGCATGTTTCAGTGTTTATATGTATGTGTGATTAGTTATAACTGAAATATAAGAAACCATGTTATGATATTTTTAATCGGAACCTTTTTGTCATATTCGGACCAGCACAGATTTACAGGTGAATAAACTTCCCCTTTACCATACTGATGAATCCAAATGAAGGCCAACAAGTGAACTGTTGCTACATGATGGATTAAAACAGGTCATTAGACTATAATCCGAGATATATCGCACCATAACAAATCGGAAACCAATGTTGTAATAATTAAGGTAGAGTACGATTCCAAAGTTCGTGCAGAGGGCTGATGGCTCAGCACCATAACTGTGTGGAGTATTTAAAAATCTGTTGTTTCGTGTTATCCGCATCATTCCCTGCAAACTACTGCTCGACGTTTATCACAATATCAATCCAACTGGTGTAGGAAGGCAATAATTCCTAATAATTACTCGTGCGTATCCTTTTTATGCTTCTACTGTGCCTGTTCTGTCCTCGGATACAAGGTGAATGCACACCCCTTCAGTCTCTTGACTTGCTAGCTTCATATTACCTCAATCTATTATGGTATGAAAAGAATGTGACCTATCATGAGTGAAGCACAATAAATGTTGTAGGACCCATAGACGTCATTTTCATGAACATAATTAAAAGAATCACACATAAGGCAATGCGATGATGTTAAAATCAATAGTTACAAGAATATAAGCTAAACACAGAAGTCAAGTGTAATACTGCAGCTCATTACTGCATCACTGGAAATACTCGTTTGTTGGTAACCTTATCCTTATCACCTTTATTCTTTGCCAGTCCTTACTGAAGGCGGATTGTTCTAAGGTATCAGCAAAATCGTCTACCGTTAAGCATATCAGTATATTAAACCTTTTGCTAGATCAGTTGTAAGCTTATGAATATATTATGGAGAAGATGCTTCGAATGTAAAGGTTTTTGCATGCTATATTATACGAGTGAAAAAGAATTTATTGTAATCCGTGTGTGGCACTTGTACTCAATGCATCACAAATTTAATTTTTATTTGGAAAGACATTGTGTGTGCTAAATGGAATTACCGTAATTTCAGTAACATGCTCAAGCTTACGTCACCTTTCATTTAGTGCTTAGGGCTTTACCGCACGTGACTAGTAATTACCAGCGAGATAGCAAACATGGCATTGTTTTCAATTTGTCTGTCTGTGTGTGTATCTGTTAGCATGATAACTTTGCAACCGCTCAAAATACCATCACAAAATTATACAGGTGTGTAATAGGGATGAAAATCTCCTACGAGTTCGGAATTGGAGAAATTAAGTCAAGGTCCATGGGTCTGTTAGCACGATAACTTCGCAACCCCTCAGGATATCATAAAAAAAAATACAGGTGTGTAATAAGGATGAAAATCTCCTACGAGTTCGAAATTGGTGGTAGTAGGTCAAGGTCAAGGTCATATTCCGAGCCGGGCTAGATATGTATAGGCTCGCGGATGGTGTGATTCCCCCTTACGGGGGGCCACTTGTTTACTCAAGCACCAAACACATCACAGGAAGAAAACTCGCAGTGAAAGAGTTAACCATAAATATGCAAGGATGCCCTATAAAGGAACTAGAATCGTGTAGCGTTAGTTAGTATAAAACGCTGACATACTCATCAGGTCTTTTGAGTTAATTATATTGTGTGTATAAATGGTATCACCTGATAACATGTAACCTATGAGTGTGGACATCTTCACTAACTTGAAAAAGCACTCACCATAAAATTAGTTAATTTGAATCTCCTTGATTTGAACTGTGGGGCAAAAGATCATTACTTAACGTGCAAATTCTGTGACTGAACTGGATGTTAGGAATCATCTTGACATGTTGCTAATGTGAAAGGTTGGGCTAAGTGAGGGAAGAGAATGCCGGAGGAAAGTGCTCGTGTGAGGCTAGCTTGGAGGGGATGCTCATGTGAGGCTAGTTCGGTAGAGGTTGTAGGGCGAAACAATCGCGACAGAAGTGCCGTTGAAAAGGCCATACTTCACCCTACCAACTCACCACCTCAACTCGAGAGGGAAAACGTGTGATGGACATCACCTAAAAGGAATGTTTTCAGTATCAGAGATATCTGTCTTATCAGGAAGCAGTCTCTTGTTATCATGGACGGAGCAAACATTTGTTTAGCAATTGCATAGTAGTTTTTCATTAGCAGTTGAATGAAAAAACTAATAAATTGTGCGTGTGTTCACGGTTCCTCCCACCCCCAGCACGGTAAGGGATGGTGCTCAATGAAGCTCTGTCCACGTTCATGGGAGGAACATTTCTACTGACTCAGAACGTAGCAAAGTCATAAAGATTATCAGAACCAATGTTGTATTTCAACGACATATTCGTTAATGAACCATACAAACGAACTCGCCAATATATTATGTATTGCGCTTGATAATAATTATGATTTATTCAAGGATCTGAGGCTTCGGTCTCATATTGAACCTACTCTGAAGACAGATGCTTTTGACTCCACAAATACTTTCGGCTGCACAGTGCCTTAAATATGAGTGACATTAATCAATACAGCTAATCAACTGTCAAATTAAGATATTATATGTCCTATGACACAGGGTGAATATCTATTATATCTACCACATAGCGTATTCATACTCAAAACCCTCTCCAAAATTTGACTACATGGCAATGACAGACGGTGGTGTGCCGACCAATCACACACTTCGATACAAACGTTACCCCTTCATTCATGCATATCCGCTACCACCTACGTGTTTACTATAGGAGTTGTTGCCAGAGGCCGCCAATTGTGTCCAGCTTCTCTCTTCCCCGACTGTACATAAGTCCTCCTTTTCATCACTTGTTCTTTAAGCACCATATCACAAATCAATAGTTTGTGCTGCTGCACACACTCCTCACTTCCTATAACTTTAACATCCCCCATTAACCTCGTATCGGCCCTCCTAACCAGAAAATAATCTATCTGACTGCTATTTCCCCCAGACTCATACGTAATTAACCTACTGTCTCTTTTCCTAAAATATGTGTTGCACACAATCATGTCAGTTGCCTCCCCAAACTCGAGTATCCTTTCCCCTTCTGCATTCCTTAGACCATATGCACATCCCCCATGCACTCCTTCATAACCTTGTGCTGCTACACCTACATGACCATTTAAGTCCTGTCCCAAAATCACTATCTCATCATCCCGCATACCACCCACTACATGTATTAAATCATCCCAAAATCTATCTTTCTCTGATTCATCCAATCCTGCCTGTGGAGCATTTGCCAATATAATCACAGCTGTCTTTTTTCCCAACAGAATTTTCACTACCAACATCCTATCACTTACTCTCAAAACATTCATAACATATTCCACCCATTTCTCCGCAACCATTACACCAACACCTCCATATCCGTCTGTCCCCCCCTGCCAAAACAACTTATAGCAACAGTCCTTCCCAACAATCTTTCTGGCTGATCCTCCCCTGTACCGGACTTCCTTCAAACACGCCACATCCACCCACCTCCTACTGAATGCCTCAACGACTTCCCCTGCTCTTCCCCTCAAACTTCCCACATTCCATGAACCCACCCTCATCCCCATGGGTGATTTACTGTCCTCAGGCTTGCTTTGAAACCTTTTTTGTTTTGTCATCTTCAGTATTAATAAATGTGGACAGACACAGCACAGGTCCCACTCACTGCACAATCCCAGGTCCAGGCAATGGATCTGGGACCCCTAGCCCACCAGCTTACCAGTGGTTGTGGTAGTGGCCTCGGGGCACCCTGCCAGGACAGCTGCAGGGACACACTCCAAGCGCGTCTTGGCACTGCAACTATCCCGCCATTATACAGCCACTGATAGGGCAGCCTCCTGGGGCGCTACTCCCAGGTTCGGGCCCCTCTCTATTGGGCGGAAGCGGCAGCCTGGGAACCGCATTGCCATGTACCCTCTAGCACAGGCCCGAGCCCCATCTTCTTCTTTTGAAAGGCATATGGCTCCAACAATTTGTCAGCCATATCTACACTTCCCATTCTGCTGTTGTATTTCTCAGTATGCAGGGGTTTATTGTAGAACACAGTTTTTTCTCCAAAGTACAGTATGTCTTACATTTCTCAACTATGCCAGCTGTATATTTTGTGGTAAGTACTGTAATTTCTTTTTTGTCTTGGTACTTGGTACTTCACAGTGAGTGTATTTCCTTGTCTTGCAAACACTGATTTGTGTCTCTCTAACTTCTCTGTCGTAATATTCTTGGGAGGCCCTCTACCACTTCGCACTACCCCAGTCATCGTGGTGTTATGTGTCAGCAAGTAATCACTAAGTCGGAGACTGGTATACCAGTTATCTGTCACAATATGTCAACCATGTTCTAATAAATCCTTCATGATGTGCACAACAATGTCTTCTGTTATGGTGAGGTTTTTTGCTGCTGGATCTTCTACTTTGAACCCTCTCTTGCTGTAGTAGATCTCAAAATTCCAGGAATAGCCATCACACCTATCACCAGAGGGACACAGTACAAACACTTTGATGCCAAAACGTGCTCTTTTTGTTTTCATGAACTGTCTAAATGCAAGATGCCCCTTCCACAAAATTAGTGCCTCATCAGTTGCAACATGCTTGCCTGGTCGCATCGTTGACTGACATCTCTCCCTCAGTAGCTCCAAAAGGGTTCAATCCTGGTGCGTTGGTCATTTTTCTTCACATTTGTGGCACAGGAAAATCTCAAGACCTTCAAAATTGTAAGAAATCTGTTCCTGCTCATCACATCATTACAAAATATTTTGGGGCCTCCATAACACACACTGTGAGACCAATACATGTGCATATCTGGGTACCGTAACACCCCCATCACCATCAATAGTCCTATGAAAACATGCATTTCATCAGTTGTTGTTGGTCTCCATTTTCGACCATGTGCTTTACTTTTACTGGGATTCACACCCCAGTACACATCAGCCCTGTCATTCACCCATGAACACAATTTTGACATCACTTCATCATCAAGAAAATGACTAAAAGCAGCCCCAGGGGTAGCAAAAGTAGGAGGCCTCATATCCTGGGCAGCACCGTCACTGAAGGCGGGAATGGCGTCTGGCTGTTGGTCTGCAAAAATGTCCACCAGAAACCTTCATCCACTCTCCTCATTTGGGTCATTTTCCCTCCATAATTCACTTTCACATAGTGATAACTCACTGTCAGTATTATCATTCTCACTGGACTCCCCTGGCACGTATGATGCATCAGAATATTCGTCACTACTGTTTGACATGGCTATGTATTCCTGAAATCAATCAGGGAAGAAAATCACAATAAATTCCCAATATGGCAGTGCTTGGATATGACTGTTGACCTAATCCTACCTCCTCGACTACCAAACACAAACTGAGAGCCAAGTACAAAGTAGGAGCCAATAAAACTCTTTGGTGAGCAGTGACATTTCAGATGACATTATTTGTCTGAGCTGTTACTGGTTGGTGGGTGGAGCTTATTTTTCTTTCCCAGCGAGGTATACCAGGCTCAGAGAATGCATATAGGCAGTAAGCCACATCTCAATACATACAGATGTTATGGGACGTAAAAGGCTACATTAGGGACGGCGTTACTGAGCGCTTTGTGAACATAAAAACGTGTCCTGGGCGCGAAGGGGTTAATGTGTTTTTTAGGTGACAAATTATCCTGGACCAACACTCCCAGGTCCTTCTCTTCTCTTGCTTTTGTGATTGGTTCATTACCCATCAGATAATTCAGTGATGGCCTCTTGGTATATTTACTTTACCCATTTCCAGTATTTTACATTTTTTTTGCTGAATTTCATTTCCCATATCTGGCTCCAATCATTAATCCTGTCCAGATCCTCTTGTAGCATTTCACAATCCTCTTCAACTTCTACCCTCCTCATGATCTTTGCATCATCTGCAAACAGACTTGCATAACTGTTAATTCCATCCATCATATCGTTTACAGAAATCAGGAATATACAGGTGCCAGCACCAAGCCCTGCGGGATTCCACTCATTACTTCCCTTCATACTGACACCCTGTACTTTATAACTCTCCTCCCCTGTCTATCTCTCATGAAGTCTCTCATCCACTCCAAGAGATGCTCCATGAGTCCTCCAGTGTGGTCCAGTTTCCACATTAGTTGCTTGTGGGGTACTGTGTCGGAGGCTTTCTCCAGATCTAAGTACACACAATCCACCCAACTATCTCTCTCCTATAGCACGTCAGTTGCCCTTGAGTCGAAGCTCAGCAAGTCAGAGACACGCGACCTCCCAGTTCTGAGTCCAAGCAGACTTCTTGCCAACATGTCCATTCTCTCCAGTTATTTTATCCATCTATCTTTCAGGATTCTCTCGCACAGTTTTGCAACCATGTGGGTCAATGACGCTGGTCTATAATTCAGGGGTTCTTCATTATTCCCTCCCTTGTTAATTGGTACCACATTTGCCTTTTTCCATGCCTGAGGCACTTTCCTGTCTTCCAGAGAACACAAATTAATCTGTGAATCATGTCCACGAATTGTTTTCTGCATTCCTTTAGTACCCAATTCAAGATCCCGTCAGACCTTGGGGCCTTCCTTATGTCTTGAGTTTCCAGTAATTTATACGCTTCCATCACTTCCACTTGTATGTCCTTTAACACTATATTTCTAGTCACTCCCTTCCCCTCCACAAACCAATTGGAAGCATTTGTTCATTATTTCATCATGCATTATTGCATCTTTATAGACCTTTTCTTTTGCCTGCAGCTTATTGATTCCTTCCTTTTGTTTCAGTTTGCCATTAACAAACCTATAAAACAGTTAAAATTCTTCCTTACATTTGTCAGTTATGCCTTTTTTTAAGTTTTTTTCTTCTGCTCTATGTATTCTTGAATATTCATTTCTAGTTCTTTTATATTCTTCCTTTGTTCTGTTGTTACCTCTCTTTCCCCATTTGTTCCATGCTGCATCCCTTTCTTTTTTTGTTGTCATAAACCTTTTTTTTTGAACCAGTCATTTTTCCAGTTTTCATCCCACTAACTCCAGGCACATATTTTTCCACACCCATTTTATAGAAGTCTAGAAAGATATCCCATTTCTTCTGAATTGCTCTTGTTTCTCTGAATTCACTCCAGTCCACATTCTCAAAGAATTTCCTCAATCTTGTAGAGTGTGCTTCACCAAAGTTGTATCTTCCATGTCTGTTTTGTTCATCTCTTGGTTACACAATCCCTTTTATCATCACTTGATCACTTTTGCAATATGGCACAGATATTTTGGGGATTCAGTTACGTCAGGTTGTTTGATTAACAGTAAATCTAGTCTTGCTAGCATATCATCACCTCTAAATCTTGTCTCTTCTTTGACCCACCAGTTCATTACATTATTCATCCATCCATCCATCCATCATCCAATCCTACATTGCCCCATGAGGAGCGTAGGAGCCCGGGGCTAGGCAGTATGCTGCCCCACAAATCTTCACTATTGCGAGTCCCACTCCTCCCAGTTCACCTCTTTACAGTTAAAATCACCCATCAGGATTATGTTGTTGCTTTTCTCAGTCATTTTCCATAGGTACCTACCCATGTATGACAGCACCTTCTGGTACTGTATTCAGCCTCATTCCATGCCCTTGTCTTAGAGGGGACATATGGTACTGCGATGTCTCTCTTGCCTTTCCCTCAGTTTTTTAGTTTCATATTTATCACTTCATCCTTATCTTCTCCCAGTTCCAAATTATCCAAGCTGTTCTTCATTGCTATCATCACTGCTCCTCCCATTTTTTTCTTTTCTATCTCTTCTCCATAGTTTGTATTTCCCACCTCCCATTTGGATCTCAGTATCTTCTCTTAGCTTGGTTGCAACAAGGCACCTAATATTTGGCTCATTTATCCTAAAGAAATCGTTAATTTCTAGCCTCACCGAGATTAGACCATCTACATTAGTGTATGCCACTTTCAGTGATTTGCATTGTTTTTTATTCCCTCCTTCTCCCGTCCTCTTTCGGTCGATACTACTGTCCTTCCTTAGTTCTGATCCATAACTCTCCTATAGAACTCTGTCTTCTCTTTTTCCATTCTCTGGTATTTTTTTCCGTAGCTTCCTTTGCAAGCTCCTTTATTTTAGTTCTTACTTCTTCATTTGCATCTCTCCTTATCCAGACTTTCTTGATCCCCTCTTTGTCTGCTAGTTTCAGTGTCATGTTGATGATTTCATTCACCGTGACCTGAGATTGAAATTTAATATTTAGTGACCATGCCCCTCCCTCCTCATATCTTCCCAGCCTGAACACTTCTTCAGTGTCTTCTTAAGCCTCATTGTTACCCTCTGTAACTATTAACACTGTCTCTGTAGTCTTTCTCAGATCTTCTTTTTCTGATCTTACTGATGTAGGTTTTTCTTTCAAACCTGAGATTATCACGCCTTTTTTCATTTCTGTTGCATCTCTGACTAGAGATTCTGCACTTTTTAATACCCTGACCACTTCCTTCTCCATTTTTTCCTGTTTTTTTTGTCTCTGTTTTTTTATAATGTCATTTAGATGTATTTTCCCTTCCTCCTGAATTTTTTCCATCCCTTATGCTTATCCTTGATTTCCTTAATATTTTCATCATGCAGCCTTGCTTTTGATTCATACTCTTTGAGTTTACTTTTCATCATATCGCTTTATTCTCTCTTGAGTTGTTTGATTTCATTTGAGGCAGATTCTTTACTCACTTTTAATTCTGTTACTTCTCTCTCCCATTGCACTGCTTGAGCGGATGCCCTCTAGCTTGTTTTTCATTACAGTACAGGGGTCAGTTCCTGCAGCTCTGTAATTACTGACCATACCTTTTTTAAATTCCTGGGCATTCTTTTCAGCCATTTTTTCAACACCAGTTGCTGTTGTTTGGTTCAGTTTAATACTTTCATTATCTGATCTTCATTGAAGAACCCCATAAATTCACCTTCGCAGGATGTAAACAGTGGAAAATCCCCTTCTGCCATTTTGCAGCTGAACAAAAAATTTAAACCTCCACTGTGTTGTGTGCTCTTATTTGACCGAATCCTCCAGCTTTTTCATTAATATCAGTTGGGACCATCACTCACACATTCAATTCACGTAATCACAATAGTCTGGCCTCCTTTTTGCCGCTGATTAGACGTTTTCCTCTAGTCAACAAGGACCTCCGCTGCTGATGACATCTCACGTGTGTGTGTGTGTGTGTGTGTGTGTGTGTGTGTGTGTGTGTGTGTGTGTGTGTGTGTGTGTGTGTGTGTGTGTGCACAAACAAAATAAACAGTGAGCCCAACACATGAGGCCTGGGGTGGCCGTTGTTTATGATATTACAGGTATTTTAGTCTCAACGTTATAATGCATGTAGTGTATTGATAGTTATATACATTCAGACCTCAAGTACTGTGGGCAGTAGGGACTGGACATGGACTGTGATACTCAAATCCGCGTCACTCAGACAATATGTTTACATGTATAATGGTACGATTGCCCAAATACTGTAAGTGGTGACTTACTTTCTTTAAGTGTCGGACAAACTCTCAGGGTCTGGCAACATTCACCTGAATGAGAGTTAGGAGACGGAAAGAATCTTTACCTTCCCTGCAGGCAGTATTTATGGTGTAAAAACCTAGTCTTCTGAAAATATTAGTTAAGTTTAGCGTTTATTTCTTTTTTGGCCAGTAACAATAATTAAGTATAAAGCAACATTTGGCACGTTTCCACTCGTCATCACAATTCATGCCAGCAGTGTTACCAATGTAGCAATTTTCGTGCTAAAGTTAAAGGTTTTAAAAGCAATCTAGCTGGTAAATATTTAAATATTTTCTGTGTATCTGGCATTCTTTTAAAGTCCTGTCTAGCATTGTTTTCCTTAACCCACGGCGTCCCATCGACGTTCTTTAACGTCCACACGTTTTGTCACTGCCAATCCCGTCGACTTACATAAATGCGAATCAATTGCAAGGTCCCTAATTTGCACAATTTTCAATTTTCGCGAGTGATTTTTGGTACGTAAACACGTGACACCTTCCTCTACAAGATGCCAGGCAGGGACAATGCCTTACCCAGCATGACCTCCTCCTCCCCCCTGCACACCATTGTCTCAGCAATTCATCTGTTATCAGTGACCTGGCCAGTAAAGCCATGTCATGCCACGGTACAAAATTCAGGGCCAGAGTGATTCCCCAATCAATGACAATGTGGAGGACAAACTTTACATAGCATTAGAGGAAGAAACAGTCAGAAATGATGATCAGGTAATGTGGCAAAAAAAGGTCAGGTATGGTGATGAGTTAGTGAGTGAAACAGTGCTTATAATGCCTATTACTGCTTGAAAACCAATATACTCTCGTACTACATATAAATTCGTACCAAGTAAATAAATAAATACCGTTTATGAGTGGTGTGAAATAGTTATCCTCCCATAGAAGTCATTTTCTTTGGTGCCTGCCTGTTAGAAAACCCAGTAAGGTAAGGAGGTACTCCTACCTGTATTGAGTATTTTAAACTTCAGGTGAGCGATTTCTCTATGAATTTTCGATGTTTCTCACCAAAAGCGGAGGTTTGAGCCAAAAAAAAATTTTTCCAAAAATGGTCGGGATTGGGGGGAGTCAGTGGTGGAAAAGTGGTCGGGATGAGGCGGGTTAATTACCCTCAGTCTGGTAGATTTTTACTACTTTTGAAACCAATCTAGCAGATTTCAATGGTTTTCCTTTGGCAACACTGCCCGGAAGGCCTTACTGTAGTCAGTCAGTGTCATGTCATGATAGTGAATGGATGTCTCGGTCTTTGTCATGATCCCCTCCTCCCCATTTATACAATCCTTTTTCTTCTGAAGTTCTCTTCGTTGTTGCACTCTTGCTTTTGACTGACATCCTCTCCCTGTTTAGTTCTTTCATGAATCTGCTCTACGTACAGTATTTCATTACGTGTTGGATTTTCATTGTGTGAATAAATTGACCAGTTTTCCCCCAGTAATTGCATTGGTTTCACTAACTGAAAATTGGCAGATTAATTTGCTTCTTGATAGCAACACAGATTGTTAGGGGTTGCCCTTGGGCACATGCAATATTATGTCTGTCTTGGTCTTGTGTTGTCCTAGGAGGGGCTCCATTTGGCAAATTTTCTATGTTCTTCCTCTGTCTATATTGCTTATTTATCCATTAACTGTCCTCCTCGATGAAAGTTGCTGGGATATCTGTCTTGCTGGAATATTTGCTAAATAAAGAGCAATAATGTGCTTGCACTGACAGGCTATAGTATTGTGTTGACAATCCATCTTGCTGCAACACTCACAGGTTCTCCCACATTAACATCATCCCACATAGAGAATTAAATGTGGATAATAATATATTTTTAGATGTTTATTTTTCTGAGTTGATGGTATTCATGATTTTGACATTACCATTATCTGTGTGATTTATTTTATGGGACATTTTTCCTTCAGTATTGTTGGTTCAGGATGTAAAATCAGTATTACGAGAGTTTCTCCTCATTTTAACCGAGAAACCATTGAGCGATACGATGTGTGTTTCATATTCTTTCATACTGCTAAGCCTCAACTTTAGTATATTGTGGTTTCCTCTTCCGTAATGCAAGATATACTTGGAAAAAATGCATATATATTGCTTTTTGATGTTGTTTACCTAAATACTGCTCCTTCCGGTGTGTAATATAGGAAATACAGTATAACTAGGCCGTGGCGTTTGCCAGATACCACTTTCTGAGCGAAAGGTACTGGGAATCGGGTCATCATTTCTTTGGGCGTTTGTACAATGTATTCTGGCAACTTTACAAAACTCTAACTTTTACCCCTCATTACCACCTTACCCCACGTAAATTACTCCCACTTATACCCACCGTCAGGTAAAATACTGAAAGAGATGTAACTGTTGTAATTAAGAACATCAGTGGTATTAAAAAGAGCATTAGCAAAACAGAAGTTGGGCTGGGTATCCTTGTGTTGTTGATACGTAGCTCCCCGGCATCTCCTCCTGCCCCCACACCCAATGTTGTTGTTAATTTTGCCTTCTCTTATCATGTGGCCTTTGGAAGAGACCTTAGGATGTATGGTTAGATGAAAATTTATAGGTCTGGCAGTTTTAAGGGATTAAATAGAATGAAAATGTGCGCTAACCAGAAAAAATGACTGTTTTATCCTTGCGTTCTCGTGAGTTAGTGTTCAGTTTTACATTCTTCGTTTGATATCGCACTTCCAAAAACACTTCGGACTGACTAAGCATATGTCTAAACTGCTCAGTCAGTCCGAAATGGGTTGGGAAGCACAATATCGAACGATGAATGTGAAACTGAACTCTAACTCACAAGAACGCATGGGTAAAAGAGTACTTTTTTTTCTGGTTTGCAAACATTTTTCTTCTATTTCACTCCCTAAAACTGCCAGACCCATAAATTTTCGTATAACCATTTGGCCTAACGTCTCTCCCAAAGGCCACATGGTATGAGAGGTGAAACTTTGGTCTTAGGACCACTCTTGTTTATTTTGTACATAAATGACATCGTGTACGCTACCTCACATATGAAGCCAGTACTATTTGCTGATGATAGTACCTTTTATGCAAGCCACCAAAATCTCAATGAACTATCAAATGTAAATAGCAGCCTAACAAATATTAAAAAATGGATAACAAGCAACAAACTCACGCTAAACGTAAGCAAATCTCATTACATTATATTTAGAAGGAAACACAGCACTGCAAATCAACCCATCTACATAGGTGCCCAGTCAGTTGAAAGAGTGGACAGTATAAAATTCCTTGATGTTATAATTGATGAACGTTTGTCATGGCATTTACATATCCAGTATCTCCATACAAAGATTAGCAAACAGTGTGGTATCATGTACCAAATTCGTGATCAACTAACAACACAGTCTTTTAAGCTCATTTATTACTCGCTGATTTTTCCTTTATTGTTTTATTGTAACAGTGTATGGGGTGGTGCTTATAAGACACAACTAAACCGCTTATTTATAGCCCAAAAGAAATCGGTCAGTATAATGGAAAACTTACCCAAATATGACCACACTAATCCATCTTTCAAGAAATTGGGTATCCTAAAATTGCCTGATATAAAGTCCTACTGCACTGCTTTGTTTGTTTACAAGTCTCTGCACAACCTGTCATTTAACAGTTACTTTGATTATAATATGAATGATCCATATAATCTCCGAAATAACTGTAATCTAAAAATACCGCTCATGGCTTCAACCCAGTCCCAGTCACATAACACTTATCAGGGACCCAAAGTTTGGAATGGTATCCCAATGGCTATTCGGGAACTAAGTGAGGATGTATCTTTCAGATCTGCTTATAAATCCTACGTACTATCAAAGCACTAATTCTTTAAATTAGTTGACATTCATTATTATTATTATTTAATATTAAGCAACATTGGGTCTGGTTAGTACTTGGATGGGTGACCGCCTGGGAACACCAGATGCTGTTGGCATCCCTACGCCACCAAGTGGGGTTGGTGGAAGATTAGTGCCCCTCCCTGTAAAACAATTAACTCTAAGCCCTTGGCCACCCCGTCTGGGATACATGGCGTCTGGCAATGAATGAATTATTGTTATTGTGGTAGTTATTATTATTGTTACTATTATTACTGGTATTAATATAAAATTACCTCCGTGTTGTTGTAGTGCTATCTTGTATATACCCTTTATTAAAATCTTAAACTATTGTCATTCGGGGATGACCATTATTACTTAAAAGTCATACAGCTGATTTTGTAAAATCGTAGTTTTAGCCTTACTAGACAATTGATGTTTACCAAAAGTGCAAGAAAAACAAGGTACCTTTAAAGAGAGTTCCCGGACTCTCAAAAGGCTCAGCCGCTAGTAGACTGAGTGTTATGTCAACTATTGTAATCTCTGTGGCTAAATAAACATTTGACTTTGACTTTGACTTTGGATTGGGGGGTGGGGGAAAAGTGCAGAGAAGCTACATATCAACATCACAAGGGTACCCAACCCAACTTTTGTTTTATTAATGCTATTTGTAATACCACTCATGTTCTCAATTATGGTAGTTATGTCTCTTTCACCGTTTTACCTGATGGTGCGTATAAGTGGGGGTAATTTACATGGGGTAAGGTGGAAAGAAGGGGTAAAGTGAGAGTTTCTTTCTCTGACACTCTACATAATGCCCTATAAACTTCTCAGTCAGCTTCAAGACAGCAAATAAACTTTCACTGCTGCCAGGTTTGCATCACTTCCTACGCACAATCTTTACGTTCTCCCTACCCTTCCAAATCGTTTTGATTGTGATTTCATTCGTGACATGTTTTTTTGTCATTTCTGTAAACATACTCTTTACTTAAAGCAGTAGAAGTGCGTTACCAATTCAATTCATATTCCTTCAGTTAGTTTTCTGTATTTTTCTGACTGTTAAAGGGTGGTCAGTTATCCTTTCTTACTGAAAAATTTCCCACATTTTATCATCATGTTCCTTAAGCCGTACCTATGATTGTCTTGACGTACTGAAAGGTGGTTTTCGTTTCCTAACTTCCAAACTGGATGCAAGGCTAGGTTAGGTTAAATTATTAGGTATAGTTAAGCTTGGTAAGGTTAAGTTTAGTTAAACACTTAGGGTAGGATGGGCCCTTTCACCGTAACCCTGACAAGTCAAATGAGTTGACACATTAGAACACAGCTAAAAACAATGGGGAAACAGATTTTGCATGAAACGTTTATTTACCATCCAGGTATAATCCAAAAAATATAACAGGCTATTAGGAAGAAGAAGAGCGAAGAATGTGGAACTGTGCGCTGCCTAACGAGAGCACACGGCTGGCAGTACAGTAAAACCTCACTATAATGGACTAATTGGGGCCTAAACCATTCCGAAAAATGCGAAATTCCAATCAAAGTGACATCCGGACTTCCCCCTGCTAATCTGGACTTTTTCCAATATATCAGACATTAGTCCGGATCGCATGAATGGTTTCTGAACTGTTCTGACCACCATTGTGGTACTATACTGTGTTATAACCTCACTACATTAATCAAATGGTATAATATATGTAATAATACTGTACTGTACACTGATAAACATGTCGTTTAGTTACCTTATTGTGGTGAACATAGCTGAAGTGGTCAGGCAATCCGGACTGCTTCTGGCTTTATCAGAGTTTTTCTGATACTGTATATAAGAATTTAGTCCGATAGCTCCTCGAGTCTGATAAAAGCAAATTCCAGTCTATCGAAGTCCGTTATATTGAGGTTTTACTGTAATTTTTTTTTTTTATGATTAGCAAATATTTTCGTTCAGTTTCATCCCCCTGAAACTGCGAAATCTATATGATTTGTGGGATACAGTCAGTGAGACGCAAGAAAGGACTTGATAGCCATATGCTCAGTTGGTCCAAAACGTGTTGGGAAGCACAAAACTGAATGAAAAATGTGGAAACGATTTTTTTTTTTTTTTTTTTTTTAGTAGTAGATTTTGTTCGATTAATATAGTATAGTAGTGGTTGGTGCGGGCCCCCATCATCCACCCACCTAATGTAGGGGTTCTCTGTTTTTAGGGTAGCTCTGCATCGAGTAGCAAGCCAAATGATTTCCCGTAAACCTGGAAACCATTTACAATCCTGGGTGGTAACCTTATAACCAACCAACATGTGTTCCTTACGTGACAGCAGGTAGGTTGGCGGAGGGTTAATGCCCCTCCCCAGATAGCAACTAACTAAAAATGCAAACAAGAAGCCTTGGACCAGGACTGACCAAAAGATGACGATTAAGGACCGAACAAAGGTCATGATACGGATGGCGATGTGGAATGTAAGGGGTACAAATGATGAGGTGAAAGAGAGAGAGATTGTCCAGATACTTGAGGGTGCAAAAGTGGTTGTATGTGGATTAACTGCAACTAAATGGAAAGGAGAGAGTGTGAGAGAATGGGAGTATGGATTGGGTATATGTGAAGGAGTAGGTGAGAATGAGAGGGAAAAAGGAGTGTGTATTATTGTGAGTAACAGATGGAAGGAGAATAAAAGAGAGTATGGATCAATTGGTTCAAGGATTGTGTGGGTAAGATTGAAAGTTGGACTACAAATGCGGGTGATTGTGTGTGTGTATACGCCAGCGCAAGCTCATGCAAGCAGAGTGAGAGAAGAGTTCTGGACAAATGTGGAAGTGTGCATGGAAAGGTTTGAAAGAAATGAGAGTGTTTTTGATTGGTGATATGAATGGTAAAATAGGGAATGTGAAGGTGGATGGAGTAGTTGGTGAGTGGGGTGTGCCTGCTGAGATAGATGAGAATGGAAGCGCTTTAGTGGACATTTGTGCCAGGAGGGGGTTCGTGATAGCCAATACCTTCTTCAGGTACAAAATGATCTGCAGGTATATGTGGTGATTGATGAGAAGGGTGGGTGGTGAACTGAATGAAAGGAAGGCAATGATTAATTATGTGTGTGTGGATGAAAGGATGCAAAGATGTGTAATGGATCCAAGACCATATAAAGGTTGGGGGAGTGGACATTCTGACCACCACTTGGTGGTGGAGAAATAGAAGAAGGGATGGACAGGAAGAAGGAGTAGATGCAAGGAGAGTGGAAAGGTTACAAGAGGATGAGGAAAAAGGCAGAATATAAGAGAGAAGTGGAGGAACGTTTGGGTAAATATGAATTGGAGCAGATGAGGGACGTGGAAGGTGTGTGCAAGATATTCACAGAAGAAATATGTGCAGCATGTAAGGTGGTGTTCGGGGTGAAGAGAAGACAAAAGGGGATGCAAGGAACAGCATGGTGGAATGAAGAGGTGAGACAGGCTGTTGCACCAAAGAAGAATGCATGTAATGAATGGATGAGAAATAGGGGCGTGGAAGAAGTTGAGAGAAGGAAGAGAGAGTTATATGTAGAAAGGAAGAGAGAGAGATAAAATGATTAGTAAGAGAAAGAAGAGAGTGGATGAGGAATTTGGAAGCAACTTGAGTGTAAAGTGGAGGGAATGTAAGAAAATTTTTTGGAAAGAGGTAGAGTTAGACAGGGTGGCAATGAAGTCAGTAGTGGAGTGAAAGATAAAAATGGTATATTACTAGTGGAGAAGGGAGAAAAAGTGAGCAGATGGAGAGAACACTTAAAGAAATTGCTGAACATAGAGAATGAAAGTAATGTGAGTATAAGTGGCGGGGGAATGGCTGGTAGGAGGGAGGTGAGAAGACAGGAAGAAACCTGTAGGATGGAAGTTGTGGAAGCAATGAGAAAAGTCAAAATGGGGAAAGCCACAGGAATTGATGGAGTGTGTGGTGAAATGCTGAAGCATGGGTGAGAGATAGTAGTAGAATGGATGTGGAAGATGTGCAGATTGGTGTGGGAGGAAGGTAGAGTCCCGGAAGATTGAAAGTCAGGTATAATTATTCCCTTGTACAAAGGGATAGGGGAAACAGACATGTGTGGTAATCATAGGGGCATTTGTCTTCTTAGTGTAATAGGAAGAGTATATGGTAGGATACTTATTGACAGTTTTAGGGAAATAACAAGAATTAGCTGGAGAAGAACAGGGAGGCTCTAGGAAGGGAAAAGGTTGTGTAGATCAGATATTCATTCTTAGATCTTCAGTGGAAAAGTTTCTAGAGTAGGGAAAGAAGTTGTATGCGGCCTTCATGGATTTGGAGAAATCATATGACAGGGTGGATAGACAAGGATGGTGGAAAGTATTAAGAATATATGGAGTAGATGGGAAGTTGTTGAAGGCCGTGAAGAGTATGTATGAGGGTACTAAGGCTGCAGTGCTTGTGAATAGTGAACTGAATGAATTTTTCAGTTTGAAGGTTGGGTTGAAACAGGGATGTGTCATGTCTCCCTGGTTGTTCAACCTGTACATGGATGGGGTTATAAAAGAGATGCAAGGTATGGAAGTGGATGTTGGAGTGACCCTAATGAGAGAGGGCAGTGTTTGGAAACACCCTGTACTGTTGTTTGCAGATGATACTGTGTTGTTAAGTGAAGACGAAGGGGAGCTGCAAGGTTTGGTGGATGAGTTTGGGAGTGTGCATAAGAAATGGAATCTAAAGGTGAATGTAGGGAAGAGTAAAGTTATGGTCTTAAAGAGAAGTGAAGCCAGTGAATATACACTCGGGGAAAGATTCACCTGATACACCTGACGACACGCAAATCTGAGACAAGTGATTCTGAAGCAGCTGCCAAGTTCTCACCTAAATGGTAACAGTGAGTGAGATATACTGAACTGATATTATAAGTAACTTGGAATTCCCTATTTAACATGTCTTTTTTAAAACTATACACACACAGGCTGAAATGACATGCTCTGTAATATGCACAGTACCTGTGAATATGACGATGAGTCTTAACTTTATACTCTCAGCAAATGTTCACATGTGGATGACGTTTTCATCCATCATCCAATCCTACATTGCCCCATGAGGAGCGTAGGAGCTCGGGGCTAGGCAGTTGGTCCCGACATTTAAGATGAGAGTGACCAGCCTCACTCATCCTTGAGTGGCATTACATGAGCAATCAACCCCAACCACCCCTTGGATATAAACCTTCAGTGGCTCAATCCAATTGGAGCTCAATACTTATCCACTAAACCACCACGTGCCAAAATTTGGTTATATGGTTGCCACCCAGCTTAGTAAATGGTTTCCTGGTGTACAGGAAACCATTTGGCATGTCACTCAGTGTAGAGTCACCCACAGGCAGAAGGAAGAGGAAAGAATGAAGGAAAGAAAGACAGAAGAGGGAGTGTAAAGTTACCCGTAGGCAGAAGGACAAGGAAAGAATGAAGGAAAGGAAGACAGAAGAGGATGGATGGAAAGAAGGCTGGAAGAGAGGAAAGGGCAGACACCTGACATCACACTACATCGAGTGAGTGGATGGTGAGCGCCCCCACCTACTACAAATGACGTTTTCATGGAACTAATTAATATCTTTATAAATTCTGCACCCCGATCTTACTTCAGGAGCATTATGATTGGTTATTGATATTGTGACGAGTGTCCCAAACCCTCCTCCACCCAGCCCACCCCCACGCCCCTCCTCCTCACTCACTGTTACCATGTAGGTGAGAACTTGGCAGCTGCTTCAGTATCACTTGTCTCAGAGTCACGTGTCAGCGAGTGTATCTGGTGAATCTTTCCCCGTGTGTACAGTGAGGTTGGATGATGAGGAAATGGAGTGAAGTGCTTGAAAGGATACAGCAAGGAAGAAAGGTTGCTGGTTCCTTGAAAACAGCGATAAGAAACAGGGAAGTGAGCATGGAAGTGAAAAACTAATTACATAACACTATTGTGATACCAAGTCTAATGTGTGGAAGTGAAGCTTGGATGTTGTTGGAGAGACACAATTCAAGATGAGAGCAGTGGAAATGAGTTAATAGAGAGGAGCCTGTGGAGTCACCTGGAGAGAGACTGACAAATGAGGATGTGAAGGAGCATTGTGGTGTGGAGGTGGATGTGATAGGAAGTGTTAGGAGAAGCACGATGAGGTGGTTTGGCCACGTGGAGAGGATGGAGAGTGAGAGACTGATGAGAAGAGTGTATGTGAGTGAGGTGGAGGGGGAGAGAGGGAGGAGGAGGCCAAGGATGAGATGGAGGGATGGAGTGGAGTGGTATATGAGAGAGGGGGGTGTGAATTGGGAGCAGGGCAGTGAAATGGCGGGAGACAGGGCGACATGGAGACGATTTGTTTGTAGCCACCCCGTATGGGATTAAGGCGTCTGGCAATAGATAGATAGTAAACATTTTCATTCCATTTCGCCCCCTAAAACTGCAAAACCCATTATGAGTTTGGGGTGAGGCACGAGAAAGGATTGATAACCGTATGTGTTGGGAAGCTTGAAACCGAACGAAGAATGTGGAACTGAACACCAACTTACGAGAACACGTGGATGAAAGAGTAATTTTTTCTCAATTTAGCAAACATTTTCATTCCTCTTCTTACCTTAAAACTGCAAAACCTATTACAGTCATCCCAAAACATCCGCGTTTTTAATATCTATCTATTCTATCTATAGCCCAACGCCCTAATCCCGCAAAGTGTGGCCGCAGACAAAACGCCTCCAAGTCACTATGTCACCCACCATTTGACTACCCTCCCCCCAACTCACCCCCCCCCCTCCCTCATATACCTCTCAACTCCATCCCTCCACCTCATCCTCGGTCTACCCCTCCCTCCACCTCACCTACATACACCCTCTTAGTCAGTCTTTCATTCTCCATTCTCTCCACATGTCCAAACCACCTCAGTGTATTTCTCCTAATCTTCTCTAATCATTAATATACACGGTTTTAATTATCCGCGGGTGGATACAGTACCGGGACTGGATTCACTAAAGCATTTTATTTCGTTGAACTCTGCTGACACTGTTCACTGCAAATGTAACATTATCCCAGGCACAGTTCATGACTGCTTTAGTGATGGTATTATCCAGTGAATTAAGTACAGTACAGTGAAAGGTCAATTACAGTACAATCCCAGCTATCCGGTATCCAGACAAACGGAATACTCAGAATAACGGGAAAATTCAAGGGCTGGTAAAAACGTCAGTAAGTTATAACTGTGCGCCATTTTGAATGGACCGCCAAACCGCCGTTTTATCGTGTCACGCGAGGCTGGGTAAAGTCGGACTAAGCGAGGTGAAGACATTTCTGGCTAATGTATATCCCTAGTAAATCCTCTTAACCAGCCCTCCTCCTCCCTCTTTCCCCTGCTTGAATTCAGTCATCCTCCACACCCTCCACAATTTTCACAAATCACCAATCTGCTTTTTACCACCAGACAGTAAACAAGCTCTCTTGCTGTTTTGTTGCTCTAATGGACGGTAATTTCAACATTCCAAAATGCCTAAAGAGCAAACTAAACGTAAGCGTGTCGTGCCTACCTTGAAACAGAAGCTGGACATATGCAATAGACTTGAAAAAGGCAAACATTATAAAACACTGATGACTGAATATAATGTAGGAAATCCAACGATTTTATATAAAGACCCAGCATCCAAGCTCAATGAATTTTTCATGAAAAGCGAGACAAGTAAGTCCATTGAAAAAAGGCATACTCTTCATCGTTCAAGTGGTTTTGCTTAGAAAGATCTAGGGGAGCACCTATTTCTGGTCCTTTTATCGAAGAAAAAGCAAGAGAGTTTCACAATAAAATGAATACAGAAGTCGAATGTGATTTCAGTGTTGGATGGTTAAATCGTTTCAAAGACAGGCATGGAATTTGTAAGCCAGACATCTCGGGAGAGAGCAAATCAGCAAACACCGGTGTTTTTCTTCCTAACGGACTGACTCTAACTTGCACCACATAAATTCATCTTAGAACGCATGTGTGCTGGCGGAGATGAAAAAAAAAAAAATGTTAATAGGAATGAATGTTTACTTTGTTGGAAGAAAAAAAAATGTATATGCTTGCACTTCATAAGTACATCATGTATTTTATTTAGTGCAAAACAGCTGATTGGCGGCAGGTGAAGGGTGGAATGATGGAGGTCAGTCGGGGCCGGGACCGTAAGCAAAGCTTTGTGTGGGGGCACAGGTGTGATAATTCTACAGTGCAGTCTTAACATCAGTTCACCAATAAATGTTCAAGATTTTATTTCTTTATTTTTCCACTTTTATGAGTACAGTACATACAACGAATACTTCGGTAGTTAACAATGGTGCAAAACAGTGGCGGAATGGTGGCGGTCAGTTGGGGCTGGGATCGTAAACAAAGCTGATGTGGGGGTACAGGTGTCGTGATAATTTACCAATAAATATTCAGGATTTTATTTCTTTAATTTTCCACATGAGTACAGTACATACAAGAAATTATTCGGTAGTTAACAGAATGGACTTGTGCATTTTGCAGTACCGGTATTGCAAGGCATTGCATGCACGTCCATTATGACCATGGTGTGTGTTTGCGAGGCAATTTTTCAGGTGGAATCCCTTGGTGTGCCCCCTGATGTGAGTGGTGAGTACCTGAATTGTATTTACTGCTGTGATAATGATCCCCTTTGTATAGATTTGAATATCAGAACTACGGGAAAAATCTGTAACCAGGAAGGTGAATTCCCCAAGCCGCCCGGTTAACTGGGATTGTACTGTATCCAGGTTCAGATTATCCAGGTTTTGGCTGGAAAACAAAATCCTACTTAGAGTACATTGAGTTAGTTTCTTCCATTATGCCGGAAACAATTGTAGGTATGGCTTAAGGAACTTGATGAGAATAAGGGAGAAAATTTTTCAGCAAGGGAAGGTAATTTACCACCCTCAAATTAGAAAAATATTTGTTTGTGGTCAGCCCGCACGGGATTAAGGCGTCTGGCAATAGATTGATAGATAGAAAATAGAAAAATACAGAAGACAAACTAGAGGAATATGAACTGAATTGGTAAGGTCATTAGGCTGTATGCTTGGACGAAAATTTATGGGTTTCACAATTTTAGGGAACGAAATGGAACAAAAATGTTTGCTAATCGGAAAAAAATTACTCTCAGTTGGCATTTAGTTCCACATTCTTCGTTCCATATCACTCTTCCCAACACATTTTGGACTGACTGAGCATACAGTTATTTCTGCTCCATAAAGTTAAGTGTACATTTACTGCTCATTCTTTTGTTCTTTCTTATATGTATGTGTGAAAGAGAGCATTTTGATACAAACAATAATGTATTTCATTAACCCCTTCACAGCTGCCAGCTTTGAACAACACTTTTCTGTATCAGTGTCAGTGATGTTGAATTAGGGCAAGCAATAAAAAACTGCGAACAATTATGGGAAGGGAACAAAGGTCACTGGTATGTTTACACGCCCCTACTCTGCCATCCTGAGCAGTCAGGCGTTCACTTCATTTCAGATGTTTTCGCCGATGTTTACATGTTACTTGCACCCTAATTTTGAGTAAGTTTCTTCCACTATTTTTGAAACAATCATAGGTACAGCTTAAGGAATGTGATGATAATTAAAGAGAGAATCTTTCAGTAATAGAAGATAATTTACCACCCTCAAAATAATCAGAAAAATACAGAAGACAAACTAGAGGAATATGAATTGAATTGGTCAGGTCTTTAGGTCGCATGCTTAGCAAATAATTATGGGTTTCACAATTTTAGGAGACAGAATGGAACAAAAATGTTTGCTCATCAGAAAAAATTCTTTTGTCTCACATGTTCTCGTAGGTTAGCATTCAGTTCTACATTCTTCGTTCGGTATCGCTCTTCCCAATATATTTCAGACCAACTAAGCACAGTTATTTCTGCTCCGTAAAGTTAGTGTACACTTACTGCTCATTCTTTTGTTTGTTCTTATGTGTATGTGTGAAAGAAAGAGGACTATCTATCTATCTATTGCCAGAAGCCTCAATCCCATTTGGGTTGGCCACAAACAAATCGCTTCCACGTCGTCCTGTCCCCCGCCATTTCACTGCCCTGCTCCCAACTCACACCCCCCTCTCTCATATACCTCTCGACCCCATCCGTCCATCTCATCCTCGGCCTCCCCCTGCCTCTTCCCCCCTCCACCTCACTCACATACACTCTCTTCATCAGTCTTTCACCCTCCATCCCCTCCACATGGCCAAACCACCTCAGTGTATTCCTCCTAACGCTTCCTATCACATCCACATCCACACCACAACGCTCCTTTATTTCCTCATTCGTCAGCCTATCTCTCCATGTGACTCCACAGGCTCCTCTTAAATAACTCATTTCCACTGCTCTCACTCTTGACTTGTGTCCTTCCAACAACATCCAAGCTTCACTTCCATACATTAGAGCTGGTATCACAGTACTGTCATGTAGTAACTTTTTCACTTCCATGCTTACTTCCCTGTTTCTTATCACTGCTTTCAAAGAACCAGCAACCTTTCTTCCCTGCTGTACCCTTTCAAGCACTTCACCTTCCAAACCTCCATCCTTACTCATCACACTACCCAAGTACTTAAACGTACTCACATTTTCCAATTCCTCACCGTCCAACCTCGCTGTACATTCACTGACTTCACCTCTCTCAAAGACCATCGCTTTACTCTTCCCTACATTCATCTTTAGATTCCGTTTCTTACACACTTTTCCCAAACTCATCCACCAAGCCTTGCAGCTCCCATTCGTCTTCACTCAACAACACAGTATCATCTTCAAACAACAGTACAGGGAGTTTCCAAACACTATCCTTTCTCACCAGGGCCACTCCAACATCCACTACCCTGCCTTGTACCTCTTTTATTACTCCATCCATGTACAGATTGAACAGCCATGGAGACATGACACATCCCTGTTTCAACCCAACCTTCAAAGAGAAAAATTCATTTAGTTCACCATCCACACACACTGCAGCCTTAGCACCATCATACAGACTCTTCACAGCATTCAACAACTTCCTATCTACTCCATATATTCTTAATACTTTCCACAATCCTCGTCTATCCACCCTGTCATATGCTTTCTCCAAATCCATGAAAGCTGCATACAACTTCTTTCCCTTCTCTAGAAACTTTTCCACTATGGATCTAAGAATGAATATCTGATCTACACAACCTCTTCCCTTCCTAAAAGACTGATACAAACAATTCAGTAATGTATTCCATTATCCCTTTCATAGCTGCTGGCCTTGAACAATGCTTTACCGTACCGGTGTCAGTGACGTTAAGTCAGGGCAAGCTATTAAAAAAATGCGAGCAAGTACAGGAAGGGAACGAAGGTCACTGGTATGTTTACACGACCCTTCTATACTATCTCAAGCAGTCAGGCGTTCACAGTTCACTTCATCCCAGATGTTTTCGCCGATGTTTACATAGTACTGTAACACGCATCCTAATTTCATTAATTCTTTCATGAATCATAGCAAATCACAGGATGGGTTTTAGGAAAAAGATAAAAGCCAGGTGTGCCAGACAAGTCTTTTCACATATGTAAGAAAAAGAAATTGATTTTAGAACTTTGTAAAAATGGTCCCAAGACTGACCGCGGGAGCATGCAAATTTCTGAACTCACGACCATTGAGGGGGCTAAACATACGCTTTACTTTAAGCAATAAAAGCACCTTACCAAATCAATTCTTCCTGATAGTTTTTTATATTTTTCTGTTTATTTCTGGGTTGGTAAATAAATGTTTCTTGTTAAATCTGTTTCCCTGCTGTTTTTAGCTGTTCTGGTATGACAACTTGTGTTTGTTTCGTTAACGTAATGGTGGAAAGGACTGTTTTAACCTAAGTGTTTAACTAAACCTGGCCTAACCTAGCTTAACTGTACCTAATAATTTGATCTAACCAAACCTCTAGTTGGGTAGTTGGGAAACGAAATCCACCTTTGAGCACGTTGCGTTTCTTCCACTTCGCTGGAAACGATTGTAGGTACAGCTTAACCCCTTAACCGCGGGGCGTCACTTTCATGACACTCGGGCGCAATGGATCATACCGCAGGGCGTCACTTTTGTGATTCTGTGTTATTTTGAATTCTTTCGGGCTTACACGTGGTGGCTTGTATCATCTATCAGTACTGCCAATGTCCAGCACTAGTCAGCACTCCAAATCTCATCTGTACTCCCATCCATTGTTGACAATTTAGCCATTTTTCCCCGTTCCTGACTCCCCTCCATTACCCTGTCCTCTCGCCTCCCCGGCCGCGCTGCGCTAAAGCAAATTTCCCCCGGAATTATCCACTGATTTCATCCATTGAAATAAGCCCTATGGCCTATTCTTATACAAAGTAATATATACCAAAAAGAAATAAGGTAAGTGATAGTGCTATACACCTTGATTTGGCTAATTATCACCTGACAACACCTCACGTGCACTCGTTCGCTAATTTCCCACGGAAATTTCCCCTTTGAAATATGCCGTAAAATCTATTCTCGTAAAAAAATTTATATAAGAAAGGAAGGGAGAAGCCAAAGTGACATTTACATTCACCTGGAACTACCTTCTTTTTTCTGTATTTTCGAGATTTCCTACTAATCATTTTTTAGCATGTACTGCTACTGTCCACCAATAGTCAGCACTCCTAATCTCATCTGTACTCCCATCCATTGTTGACAATTTAGCCCTTTTCCCCCGTTCTTGACTCCCCTCCCTACCTCCCCTCCAGTACCCCGTCACCCCTCCCTACCTCACCTCCTTTACCCTTTTCTATCGCCTGCCCTGCCGCGCTGTGCTAAGCAAATCTACCCTGGATTTTTCCACAGATTTCATCCATTGAATTAAGCCCTATACCCTATACTTATACAAAATAATATATACCAAAGAAAAATAAGGTAAGTGATAGTGGTATACACCAGGAATTGGCTAATTATCACCTGACAACACCTCACTTGCATTCATTCGCTAAATTCTCACGGTAATTTCCCCTTTGAGTTATGCCTTGTAATCTATTTCTGTAATAAAAGTATATATCAGAAAGGAAGGGAGAAGCCTAAGTGACATTTACATTCACCTGGAACTACCTATTTCTTTATGTACTGCCGAGATTTCCTACCAATAATTTCTTAGCATGTAAGTTAGCAGCTGTCAGCCCCATTGTCACTGTCAACCCTTGCCTTCTCAGATAAGCCACGCCATTTAATTCCTTCTCCTCTGTGGTCAAAGCATGTCGCACTCACGCCCCTCCATTTCTGCCGCTTCTGCGCCCATTGCAAAGGGCCCCGTGACCTCTACACCCAGAAAAACTCGTGGGGGAAGCAGGAAAGGACTAAGTGACGCTGCAGTGGAACGTGAACTAGCCGAATTATTGATGATAATGATGGATAGTGACTATGACCCTTCGGGGGATTCGTGTGATGAGCTGGGTGAGGAAATCGTGCCAGAAACTACTAGTACGAGTGCTTCAGTGTCCCATGTTATCCCAAGCTCCAAGGGAAAGGAGCCGTTAGTGCAGCAAGGGAAGGAATTTGGGATGGGAATGAAAAGGTGGCGGGTTAGCCCCGGAACAATGGCCCCTCGTGACCCAGCCCGCCATGAGTCCCGAGGTGAATTACCTCCCCATTCCCCAAGCCCCACTTCACTCATTTCTTCCTCTTCTGCTGAATTTTCTCCGGAGTCTTCGTTGTCGGAGTCACCACCAGCATCAACAGTGAAGGCAGGCCATAGAGGAAGAGGTAAATCCCTGACCCGTAAAAGTAGAGTTGCCAGTAGAGTAAGGGCTGCTAGTGCTGTACGGCAACCCAGGGTCAGTGCGAGTGACCTTGAACTAGAGAAATCTGCCTCACTGCCACCCTCCACCCTCACCCACCCTACACCGCCACAACAGGGAATCCTGGACGCCTTCGCATGGACGGAAGGGTCCGATTTTGTCCCAGAACATCTTGATTTCAATGAGAGTTCCTCAGGGATACAGCCTGCCTTCAATCTTGACGAAGATGCTGAGTGTGTTGACTTCCTTTCGGCCTTCCTCGATGACGAAGTCATGCAGCACAAATGTGATGAGACCAACAGGTATGAATCACAACGTGCTGCAAGTGGTACAGGTGCAGCCAAGTTGCAACAGTGGTCCATGCTGGGAGTGCAGGAGCTGTATGTGTTCTTCACCCTCATGCTTCTCATGCCACACTCAGAGAAGCATGAGTTGGAAGAATACTGGTCCATGGACCCCTTACTACCCTCACCCTCCTTCAATAAGTACATGGCCAGAGATCGCTTCCGGAACATCATGGGAAACCTGCACTTTGCCAACAACGATGTACCTTCCCAATCCGACCCACTCTGGAAGATCCAGGAGATTCTGAGCAGAATGAAGGATAAGTTTATGACATTCTTCCACCCCTTTCAGAAAGTTGTCATTGACGAATCCATGGTTTTGTTCAGAGGACGTCTTAGGTTTGTGCAGTACATTCCAAGCAAATGCCATCGCTTTGGAATCAAGTTCTTTGTACTGTGCGACTGTAAGACTGGGTACATCCTTGACTTCGTCATTTATTCAGCCAGCACTGTCGATCTTGATAAAACACACCCCCTTGCCTTCTCAGGCTGTGTAGTGAAAGTGCTCCTTGAAAGATATTTTGGTGGGAATCATGTGCTGTATACAGACAACTATTATACAGCACCGAAACTTGCCAAATATCTTTCAGAGCACGGCATCGGCTCCTGCGGCACTGTCAAGAGTAATTGTGCCCACTTCCCTAAATTCCCAGAGGCAGGAACCTCGCAGCGAGGAGACGTGCATCTACGCAAGTCTGAGAAGATGCTGGCAATACGGTGGCATGACAAGAGGGTCGTGCACATGCTCACCACCGTACACAAGGGGGAAATGAAAGACAATGAGAAGGTCGACCGTAGGACAGGCGAACCTGTGAGGAAACCTGATGCTGTCTTAGACTACAATATCAACATGCGGCTGGTGGACAAGTCCGACATGATGATTGCAGAGTTCGAATGCCTCAGGAAGAATACTAGGTGATACAGGAAAGCTTTTCTGCATCTCATAGACGTGACGATGCAGAACGCCTTCATCCTGTACAAGATGAAGGTCAAGCCACCCAAGTCCTTCTCCCAGAGGTTGTTCGCCAGGACTTGTGTTCAGCAGCTGCTTGAAAGATATGGTAAGGTGACAGCAGCAGCTCCAAGGTGCCATGCAGTAAGACTTCCCGACAGACTCGAGCAGAGGGCGTACATGGATCGGCACAGACTGGTGCAAATGCCTGCCACAACCAAGAGGAAGGCTGCGATCCGCAGGTGCCAGGTGTGTGCACATACCACCCGACGCACACCTGAGCACAAACGCACCTCTTGGCAGTGCGCTGAGTGCCAGGTTCCCCTCTGCGTTACCTGCTTCTTTGATTACCACAGCCAGAAGCAGTTCTAAAAGTGCAAGTGGGAAATGAAAATAATGTGTAAATAGCAAGTGAAAGCAATGGATGTACATATCATTGAACAGTGTAATATAGTTTTATGTTACTGCAAGTGACGTTGAATAACATAGTGTAAGTAAAATAGAAGTGTAAATATTGAAAATACAATAGAAAATGTAAATAGAAATGTAAATAATTAGTAATATAAGAATATGAGTACAATACTTGAGGTTATAACAGTGATAGTGAATCCGTGGCTCTCTACATATTTTACTGAATGAAAAATTGAATGACTTCAGTGACAATAAACTAATACTACTGAAGGAAACTTATGGAGAAAGACTGCAGATATATATGTGTTATATAATAATAGGAATATAAAGGGTGAGTGTTTGTTTGAATAATAAATGACAGAATACCAGCAGCGAACTAGCGCAAGTGGGAAGGTCATACGCGCTCGTAATTTTCATTGCTTTCACAGTGGGGTTTTTTTTGGAGTATGGATCCCAAACTACTTGATAATCATAGAATAGTGTTTCTAGTGATAATATCTGGCTGTGGTAATCATATTACGGGTTTTCGGGAAGTGTAAAGTGGAGACTTCATTACCCAACTTCAGAGGTCTCCACAAGTCCTACGGTAATCGACGAAGGCTCAACAAACATCCCAGGAGAAAGCTGAAGGTATGTGCCATATGCATATGTAATTTTAATATTCTAGGACTAATAACTGATTTTTGGCAAATATTTTTTGAGAGTCTGTCAGAGCCCGAATATGCCCGTGGGACACGCAAAACAGAGCAAAACAAGCCCGCGGTGTAAGGGTTAAGGAAAGGAACAATAATAACAGGGAGGAAAGTTTTCAGCAAGAAAAAGTAATTTACCAAACTGAAAGTTGTCAGAAAGTTACAGAAACAAGCTGAAGGATTATGAATTGAATTGGTAATGTCTCTCTGCTGCTTAAAGTGTACATTAACCGATAAATAAATCAGTCTAGCAGTACTTGTTTGTTTCTGCCAGAGACAAAACAAGTGTATTTAAGGGGAGCAGCAAATATCCGCAGATTTTTAACATACACAGGTGTCTCTGTTATCTAAGCTCTGTGGATGTTAAAGGAGCACTGTATGAATGTGGAGAAGAACTGAGGTGCGAGGAAGGATTGATAACCATATGCCCAGTTGGTCCGAAATGTGTTGGGAAGCATGAAATCAAGTGAAGAATGTGGAACTGAACCCTAGCTTAAGAAAACACATGGATGAAAGTTTTTTTTTTCTGATTAGCATACATTTTCATTCCATTTTGTTCCCTGAAATTGCAAAACCCATAAATTTTCATCTAACAATTCGGCCTTAAGTGTGCCCAGGAGGCATATTTTAGTTCTGTACGCGTATTCATCTCACCATTGGGAACTCACAGCCAAGAATGATGCTCGCCCATTTATTTCAAAACTAGCCATATAGTTTTTTCTCAAAAGTATGCTCAGTGGCAAAATTTGCTCATCAACCTAACCTCACCTGTCCCACTAGGGCTGCTTGACTGAGGTGGCTGGCTGTGGTACTGAGACAAATACCCATACAGAACGGAAATATGCGCCCAGGAAAAGTACCCAAAGTCTAGAGGGTGACGTCAACCCGTGCGACTTTCAAATTTCTTCGTCAGGCCAGCTGAGTTCCTGCATGAGCTCGAGTTATTCTGCATGTTGACATGACTTGTCTCATTATGCAGAGTGCGTTAGAACAAAAACGTGTTACTCAGCCACGTGTAACTCAAGGACTGAGTGTAATTTTTACATATCATAGTGTTTTATGTTTGTGTTATAGTGGTCTGACCAAGAGTGTTAAGTATGAGGCCAGCTTGAGAAGTAACTGTCAGTTAAGATTGATAGGTGGGGGGGTAGGGCTATGGGGGTGGGGGAGGAGCTGGGGTAGAGGTAGGTGGAGCTCGTTTTGTTCTCCTCTCCCCTCTTCCCTGGGTATACAGGAGTGTACATATAGCACAGCGGTATAGTACATAATATAATAACAACCATACTCACCTACTTTTGGCACCACCACAAACTCAGCCATCGTACAGAACTAGGGTACAGCAGTCAGAGCACTAGGGCATGGAGTATTTAGGGGCCTCAAGGAAGTCTCAGCACTACAGCTACGAGTGAGGCAAGGGTAGGGGAGGGATGATGGTTGGCTTGGCGCACTGGGTGGACCATTCCAGCATCATATTGTGATTGGCTGGCATATATTACTGTGTTGTGGGATCTGCGCCAATTGGTTCATGTGTATGAGCCACATGATACACATTACCGCCAGAAAATGCATAGTACATCTGATTGCTTCTTGTTTCTGAGCTGGATGCTGCCTAATTTTACTGGATTTATTTTTAATAAAGCCAGGCAAGAAGACTGGATATTACATTGGGCCGGATATTGCACGATGGATAATTGAGAATATATATGTAGGAATTTAATATACAGTAATTGAATGATGTAGATGACAATATGATTTTCATTTGTGCATTTTCATGGGACTGTGTATGATTCAAGTTTTTCTCCCAACACACAGGCACTGAAGGTTGTAATGGTGCAATATATGTGGATGAAAGCCTCCCATCCACTGCCCCCTTACCACCTTGCCCAGATTGTGGCCAGACATCTCTTCCTAAGGACTCTCGTGCCACATACCTTGCAGCTGCTGTTTTCTGCCGAGAGCAGCTTGACGAGTGCAAAGACCAGTACTGTATCCTTTTCATTATTGGCAGCTAGCTACATTATACATCAATTTTTGAGAATGAACAGGTGTAACATTACAGAATGTACCAGTAGAATATGCCTTGTCTGGAGATAGGGGAGAAAGAATATGTACTCTGTATCTACTTAATGGGATGTATAAAAGCCCACATTGCCTAGTAAGCAAGTGGAAGTAGCTGTATTTGCTTGGTGTTACAGTACATCCCCCTAGTACGCGCCTATATGGGCAGCAGATGTGCTCGCGTGCCAGGATTTCGTGTACTAGGAATACATAAACTAATGGGAAAATTAACATATTGGCGGCACCCCCTTCTATCAGTGACCTTTTTGACCCGTTTGAGGGAAAATATCTAAGACATACTTCAAGATATAACTGAAATAACAAGAATATGGCTGCTCACCTTAATCAAAAAGACAACAGG
The DNA here is from genome assembly GCF_032717465.1 of Coenobita brevimanus. Taxonomy (NCBI): domain Eukaryota; kingdom Metazoa; phylum Arthropoda; class Malacostraca; order Decapoda; family Coenobitidae; genus Coenobita; species Coenobita brevimanus. The sequence goes on from NC_137051.1 coordinate 24,960,256, forward strand.
CTTGATGGACGTAAGAAGGAGTTACGAGGCAGGGTGAGGCACTAAGTGTGCATCCCCTGCACCACCTGATGCACCACCAGCCGCACCAGCCTCCTCACCAGCCTCCTCATCAACACTTTCACCTCTACACTCATTTCCTCCATGAATCCTTCAAAGTCTGTTGATGACACCACTGACATCACCTCATCCTCTAGTTCCTCCTCAGGTATTGGCTCTGCAGAAGAAGGCACTGCTTCCTCAGGTTCCTGAATTTGTGGTGGCCGCCGAAAGTAACGGGTGATGAGGGTTTGTTTCCTCCTGTTAATTTCTTGATGTTGCTTCTCCGTGTAGTAGCGGAAGGTTCTGTCTAGTGAACTCAGAACCTCTTGCGTTCGTTGCTGGCACAGTTCCATGCTCTTGAATTCCTCCTTGAACCTATTCAGGGCACACAGGATTTGACTAAACCTAGGCATTGGCAAATCACTCTCCATCACAAGGTGGGCGGAGCATGGCGTGTAGTGGAGAGGCGGGTGTCGTTCTCGGGGTTCACACCGGAAAACACTGGTTTGGGGCAGTTTTTCCCTGCTGCCTCGCATCGTGTGGGTGTGACTCATATACTTTGGTTAGGAAAAAATTAAAAACAGGTCCTCATGCACTAGGGGTTTCGCGTACTAGGGGGATGTACTGTACTGTCATGCCTTCACTCCAAGTAGGGGCTGAGTTCAAATCCTGGCTTGAAGAGTAGCTGTGTTATGTCATTACATTGGATGATAGTGGTATGGAACATGAGGTAAAGTTTGGTTTGGCAATATGTCTCGGATGTCGGTTTTCTACACAAGCTGTCTGCATCCTTGTCCTCACATCCTTGGAATGGACTGTAAATTCCAGTTCCCAGCAATTTTTGTGGTGGCTTTTAGTGCTGTGCTATCATATGTATGTGTAGTTTTCTAAACTCGCCAAATCAATCACTAGGGGAAGAAAAGAGTGGTATAATGTGGTGTCAGAAGCTCACATTGCCTAGCAGGCAAGTGTGGGTAACTCTCTTGATGCAGTGGTAACTTCTCACCTTTATGCCACACAAGGCCTGATGTCAAGTCCCTGTTAGGATAGTGGTTAACCCCCAGCAAGGGAGTTTCAAAATCGGCTGAGTGGTGCAGCAATATGTTCAATATAGTGACCATTGCAAAGTGACTTCATATGCACATCATTGTCTTGGAACTGGTATGACAAACCTACCCATGACATACTTTTGCTCAGCTCACCATAGTTATGGGGTTATTGTCATTGGAAATTTAGCAGTTGGTGGGAAACCAGCTACTATGCAAGTGGGATTCACTCTTGTCAAAGCCTCAGTGAACTGCCACTTAGTCCAATAAGCCATAACTTTTGATAGTTTATTTTATCTTTCCCTCTCATCCCTTAGCCATTGTTGGCCTTGCATTCAATTTTGTCATAAAAGAACAGTTTTTCAAGAACGTTTTGATCTATCCTTGAGTACTGATGCCATGGTAAATGGATCAGGAAGTGCATGAATTTCATTCATAGTGGCTACTGTAACTTTGTTTCAGGGCTCATCCTTGGGGAAAACCTGATACAGTTCCATCCATCCATCATCCAATCCTACGTTTCCCCAAGAGGAGCGTAGGAGCCCGGGGCTAGGCAGTTGGTCTTGACATTTAAGATGAGAGTGACCAGCCTTACTCATCCCTGAGTGGCATTACATGAGCAATCAACCCCAACCACCCCTTGGATATAAACCTTCACTGGCTCAATCCGATTGGAGGGCAATAATTACCCACTAAACCACCAGATGCCAAAATTTGGTTATATGGTTACCACCCAGCGTAATAAATGGTTTCCTGGTGTACAGGAAACCATTTGGCTTGTCACTCAGTGTAGAATCACCCACAGGCAGAAGGAAAAGGAAAGAAAGACAGAAAAGGGAGTGTAAAGTCACCCGTAGGCAGAAGGACAAGGAAAGAATGAAGGATAGAAGACAGAAGAGGATAGAAGGAAAGAAGGATGGAAGAGAGGAAAGGGCAGACACCCGAGAGCAGCAATACATCGAGTGAGTGGATGGTGAGTGCCCCCACCTACCACTTATGCCACAAAAACTGTGTGACACTGTGCCTCTGAGAAACACTGTGATGCATTGTTAAGAATCCCATTCATAGGTTGCATGCCCCCAGAACTGACTCATATGGGGTAAGTTGCATGACATAGGTTAAGTTTTGTTCTGGCTTTACACCTATACCAGTCTGTGTGAGCTCCACTACAGAAACAATTTTTTTTTTTTTTTTTTTTTTTTATGGGAGTGATAACTGAAATTTCCATTGATAGCTGAATGATGGAGGATGGGGTATCTCAAATCTGATGTATGCAGATAATGCAGTGCTGTTTGCAAATAATGGACAAGAGCTCGGTAGACTTGTGCAGAGTTTTGTAGATGCCTGTTGCATGTCATGCTTTGAAAGTAAATATAGAGTTAAGTGATGCTTGTTGAGAGAAGGTGGTACAGGGAAGTAGAGTGGCTCAGGGAATGAAAGTGACTTGGCTGATGGTTTGAAGGCCATGATAAGAAGCAGACATCGGAAGGCAGTGGCTGTGAGAGGCTTGAACGAAGGGGTTTTAGTGCCTGCTCTAACATACAGGTGTGAGACTGTGGTGTTGCATGAAATGAAAAGTCAAGAGTAAGGGTGATGTAGATGGGGCAGTTTAGGAATGTATGTGAAATGAAGAGAGTGAATAGGACAAGGAATGATGTAGAGTATAGAAGTTTCTGGACATCAGAGTTGACGAGAGTGTGCTTAGATGTATGGTCATGTCGAGAGACTGGGTATGAATAGAGTGGTGAAAAAGGTATATTTGAGGATGGCACAAGACATGGTAGGCTAAGATGGTGGACAGATTTGGCAAATTAATGTGCGAGAAAGAGGTATGGAAATTGATGGGGCTAGGGAACTAATATGGGTTTCAGAGGCGGTGGAAAACTGGTTTTTGGCAATAACTTTTTATCAAAGCGTTGGATTACGATGCTATTTTACTAGGGTATGTTTCAGACCGAGGCGCTTTATTTGGACATGTGGAGAGAATGGAGAATGAAAGACTGACTAAGAGGGTGTATGTAGGTGAGGTGGAGGGAGGGAGAGGGAGGGGTAGACCGAGGATGAGGTGGAGGGATGGAGTTGAGAGGTATATGAGGGAGGGGGGGGTGAGTTGGGGGGAGGGGAGTCAAATGGTGGGTGACAGAGTGACTTGGAGGCGTTTTGTCTGCAGCCACCCTTTGCGGGATTAGGGCGTCGGGGTATAGATAGATAGATAGATGTTTCAGACCCTGACCTACCTGGCGTCTGTATGGATTATTACCAACTTTGGAGACTTAAGGCACTTATAAGAGTAAAATAAGCATGCAAGGCGACAGAATGAGCCATCGCTCGTGCGAGGCTAGCGTGACATATAGTTATGATGTTATGTAGGCACCGCCTACCTGGATACTCCAAATATTACAGTACTAGTAAGGCAGGACTCTGTCCAAAAACGTCAATTCATGGCCTTGGTTATAAGTCACACTGACTCTAACAGAAAATGAATCAAGGTATGGAAATAATGCATTGCTTCGGAGTGAGAATGAAATGCCATAGCAACACCAAAAATACAAGGATACGAACACACATTTGTAAATACAACCATTGTGAATTTTTGAATATCCAGCCTCTGGGCGAGGTTACCACGTAAACGCTGACTTTTCTTGACAATTCATATTCAGGTAACTTTATTAAACAGGTGTCTCCTTACTCTCCGCTGAACTATATATTCCACTGTGACGATAACAGGCAACATGTCATGTGTCAATGTAAGGCTATCATGTTACTCATATATGACACGTTTCATCACTTACACATTTGTAATGTTGGAAGTGTACTTCAGTCAGGGGAAATAGGGTGTTGTACACCTCAAGTGGATGGTATTTCCATATATGATGATAACATTATAATAATTTACATCTCTGCGTTAAAAATGGATAGCTTCCTTATAGGCCTATATGAAAATACCAGGCTTATTTTTCAAATATAGGCAACATTTTCTGTCTACCAAAGCAGACACCCACCCTTTGCAATATTTCACCCATACGATGATTAGGGGGCGGTGTCTATATGGACAACGTCAAAGTGACATCACGATATGAGTGAGGGGGCGGGGCATTTCCCCACTAGCCTCGCTCCAGCAATGGGTAAAACAGTCGCCTTGCATGCTTATTTTCCTCTTATACATGCCGTAAGTCTCCACATTTGGTAATAAACCATACTGCTGCGAGTTAGGTTGGGGTCTGAAACATACCCTGGTAAAATATCATCGTAATCCAACGCTTTAATAAAAAGTTATTGCCGAAAAACACTATTCCACTGCCTCTGGAATCCATAGTAACATCAGATCAAGCTGGGTGGATAAATTTTGTATGGAGGAATGTCTGACCAGGGTTTGGCACCCCTTTTTAACTTTTTGCTTATCAGGTTGACTCACCTAAGTGAATGTAAAGCTACATTTTTTTTTTTTTTTTTTTTTATGTCACCAACTGTGGGTATAGGCTATACAGCTTGCTTCCTAAGGCTCCACTGTATCTACGAAGTGCAGGCATATTATTTTTTTTCCTTCCAACAAAGTAAACCTTCATTCCTAATAACATTTTTTTTGTCATCTCTGACAGCGCGTATGCATTCTAAGATGAATTTATGTGGTGCAAGTTAGAGCCGGTCCTTTAGGAAGAAAAATGCACCAGCGTTTGCTGTTTGCTGATTTGCTCTTTCCTGAGATGTCTGGTTTACGAATTCCATGCCTGTCTTTGAAACGATTTAACCATCCAATACTGAAATCACACTTGACTTCTATATTCATTTTACAGTGAAACTCTCTTGCTTTTTCATGTATAAGAGGACCAGAAATAGGTGCTCCCTTAGATCTTTCTAAGCAAAACCACTCATACGATGAAGAGTCTGCCTTTTTTTTCAGTGGACTTACTTGTCTCACTTATCATGAAAAAATAATTGAGCTTGGATGCTTGGACCTTGATATCATAAATCATTGAATTTCCTACATTATAATCAGTCATCATTGTTTTATAATGTTTGCCTTTTTCAAGTCTATTGCATATATTCAGCTTGTGTTTCAAGGTAAGTACGACACGCTTACGTTTAGTTTGCTCTTTAGGCATTTTGGAGTGTAGAAATTACCATCTATCAGAGCAACACAACAGCAAGAGAGCTTGTTTACTGTCTTGTGGTAAAAAGCCGACTGGTGATTTGTGGAGGGTATGGAGGACGACTGAATTAAAGTAGGGGAAAGAGGGGGAAAGGAGGACTGGTTAAGGGTATTTACTAAGGATATACAATACAGTAAAATCTCACTATATCAGACTAATTGGGGCACAAGCCAGTCCGAAAAAAGCTAAAGTCCGATAAAAGCGACATCTGAACTCCTCCCTGGACTTCCTCCTCCTTATGCAAAGAGAAGCCCTTGTCATTCATGCATTTATTCTACAGTCTCTCTCTCTCTCTCTCTCTCTCTCTCACACTGGGCACTTCCATTTTACTTCACATATTTTTTTTGTCTTCCTCGTCACCTTCATCTTCACCTTCCCATTCATTTAGCCTTTGTTTTCAGTTCTCTTTGACATTCACATTCACTTTCATATTCAGTTCCTTGCTCACTTTCACCTTCATCTTCACACTTACTTTCACTATCACTCATTTTGAATTTCCATTTCACCTTCACTTGCAATATTGCTTTCATGTTTACCTTTAGAATTACTTTCACTCACCTTCACTTTCACCCTTCCTTTTACTTTCACATTCCCCTTCACCTTCACTCACCTTCACCTTCACTTTCATTTTCACCTCTCACCTTCACCTTCACTTTCACCTTCACTTTCATTTTCACCTCTTTTACCTTCACCTTCACCTTCACTTTCACCTTCAGTTTCACTTTCACCTTCATCTTCACTTTCACTTTCACCTTCACTTGTACATTCATATTCACCTTCACTTTCATCTTAACCATCACTTTCACATTCACCTTCATTTTCGCCTTTATTTTCACCCACACTCACCTCACCTTCACATTCACTTTCACTTTTGATGTCACTTTCACCTTCACTTTCACAATCACTTTCACCTTCCACCTTCACTTTCACGACTTCATTTTCATCTTCACTTTCACCTTCACCTTCACCATTTCCACATTCACTTTTACTTTCATCTTCACACTACCTTCACTGACCTTCATTTATAAATTCACTTTCGCCTCTCTCCTGAAGAGAGAGAGAGAGAGAGAGAGTGAGAAAGAGAGGAGGGACCAATGTTATGCCTATCTCCCTCATTTGTTTATGGGAAAGGGGACGCCACTTGTCATTCCCGTATTTGTTCCCTCTCTCTCTCTCTCTCTCTCTCTCTCTCTGTTGACTCTGACATTCACATTCACTTTCATGCTCTTTCACCTTCACCTTTACACTCGTTTTCACAATTACTTTAATTTTCATTTTCAGTTTCACCTTCACCTCTCTCTCTCTCTCTCTCTCTCTCTCTCTCTCTCTCTCTCTCTCTCTCTCTCTCTCTCCCAGCTCGGGGAGGAAGAGAAGAATTGGAGGAGAGAGGGAGGAGGGACCCATGTTATGGTATCTCCTCAGTTTGTTTGTTTATTCATTATTTCAAGAGGCGGACTGCTTCTGGCTTTATCAGACTTTTTCTGATGCATAAGAAATTTGTCCAGTTGGCTCCTCAAGTCCGATAAAAGCGAATTCCGCAATACTGAAGTCCGTTATAACGAGGTTATACTGTACCTGGAAATGCTCTGTCCGACTTCACCCAGCCTCGCTTGACACATGACAAAATAACGGTTTGGCAGTCCATTCAAATTGGCGTGACCAGTTCTTGAATTTTCTTGTTGTTCTGAGAATTCCGTTTGTCTGGGTACCGAATACAAGGGATTGTACTTTATATATATATATATATATATATATATATATATATATATATATATATATATATATATATATATATATATATATATATAAATATATATATATATATATATATATATATATATATATAAATATATATATATATAAATATATATATATATATATATATATATATATATATATATATATATACTGTACTGTGGGATGAGGTCATTAAGTGTTACCTCAAGGTTAAGGGACTGAACAGGGAGGCTGCCAAGAGCCGCCATTATTAGGTGACCAAGGCCGACACATGCAAGCTTGTTGGAGCCTTCAAAAACAAAATGAAACTATATATATATATATATATATATATATATATATATATATATATATACATACTGTATATATATATATATATATATATATTTACTGTATATACAGTATATATATATATATATATATATATATATATATATATATATATATATATATATATACACAGTATATATCATCATTATCATCATCATCATCCGGACCTCCTTTCCCACCAAAGGGCAGGGTGAGAAGTAACAATGTCCAGACAGCACAAACTTGCCCAAATCAAATAGGCCACACTTCCATTCACTCATCATTCAAGCCTCTGGAATCCTGGCTCTACCGGATACGCCAAAAACATTCACCACATTCTGCAGCTTCATACAAACATATCCGACTGAGTCAATCCGGACGCTGCTATGCTCACAAGTGGTGCCAAAATCCCTGATCATGCACTTCTCACAACATTCATCCAGACAGCTTGATCTCTTGTCAGTTCCTTAGCCTCACCGTCCAAACCTCTCTTCCTCAAACACTCATCCACCATATCTCTCCACCTTCTCATTGGTCTACCTCGCCTCCTCCCTCCTTCAAATTCTCTCAGGTATACCTTTTTCACCACTCTGTTGTCATCCATTCTTTCCACATGACCATACCATCTCAGGACACTTTCTTCAATTCTGGTCTCCACCGACTTCCTTACTCCACACCTTTCACGAATCACATTATTTCATATCCTATCCACCCTCTGTACTCCACATACATTCCTCAGCAGTCCCATCTCCACTGCTACACCATAGTCTCGCACCCATATGTTAAAGTTGGCACTAACACTCCCTCATGTAAGCCTCGTGCAGCTGCAACACTCAATCCTCTGTTTCTTATCAAGGCCTTCATTGCACCAGCCACATTTCTTCCTTGTGTCAATCTGCTTTCAACTTCTTTTGCACAATTTCTTCTCTTTTTCTATCACTGTACCCAAGTACTTGAACTCTCTCACCAATTCCAGTCTCTCTCCATTCACTGTGACATCACACTGGGAGTCACCGTCTCTCTCAATAACCATCACTTTACTCTTTTCTAAATTTACTCTCAAGGCACGACACTCACAGCCATCAGCAAAACTCTGCACTAGCCTACCAAGTTCTTATCCGGTACTTGCAAGCAGTACTGCATCATCAGCATACAACAAATTTGAGATATCCCATCTATCACCATTCATTACCAATGCCATACCCCTCTCCATTACTCGTGTTTTTACTTCCCTCATCACCCCATCCATATATATATTGAACAACCATGGGGACATAACACAACCTTGTCGCACGCCCACACCGATCGTGAACCATTCACTTAGATGCCCATTGACCCTTACACATGCTTCACTACCATCATAAAAACTCTTGACAGCACCTAGCAGCTTACCATCTACACCATACATGCGCAAAACTTTCCACAATCACTCTCTGTCCACTTTGTCTTATCTTTTTCCAGATCCATGAATGCCATAAACACCTTATGGTCCTCACAAGCCTTCTCTGCTCTGTGTCTCACTGCAAATACTGGATCCACACATCCTCTGCCACACCTAAAGCCACCTTGTTCATCACTCACTAGGACTTCTGATATCTGTCTTACTTCCTCTATAATAATTCTTCCAAATAGCTTCCCTACCACTCTCAATAATCTTATGTCACGATAATTCTTGCACTCACTTTGCTCACCATTATTTTTGTACAGGGGTACAATCACAGCCTTTTTCCACTCTGCTGGCACAGTTTCACTCATCCATGCCTTCTTACATATCTCCAACAAGCACTTCATTCCACTCTTTCCACTGCACTTAAGCATTTAAGCATCTCTGTATACACCTCATCAACCCCAGTTGCTTTCCCATTTTTCAGCCATTTCACAGCACTCTTCACCTGTGTGAGTGTCACGTCTCCTGGTACAGTATTCCTTCTCTGCACACCTCCAAAACCAATCATGTTTACAGCTGCTCTGCTCTCTCTATTCTCATTCATCAGGCTTTCAAAATATTCTTTCCATCTGGTCCTTACTTCATCTCCATGGGTTAGTAACCTACCCCCTGCATCTTTCACACCATCAGAATTCTTTCCGCTTTCACTTCTATATTTCCACACCTCTTTCCAGAATAACTTCCTATTTTCAGAGTAGTTCGCATTCATTTTTCTTCCCACATCATCATTTACCTCCCTCTTTTTCCTCTTCACTAGTCTCTTTACGAACTTCTTGCTCTTGATATACTCAGTTCTTATTTCAACTGAATCTCTGTCCTGTAACCACTTTAGCCTCTTCTTCTTTTTTTCCTCCACCGCTCTCTTAACCTCATCTCACCATGCCGTACCTGTCTTTTTTGTTGATACTCTTGCCACACCACACACCACTTTAACATTCCTAACTAAGCAATCCCTATATATATAGATATATATATATATATACACACACACACATATATATATACACATATATATATATATATATATATATATATATATACAGTATAACCTCATTATAACGGACTTCAGTATAGTGGAATTCGCTTTTATCAGACTCGAGGAGCCAACTGGACAAATTTCTTATGCATCAGAAAAAGTCCGATAAAGCCAGAAGCAGTCCGCCTCTTGGAATAATGAATAAACAAACAAACTGAGGAGATACCATAACATGGGTCCCCCCTCCCTCTCTCCTCCAATTCTTCTCTTCCTCCCCGAGCTGGGAGAGAGAGAGAGAGAGAGAGAGATGAAGGTGAAATTGAAAATGAAAATTAAAGTAATTGTGAAAATGAGTGTAAAGGTGAAGGTGAAAGAGCATGGAAGTGAATGTTAATGTCAGAGTCAACAGAGAGAGAGAGAGAGGAAATAAATACGGGAATGACAAGTGGCGTCCCCTTTTCCATAAACAAATGAGGGAGATAGGCATAACATTGGTCCCTTCTCTCTCTCTCTTCAGAAAAGAGGCGAAAGTGAATTTATAAATGAAGGTCAGTGAAGGTAGTGTGAAGATGAAAGTAAAAGTGAATGTGAAAGTGGTGAAGGTGAAGGTGAAAGTGAAGATGAAAATGAAGTCAAAAGTGAAAATGAAGGTGGAAGGTGAAAGTGATTGTGAAAGTGAAGGTGAAAATGAAAGTGAAGGTGAAAGTGATATCAAAAGTCAAGGTGAAGGTGAGGTGAAAGTGTGGGTGAAAATAAAGGTGAAAATGAAGGTGAATATGAAAGTGATGGTTAAGATGAAAGTGAAGGTGGAAATGCATGTACAAGTGAAGGTGAAAGTGAAAGTGAAGATGAAGGTGAAGGTGAAGGTGGAAGTGAAGGTGAAGGTGAGAGAGGTGAAACTGAAAGTGAAGGTGAGAGAGGTGAAACTGAAAGTGAAGGTGAAGGGGAATGTGAAAGTAAAAGGAAGGGTGAAAGTGAAGGCGAGTGAAAGTAATTCTAAAGGTAAACATGAAAGTAGTATTGCAAGTGAAGGTGAAATGGAAATTCAAAATGAGTGATGGTGAAAGTGAGCAAGGAACTGATTATGAAAGTGAATGTGAATGTCAAAGTGAACTGAAAACAAAGGCTAAATGAATGGGAAGGTGAAGATGAAGGTGACGAGGAAGACAAAAAATATGTGAAGTAAAATGGAAGTGCCCAGTGCGAGAGAGAGAGAGAGAGAGAGAGAGAGAGAGAGACTGTAGAATAAATGCGTGAATGACAAGGGCTTCCCGTTGCATAAGGAGGAGGAAGTCTAGGGAGGAGTTCAGATGTTGCTTTTATCGGACTTTAGCTTTTTTCAGACTGGCTTGTGCCTCAATTAGTCCGATTTAGTGAGGTTTTACTGTGTATATATATATATATATATATATATATATATATACAGTAAGACCTCACTATAATGGACTAATTCGGGCCCAAACCATTCAGAAAATTGCAAAATTCCGATAAAAGCGACATCTGGACTTTCCTCTGCTAATCCGGATTTTTTCCGATATATCAGACTGGTCCGTATCGCATGAACGGTTTTTAAACTGTTTTGACTACCATTGCAGTACTGTACTGTGTTATAACTTCACTTCATTAATCAAATGGTATAATATATATAATAATACCATACTATACACTGATAAACATGTCTTTTATTTACCTTATTGTGGTGAACATAGCTGAAGTGGTCAGGCAGTCCGGACTGCTTCTGGCTTTATCGGACTTTTTCCAACATATATGAATTAACTTCAGTAGTTCCTCAAGTCTGATAAAAGCAAATTCCGGTCTATTGCAGTCCGTTATATTGAGGTTTTACTGTATAAATATATGTGTGTATATATATATATATAAACATATATACTTGCATATACTGTGTATATATATATACAGGTATATATATATATATATATATATATATATATATATATATATATATATATATATATATATATATATATATATATATATATATATATATATATATATATATATATATATATATATATATATATATATATATATATATATATATATATACAGTAGAAGTCCTATTTTTCGGCATCTATGGGACCAGGCTAGTGCCGAAAAATCAAAATTGCCGAATTATCAAAAACCCTACCCACTCAATACCTTATATGTTTCGGTGAACACTATCATCACTACTCATATCATTACAAATGTGCTTGGAGAGAGTACTGTATACTGTTTGATACTGTACAATACTGTAATGAATACAGTACTATACATGAATATGAAAAATAAAGAAATTAGTGAACATACTGTATATAAATGTAATGGTACAGTAGGCCTACAAGTTCACATGCACTTACCTAAACTTATAGTAGGTTCCTTAATTACATATGTACAATAGAAGGGGTTGATTGGACTCTGCTACTGCTGGAAGAAGTCCCCAGCAGTAGAGGGTCCTCATGGAGAATTTCAAGACTGACGAAAAAAATTGGAAAATCTGCCGAACGATCAGAGATTTTCGTAAATGGGACTATTTCTCAAAACTGCCGAAATGTCAGATTTGCCGGGGAATTGGATGCCGAAGAATTGGACTTTTACTGTATATATATATATATATATATATATATATGTATGTATGTATATATATGTATGTATATATATGTATATGAGAGAGGGGGGTGTGAGTTGGGAGCAGGGCAGTGAAATGGCGGGGGACAGGGCGACTTGGAGGCGATTTGTTTGTGGCCACCCCAAACGGGATTGAGGCGTCTGGCAATAGATAGATAGATAGATATATGTATGTATACTGTATATATGTATGTATATATATATATATATATATATATATATATATATATATATATTTGGGTCTGGATTTTGGCCAACTCACCCCCACAGCACCCTACCTATACCTATCTAGGCACCATCAAACACAAACATACAAATTTAAGAATACTCAGTGCATGTATTAAATAGAAATAAGCCATGTTAAGGGATCTCACCTTAATCGTATGACGAAATTGCTTAAGTGAATGGAGTGGGATGGTGTTGGGAAGAACTTAGAACCTCTCAGCACTTGTTCTTCCCAAACTCTTTCGCCAGCTTTGAAAACTTCTCTCCCCTTTCAACACAACAAATGAGCTCCAAACGTTGCCTGTACAACAACTGCGGCAGCTTTTTTGACGCCATACTGCTTAGAGCGCTTCATTGGGGGGTCGGGAGGGGCCATGGCAGGTAGGAGGCGGGGGGGAAGTTGCACAAAAAAGGCAGGTAACTCTCGTACTCCATGGCGACGGTCTGTAGTGTGCGGACTGGCGGGACAAGAACAACAACAACAACATGGCGGCATTAGTATGCACATATGCCACCAGGGACGTGCGGTGATTGGTTGTTGGGTTGCGATTTTCAGTTTGAATGCTGCGGTTTATGGTTCTCCTCGGAAAAGGCGCACTTGGGTGCCTAGATCCGCGATTTTCGTGACTTAACAGTAATTTATGGTTGCCGGCAGTCTGATGGCCACCTAGCCATGATTTACGAATCCGTGATTTATGAACACACGATTTATGAGGATTGACTCTATATATATATATATATATATATATATATATATATATATATATATGAGCCTCTGTGGTACAGTGGTAGAGTGTGCGTTTCGCAAGCTGGTGGACGAGGGTTTGCCTCCCGCCAGAGTTGTAAAAACTTTGGGAATCGTTCGCTGAGCCACTTGCTACTTTGGCGGACATAAGGGGTGCTGTGATTGAACCAGTGGCGCATACAGTACTAGTATGCTTGCACCCAGTCGGCTTAAGGCGGGCCGATTACACATGGTTCACAGACTACACACACATCCAAAGCCACTACAACACTACAATTACACTTACAAGCACTTCTTACCTTACATACAGTCTCTACCAGACAGCCTAAGCCACTGGGTAGAGATACATTGGCTGTATCGTCCCTACTTCAGTAGGGATAGGCTGGTCCTGCAGTGGACCTCAACGGCTGATGATGATATATATATATATATATATATATATATATATATATATTTTATGTGTCCGGCTCTGGACATAGGCTTCACAGCCAGCTCCCAAGGCCGAGTAGTCCTCCTACATACCATATACCTCTACATGTTACTACTTCAGTGCTAACATCCATCGTCCATATTGAATACATGCTAGGGCTGTCTCATACAGAACTGGTGTATTGGTATTAGTGGGGGTATTTTTACGACATGTCAGCGGGTCTTCTGATAGATCAGTAAAGCCTCCTTTTGTTAAATTCAAATGCTTAAACTGTTCCCTGCCCCAGCTGGGACTTGAACCTGGGTCCGGTAGGACTGCAGGCCACCTCTCTACCGAATGAGCTACCGCCTCCCCAGTTCATTATAATTTGTGTATATACAGTATATATATATATATATATACATATATATATATATATATATATATATATATATATATATATATATATATATATATATACGGTATATACAGTAGAACCTCTGTGGTCCGGACCCCTTTAATCTGGATTTCTGTTAATTTGGACAAAATTTAAAAATAATAAGCTCCAAAAATATGTTGAAAGTAATTCTAAAGTCATTTTCAGTATCGGTGCAGAAAGCGATCATCATTCGTTTAGTCTCGGATCACGCTAGGTCGCAACATGGGTGCCTGTTTAAACACACGCTAGCATTCGTTCCATCAACTAGTTCACCAACCATTTATATTTTTACGCTGTATTTCAGAAGTTAATCCTCCTTACCATGCCCCTTAATGCAAGTGAACCTTCTGCAATGATTATAGGTGTTAAAAGGAGGAATTTGCTTACACAAAAATGGGTCAGAATATTCTGCAGTGTTTAGTGATTACTGTAGGTTATTTTTTGTACTTAAATGTGCTTTACTTGTACATCAAACATTAGCTTCTTGCCCATATGGGCATTATCAATATGCCAAAGATGACAATGTATTTTTTGCCTACTTAAGTTTTATTTTTATTCCAAATATTACAGTTAATTAATTTATTTATTTTTTTGCCTACACGGGCCTTAGTCACTTACAACAATTTAAAATGTAGGCTAGTTTCTTGTCATGGCCTTACCTGTAAATTATGCAATACAAAACTATCGTACATGATTAGTTTGGTTATTTTAGTATCCTTTCATCTTTTGCAGTTACGTATGGTTGACATATGCCACATATGTTAATAATTAACAAACAGACCATATACAGATAGTTTTTGGTATGAACTGGAGATTACCCTGATGGTCCGGACAATCTGCTAATTCGGACAACCCTTCCCCCCATATAGTCCGAATGAGAGAGGTTCTACTGTATATATATATATATATATATATATATATATATATATATATATATATATATATATATGCACACAGTAGGCTTGCACAGTGCACGTCATCACAGTGCGCGATTTGTATTGTGTGCGAGTGACCAAAAATCATAACCAAAAACCTTGAATGCGCGAGTTTACCTCACAGAACGCTAGGTAGAGGCAAGGAGTGGTTAAAAAACGCCATTTTCTATCAGTATGCGACCATCCCTCATGCAACGGATCACATGTCATCATGTTGATGTGCAGAAATTCCCTGGCATTCTACTGCGCAGCTTGGGGTACAAGGCGGCAGGCGCGCCATAACGGTCCTGGCTCGTGCACAATGCGGATCTGCTTTCTACAGCTAACCTGTCGTGTACAACGTGCATCGTTTTTTTTGCTGCTCCATCCTGGCCTGTACTTCGCCACACCATGGCTCCAGCCCCAAGTGTTAAGAAACTTCTGATGCACACCACCAAGTTAGAGATCATCAAGATGAAAGAGGAGGGACAAGGAAACACCGCCATCGGGAAAGCCCTGGGACTGGCTGAATCAACAGTGAGGACAGTGTGGAAGAACTGTGATTCCATAAGGGCTCTAGTGAAGACATATGGTGCCTCTGACCTAGACGGCCGTTCGCGGGTGGGAAATCGTGCGATGATACTGATGGAACGATATCTTGCCACCCTCATAATGAGGAAGGAGAAGGAAGGTGTTCCACTGAATGGTAGATTTATTTGGAACCAAGCCCAGCTCTTTTACATGGCAGCTTCTCGCAAGTTAAATGTGGACAAACCTTTCAAGACATCGGTTGGATGGCTGGACCGTTTTCTCAAGCGCAAGGAACTACGTCACATCAAAGTGTCTGGTGAACGTGCCTCTGCCAATGAGCTGGCCGCGAGAGACTATCCTGCGATATTTAGGGTGCTTCTTGAAGAGGGACAGTACACCAAGGACCAGATCTACAATGTCAGTGAAACGTCGTTATACTACAAGGCCATGCCCAAATCAATGTACATTGCTAAAAGACAGAAACAAGCCCCCGGTCGCAAGCTCCAGAAGTGTACGATGACAGTAATGTTCGCTGTAAACCTGTCTGGGAGCCACATGATGAGGCCAGTTGTTGTACACACAGCTTCACACCCAAGGTGCTACAAAACCTTCACGAACATGGACGCTAGTGGCGTGTACTGGTACAAATCTGCAAATGGTTAGATGACCAGGAACATTATGGCAGACTGGTCAACGAGGCCCTGCGTTCTTGATGCCAGGGCCAAGTGTCGGGAACTGGGCATTCCATTTAAGATGCTTGACAGTGTACCAAGTCACCCTCCATACCTAGAAGATCTGCACAAGGATTGTCTTGTTGTGTTTCTGCCGCCCTGGACGACGTCACTAATGCTGCCACTAGATCAAGAACTGATCGCCACTGTGAAGCACTTCTACCATAAGCAAGTGTATGACTACCTACGCAGGAAGACCAACACACATGAGGAGCTTCATGCCCTACAAGAAGGTCACGACGAAGACCTCGATGAGGCACCTGCTCCCATTCCATCTCCGCCAGCAGCTGTATCCTGACCCACTACAGGTGCCATGATTGTTGAGGCATTTTGGTGTCGTTTTACAGTGAAGGACGCAGTTGAATTTCTCCTACAAGCCTGGCACCAGATTACACCTGCAACAGTGAACCATGTGTGGCGAATGCTCATGCCTCACTTATGCACGACCCAGGAAACAGCCTTTCAACCACTGGCCGAGGCTGAGGCAGCAACACTGACAGCAGCACGAACTGTTCCAGGACGTTACATGGGCGGACATACGAGAAGTGCACGCTGCTAATGAGGAACAGCCTTCCGAGGAACTGTTGCAAGGGATTGACGAGGCTGACGCAGAGCCCGACGCCAGGCAGAGTCGAAGTTGAGCAGCCTAGTGTGATGGAGGGCAGGACTGAGCTGTGTATGTCAAGAATAAGCAAGATCCTTGCTGCTGTGGATAAGCTCAAGGAAGAGGTGAAGGAACAGGAAGTGAGCAGCCTAAGAACGGAGGAAGTTCTGGTTGGTATCGACAAACTCTTCCGTTTCTACACAGACAGGCACAGGCAAGAAATAAACAGAAGAAGACAGACACTCATGACAAGTTACACACAGCGGGCTCAAGTTAGTGAAATTGAGGAACCAGCTACATTGTCTGCTCCTGTTCCTTTTGAGAATGAAGAGGATGCAGTGTCAGAAGTGTCAGCATTGGACTTCGAGGGGTTGATGGCCAAAGTGAGTGACTTTGAGGCTCCTGGGGAAGGTGCTCAAGAGGAGTCTGCGGAGGGAAGTGTTGGTGCGGCGGGGAGTGCGGCGCTGTAAGTGTTGCCACACCTCGGAACCCCTGTTATTTAAGTCCATCATGCCTGTTGTCTACTGTTGTTAAGGTGACTACCCATATTTTTGTTATTGTAACTATACAGTATCTGTAGTGCAATGTCTGAAAAATTTGACCTTTATTGTGTCTCTAAGGGCAAAAAAGTGTCCAGGTATGAGGGGGTACTGCCCATATGTAATTTTTCCCACAAGATTATGTATTCACAGTGTGCAAATTCACAGTATGCGAGGTTGTGGACCGCCCAATCTCTCGGCACTGTGCAAGCCTACTGTATGTATATATATATATATATATATATATACATACTGTATATGTATGTATGTTTGTATATACAGTCATTACTCATTTTACAATGGGGTTACGTCAGGTCATACCGTATCGTATACTGATTTTATCGTAAATCAGTACATTGAAACCCATTATAAAAGGGGGGTTACGTCAACTCAACTTCCCAAAGTCACCTAACCAAGACTGAACCATAAATGACAACCCACCTTCATTCCTTCCTATGTTGGTCCAAGTCATCCCCCCCTCGAGGCTGGAGGACAGTCTGTGCTTACAGGCACTGGTGGTCAGTCTTTGAGTCAGACTGGAACAGGTTAGGGAGAGGGGAATCCGGCCCATACCTGCACCAACCTTAGCACTGGGGCCCATACCTGCACCAACCATAGCACTGGGGCCTACACTGGCACTGACCTTACCACTGGGCACACAAATCCACAGTACTGTAGTACGATGTTTGGCTGAGAGGTGACGATAACGGTGACACATATGACCAAGTTGAAAAGACAGGGCTTTGAAGGGATGGCGGGACCTGAACCGTAACAGTGCCTGCACGCCGGGGCCGCCATCTTGCCTGAGACAAGCGACAGTCACCTTGCCTGTGTGTGTGTGTGTGTGTGTGTGTGTGTGTGTGTGTGTGTGTGTGTTTTTTTTTTTTTTTTTTTTTTAATGTGACCGACTCTGGGCATAGGCTTCACAGCCTGCTTTCAAGGCCCAGTAGTCCTCCTACGTACCGCACACCTCTACATGTCTGCCTGGCGCTTTCTGATTGCAAAATTGTTATAGCAGGAAATTTATTGTAAATCGAATTTTGAGGTGGAACTTCTCTATTAACGTTGTAGCAAAATATCATAAACCGAATCATTGTAAAACGAGTAATGGCTGTTTGTATATATATATATATATATATATATATATATATATATATATATATATATATATATATATATATATATGTATATATATATTTAACCCATTGGATCTCTGTGTCCAGAGTATTGGACAGAACTGGGAATTATCAAATCTTAATAAAGTAGGGAACCCCCAGTTAGGGACCTATGAGCTTCGCGACTATGAGCCAATAGGTGGAGGGCGGTACGCTTAGTACCCCTCCAGTGCAATGCCTTGCCCAGCAGCTCTGGGATCCAATGGTTTAATGGGTTAATGACTGGTAAATCTGTCAGTTTCTACATATATATATATATATATATATATATATATATATATATATATATATATATATATGGGGGAGAGATAGTAGTAGAATGGATGTGGAAGATGTGCAGATTGGCCTGGGAGGAAGGTAGAGTCCCGGAGGATTGGAAGTCAGGTATAATTATTCCTTTGTACAAAGGAAAAGGGGAAAAAGAAGTGTGTGGTAATCATAGGGGCATTTGTCTTCTTAGTATAGTAGGAAAAGTGTATGGTAGGATACTTATAGACAGAGTTAGAGAAAGAACAGAGAAATTAGTTGGAGAAGAACAGGGAGGCTTTAGGAAGGGAAGAGGTTGTGTAGATCAGATATTCATCCTTAGGTCTTTAGTGGAAAAGTTTCTAGAGAAGGGAAAGAAGTTGTATGCGGCTTTCATGGATTTGGAGAAAGCATATGACAGGGTGGATAGACAAGGATTGTGGAAAGTGTTAAGAATATATGGAGTTGATGGGAAGTTGTTGAATGCTGTGAAGAGTATGTACGATGGTGCGAAGGCTGCGGTGCGTGTGGATGGTGAACTAAGTGAATTTTTCTCTTTCAGAGTTGGTTTGAAACAGGGATGTGTCATGTCTCCATGGTTGTTCAATCTGTACATGGATGGGGTAATAAAAGAGGTACAAGGTAGGGTAGTGGATGTTGGAGTGGCCCTGGTGAGAGAGGATAGTGTTTGGAAACTCCCTGTACTGTTGTTTGCAGATGATACTGTGTTGTTGAGTGAAGACGAAGGGGAACTGCAAGGCTTGGTGGATGAGTTTGAGAGAGTGTGTAAGAAACGGAATCTGAAGGTGAATGCAGGGAAGAGTAAAGTGATGGTCTTTGAGAGAGGTGAAGTTAGTGAATGTACAGCGAGGTTGGATGGTGAGGAATTGGAAAATGTGAGTACGTTTAAGTTCTTGGGTAGTGTGATGAGTAAGGATGGAGGTTTGGAGGGTGAAGTGCTTGAAAGGGTACAGCAGGGAAGAAAAGTTGCTGGTTCTTTGAAGGCAGTGACAAGAAACAGGGAAGTGAGCATGGAAGTGAAAAAGTTACTACATGACAGTATTGTGATACCAACTCTAACTTACGGAAGTGAAGCTTGGACATTGTTGGAAGGACACAAGTCAAGAGTGAGAGCAGTGGAAATGAGTTATTTAAGAGGAGCCTGTGGAGTCACGTAGAGAGACAGGCTGATGAATGAGGATATAAAGGAGCGTTGTGGTGTGGATGTGGATGTGATAGGAAGCGTTATGAGGAACACACTGAGGTGGTTTGGCCATGTGGAGAGGATGGAGGGTGAAAGACTGACGAAGAGAGTGTATGTGAGTGAGGTGGAGGGGGGAAGAGGGAGGGGGAGGCCAAGGATGAGATGGAGGGATGGGGTGGAGAGGTATATGAGAGAGGGGGGTGTGAGTTGGGAGCAGGGCAGTGAAATGGCGGGGGACAGGGCGACTTGGAGGCGATTTGTTTGTGGCCACCCCAAACGGGATTAAGGCGTCTGGCAATAGATAGATAGATAGATAGATATATATATATATATATATATATATATATATATGTATATATAATATATATGTAAACATATATATATATATATATATATATATATATATACATGTATATATATATACAGGTGTTCCTCCCCTAACGTGGTTTACTGTAGCATGATATTGCTTTAATGCGGCATGATTTTGGGGAATGAAATAAACATTCTAACGTGGGCATTGTTAGCATAACGCGGTAATTTGATTCCTGAGTCAAGCTGTGTCTTTCAAGGAGTTCATCTTTGACAACGGCCCTTCCCTTCCAAGAGGTAATGATGTGATTAAGCAGATTGTTGATGCAGTCAGCGTCTACAGTCGTATGCACATTGACCGAGTAAACCGCCATAAACAGTCAATGATCACTGATTACTTCACCAGACAAGCTGCCGCTGGTCTACACCAAAAGCATATTCAGCGACAGCAGGATGAAGAAGATATGGAGGACCTAGAGTGTTATGTTTGGAGTGTTGCTAGTGACATAGACTTTGATGGATTTTAGTGTGTACTTTCCCCATCTACCTCATCTCCGGTGACGTGTGCCTGCTCTTCTCCTCACATAAAGTACTGTACAATAAATGAAAAAGTCCTGTATTGACCTAATGTATTTTTTATAACCATATTAATGCTTTTAGGAGGTTTAAATTGGTGGATATAAAAATTTTTTGCATCACAAGGGAGGAAAAAGTGGATTTTGGGCAGTGGTGTGGAAGGAAATAGGGGTTTTCAAGAGTCCCTCTATTGCGATACTTGCCTAATGCGAGGTCAGTGCGGAAGCAAATGCCTGCCTTAGGGGAGGAACACCCGTATAGAGAGAGAGAACCTATAAAAGGTACAGTCTCCCCAAGAAATGATAGCAGAGTATCCAGAAGATTTCGGTCAGCGATAATGCACATACTCTTCTTTATATTTGTACAAGGTGAAACCTATTATGTAAAACTGTTACAGAAAACAATAAGTTAATATCAAAGTACCGGTATACAGTAATCCCTCCACTATCCGATGTAATAGAGCCAAAGGCATGTCCGGAAAGTGGGTCTGTCCGAATATTGGGCCCCTGCTTCCTGGACTGGTATTTATGAACCCTAACCCAGCCCAACTCAGAAAACCACCTACAGTGGATTCTCGAATTTTGACAGTTTAGAATTAGATGAATCAAGTTTTGATGCATTTTGGAGTGGTCTGCCTACCTCATTTTTCGATGCAAAGTTGTGTATTTTGATGCTGTCAGGGCCAGACTCCAACCAAAACAAGCAAAGATAATATTTTTGATGTGAACCAAAATGCAAGAAGTGAAGGAAAATTATAAGAAAAAGTATGAGCCTAACCTAATATCTTATGTGACATGTGCTCTCAGGGCCAGACTCAACCAAATCAAGCAAAGATAATATTTTTGATGTGAACCAAAATGCTAGAAGTGAAGGAAAATTATAAGAAAAAGTATGAGCCTAACCTAATATCGTATGTAACGTGTCAAGAAGAGAATGAAAATCAACATCACTTATTCATATGTGGAGCACATGATGATAAGGTTCCGAGACAATTCGCCGTCAGATAATTCCCCGTCAAAAAATGGGTGATTTCCCATCAGGACAATTCACACCCTGGACTATTCCCCATCATTCTATAATTATACTTACAGTATTATTAATTAATCAGTACTTTAATAACTCGAAGATATAACAAGAGAAATTAAAGGAAAAGAATCAATAATAGAAATACTAAAGCAGAATGAATTACAGGTGGTAGCAAATACAGTAGGCAGAATACTGAAACAAAGAGAAGTACAGTAATTATGAATATAAGGAGCAACATAGAAATGAACAATAGAGACTGAGGAAAAAAAAAAAAAAGTCATGTTGTTTAAGGACAAGAGCTCCCGGATGGGAGTACAGTAGGTGCCAACAACAGCAAGCCATGTGCAAGGTGATGTTCTGTTGTCGGCGGCCATCTTGCGACTGTCCTGCCAGCAGCCAGCCCTCTACAGCCAAGTGCTGCACTTTCAGCCTGTACCTTCCACATATAGACATGCAATTCACTGAAATTTAGTTGTATGCATTTTCTTTGTATTTTTGTCGCAACTTACCTGTTTCAAGATGGCAAGCAAGAGTCGTTCTTCGGGTAGCAGTGGTAATGGACAAGAGCAGCCTGGCACCTCTAAATCTTCGCAGTCAAAGGAGAAATGACAATACAGGAAAGGGCAGAAATACACCAAGTATACACTTGCTGACAGTATGGCAATACAATGCAGAACTACAATTACTTAACCACAATTATAGTCCATAAAGTTTACAGGGGGTGTGGGCAAACAATCATGATTTTACGTAGTTAGGTAAGGCCCCGGACCCAAACTAATTTTTCTCATAAGAAGTTCAGTTTAAATTTTGATGATTTGAATTTCGCAGTGATTTTTAGGTACTCATGCCCATCAAAATTCAAGAATCCACTGTACATAACTCTCTACCGGACATGCATAGCACCAGTTAAGACCCTGTTCACACAAATAAGCGACAGAAAGTATGAAATAAATGAAAAGGAACCAGAGAATGAGGAATTAGAAGTGCATATGAAAAATATTTAGCAGTGTATAGGGTACTTACAACACGTCCGTGGCCGTTCATTGCGAAGGTTAACCCACCTCCTCTAAGGCTCTGGCAGTGGTGAAAATGCTCTTGAAGCACATACAGTATTCCAGTGTTGTGCCACACTTAATTCCTATGCACTGTGAGTTATAATTGTTTAACACTGCGCATACTGTTCTTGATTGCACCACACCAGTTTCAACTGCCAGTTTACACTCTGTACTTAATCTTTGCACTCTGATTTCTAATTTCATAACATTGCACAACACTGTAAATTCCCATGTGGTCTAGTGGCGAGGTATTGCAGTTTATTCACTGTTTATTCACAAAAATGAGCATGTAGCGGCATCCATTGAATGAGCATCTTGTCAGGATGGTAGTTAGGTGGTAACTGGGGAGGCCGGGAGGGATTAGGGAAGCAAGCAGCTAGTGTAAACACAGCTGTTCGGCGCTGCCTGCCAATTTTATAGTACGGTTGAAAAAAAGTTGGATTTTTTTTTTTTTTTTTTTTTTTTTTTTTTTTTGGGGGGGGGGGTCCAAAAGCCCGGGCCCAAAATGTCCGGTAAGTGGGGAGTCCGGATAGTGGGCATCCGGATAGTACAGGGATTACTGTATTTCAAAATTGCTGGAAGCAGTTTGTTAGTTACAATAATAGGAAATCCTAAACAGAACTAATTGCAGTTTCACAACTATCGCTCAGGGACAGTCAGGAATAATTTGTGGAGTTCAAATGTAGTATGGTAACATGCAATAATTTTTTAGCAGTGTAAGCCTGAAAAGAAGAATGCTTCAATAAAAAATAAAATTAGTCATTATTATTTATAAACCAGTGTCTTTTACAATACTGTATTAGGGAATAATTTAAAGTCATTTATTTCCATTTCCCTTTGTCTCCATGTCCGATGACGACAGAAAGTGGGAATGCGGCATAAGTCAGTGGGCTATTATAAATGTTTTGATCAACAAGCAAGGAGACAACTTTTACTGAAGGACACACAGTTATTACACTGCATTTGGCCAGTTTTCCAGTAAGAAAAATCTCTGGATGATTTAATATTAGCCAGAAGAATATTGGTGAATGAAGTATTAAAAAAAAAAGAACCTCGAAATTTGCTGAGAGTCGAAGGTCATTGGAGAATGCCAGGTTGTGTCATTGCCTAGTATCCTTAGTGCATAAGCTATCTGTTAGCAAGAGTCATAAAATGCACAGGTCCATAAACAAATCATTGATCTCAAAACTTCCAAGTCTGAATTTAAAGTTAAGCAGGGCATAGCAGTTTATTTTAATAGAAAGATATGACATTAAAAGATAGAGTAAAAACGGTGAGCTTTTGCATTGCAAGAATTTATAAACTCATGATGTGGTACTCTTTATTGCCTAGTGTAAGCAAAAAGAGCAAAAGCTGCCATACCCCCATGCAACTGAAAATAATTTAGCGTCATCTGGGGATAAATAAGCTAATTATAATTATAAGCGAGGGGAAGACAAAGAATAAAAGGCAGGATGGTCTTGCTGCTACTGCAGGTAGGATATCATTATTAATAATAATTTCATTGTTGTAGCAACCTTATTGTTGCTCTATCATCAGCATAGCATTTGAAAAAAGGATACCGGTAGTGTATTGCAGTCACAAGAATTTTCTTTAATTGGTCTTCGAAACAAGAGCATCTGTATTTGAAATCCTGGGAAGCAAATAAATCAGGAACATGGGGTTATACTGCGCACTGTGCACATATTCATTCAAATCAGGAAACGTATCTAAGTGTTAACTTCTAATATATCATTACCTCCTGTTATTCATTGTCCATAATTCTTAGCGGGATATAATATATGTATTATTTGATATGACGTGATGAAGGCACAGAATTTTTATCTTATATTCACTGTTTTTCTTTAACGTATGGCAGTGCAGTGACCGAAGTAATCTGAAACTCTGCCATCACTTCTTGGGGCGACTGTACCAGAGCCAACCCACCCCTGAATCGCGTTTTTTTTATGTTTCTGCATGGAATCATGCTAAGTCTGTTCTTCTCTCTGCCAAAAATAAGTTCATCCTTAGTAAATGCTCTCAACTCTAAAACTCAAATTCTTGCCATTCCTTTTGGCACCTTGCCAAAAACCTTTCTAACAACTTTACCTCATCATCCTTCCCTCCTCTTTTCTACTCTGATGGCTCTGTAGCTACTTCTTCTACTGATAGAGCAGATCTCTTTGCTCAGACTTTCTCCTCCAGTTCCACCTTAGACTTTTCCAGTGCAGTTCCTCCATCACTTCCCCCCTTTGACGTCCTCTTGGCTGACATTAAAATTTTTTCAGCTGATGTATTTTCTGCCATCACTGGCCTCAGGACTAACAAGATATATGGGCCTGATGTAGTCCCTCCTGTTATCCTCAGGAACTATGCTTCTGTGTTTACACCCCGCCTAGGTAAACTCTTTCGCCTTTGCCTGTCAATTTGTACCTTTCCTTCTTGCTGGAAGTTTGTTCTCATTCAGCCAGTCCCAAACAAGGGCGACCATTCCCAACCTTCTAACTATCGTCCAGTTGCTTTAACATTCAGTGTCTCAAAAGTTTTTGAGTCTGTTCTTAACAGAAAAATTTTAAAGCATCCTTCTTATCAGAACCTTCTCTCTGATCGTCAATATGGGTTCCGTCAGGGACGCTCCACTGGCAATCTTCTCACCTACCATTCAGACTCCTGGTCATCCTCCTTTTGGGACTTAGGCAAAAGCTTTGCCATTGCACTTGACATCTCAGAGACATTCGATCGAGTCTGGCATAAATCTTTAATTTCCAAACTGCCCTTTTATGGTTTCTGTCCTTCTATCTGTGCCTTCATCTATAGCTTCCTTTC
Source organism: Coenobita brevimanus (assembly GCF_032717465.1). Lineage (NCBI taxonomy): Eukaryota > Metazoa > Arthropoda > Malacostraca > Decapoda > Coenobitidae > Coenobita > Coenobita brevimanus. The sequence continues at coordinate 24,986,122 of NC_137051.1, forward strand.
TGGTCATTCTGTAGCCGCTGTTGTAGACGGCCATCGTTCTTTTCCCAGACGTGTCAACAGTGGTGTTCCTCAGGGCTCTGTCCTATCACCAACTCTCTTCCCTTTATTCATCAGTGACCTAAACTGTACATCTAACCCTATCATCTTGTACACTGATGATTCCACCCTTCACCTTTCCATTCGGTTCCTGCAACGTCCATCTCAGCAGTTACTTCAGCAAACAAGAGATGAGGCTATGGTACACCTGATGTCTGACTTGGCTTATATCTCTGACTGGGGTGAAACTAATCTTGTTATTTTTAATGCATCAGAGACTCAGTTTTTACACCTGTCAACCTGACAAAATCTTCCACAGGAGTTCCCACTAATGTTTAATAATATCCAGCTTAATCCTGCCTCATCCTTGAACATGCTTGGGGTTTCATTCACTCGGGACTTATCTTGGAAAGATCATTTTACATCTCCTGTATGATCTGCGTCCAAGAAATTAGGTGTGCTAAGCCAACTCCATACCTTCTTTACCCTAGCACAGTTATTGACTTTATACATGGGTTTTATTCGCCCCTGTGTAGAGTACAACTGTTATGTGTGGGGAGGCTCCCCACAAACAACTCTTCTCAATAGGGTGGAGTCAAAGGTTTTTCGTCTCATTAACTCTCCTCCTCTTACTAGCTACCTTCACCCTCTGTCTCCTTGCCGCACTGTTGCATCTTTCTACTTCAGTGGTCACTCCTTCTCTGAACTGTCTGCTTGCATCCCTCCACCTGCATGACGAGTGCGTAGCACCCGACTAGCAACAAACTCTCATCCCTTTTCTGTCCAGCTCTCTAATGCAAGAGTTAACCGTTACTCTCAGTCCTTCATTTATGCAACAGATCAACTTAGGAACTGTCTCCCTCTGTCTGTATTTCCTACTTCCTATGATCTCCAGTCTTTGAAACGCAATGTGTCCAGGCATCTCGAAATGAAAGGATCTTGAATTTGGCACTTTTTTTTTTTTTTTTTTTTTTTTTTTTTGAATGAACGGTTTACAGGGTCCTGGCCTTTGGTTTCTTCTTCCATACATACATATATATATATATATATATATATATATACAGTATACAGTATCTATCTATCTATATATATATATATATATATATATGCAGTAATCACTCCAATATCCGACATAATAGAGCCATAGGTAGGTCCGGTTATTGGTTTTGTCCGGATATTGGGCCCCAGCTTATGGACTTGTACTTATGGACCCTAACTCAGAGAAACACTTATACAACTCCCTCTGGACATGCATAGCACCTATTTAACACCCAAATCACACCAATAAGGCATATAAATGACTGAAATAAATGCAAAAGAAACATAAAATGAGGGTTTAGAAGTATGTTCATACATTAATAAACATTCTGGTACTTATGGACCCTAACCTAGCCTAACTCAGAAAAACACATTCCTACTGCACATGCATAGCTACTAACACCCTATTCACACCAATAAAAGACATTAAAGAGTGAAATGAGGTAAGTATAGTATGGAGAAAAGTACAGTATGAAACATTCTGGCTACTTACAGCAAGTCCCTGGCCACCTCGATGAATAACCGCCTCCTCTCGGACTCTGACAGTAAGAACGATTTCCTGAAGCACTTGCACTACACTGTTCCTGAAGTCTTGCACTGAACTTAGTCAGTAACACACAGAAGTCCGTTCTCTTCACAGTGTGCACTTTTGTCTAAATAATGCTCCATTGTAACTTACTAAGTGTTGCATTTTAACTTTTCCCATTCTTATAATTTTCCAAAGCCAAAACAAACAAGTCTATTTACGTTAAATTTTTTTTCTATAGAGTCTTTTCTCTCACAACTTTAAATCCTTAACACAACACACTGTTTTTTTCACTGCACAACACTCAAAATTCCCGTGTGGTTTAGTGGAGAAGTTCTTGCTGTTTATTCACTGTCAGAGTCCGAGAGTATCACTGGCAGGCGACCTAGGGGTGCATCGCTGGGTTGTGGTGATGGCGTACCCATTGCAGAGGACTCTGAAGACAGCCGCAAACTCACGTCGTGCGGTGACTCCACCGTGGCTGATGTGCTGGGCTGTGGCTCGGAGCATGAGGGCCTGTCTTGGGGAGGCAACGGAGTGGAGCCAGGGCTGGGCACAGCGGGGGTCACGGGCCTGAAAAAACTGTCAGTGGTTGATTGACGCAATGACCGACGATTCTGACGATTGATGATGCGCTGCCTGAAAGCACGCACTTCCTTCACGAGTCCCAAGGGCCCCATCTCCCTGTCGCAGTCCGGGTGTTCCAGGTAATCTAGGACGAACTCTAGATGTTCCCGGAGTGCGCTTAGCTTGGGGATGGCTGGAGTAGTGTCCTGCTGAGAGGAGTCCGCATCATCGTCGCCTTCCTCGTTGGAATCTTCAAGTTCGGTACTGACACCTGCAACCGAAGACGTGATCTCGATATCAGACAATGTCTGATACCCAGGATCGCCCTCGTCGTCATCCAACCACTCATGAACATCGTCCACATCTACATCGTCGCCGTGTGTACGTAGCCATGCATGGAAGTCATCCACGTCAAAGCCTAGAAAATCGTACTCCACATCCGTTACGAGAAGCAGACGAGACCAACCAGAGTCTTCACAGGGACTTCCTTCCATGCACTAGCCCAGTTGTACAGCGCAGACTTGATGTTGTAGCAGCGAAGGTTTTCCAAAGTCCGCTTGCCTCGTGTGTCCCGTCCCTCCCTGCACTCGTCCTCGAGAACAACCATCACCTCGTCCATGAACTTCCGACGGTATAGGCGCTTTGTTGCCACGATCACTCCTTGGTCCATTGGTTGGATGAGAGCAGTCGTATTAGGTGGCAGAAACATGCACCTAATACGGCCATTTTCGGCAACCAAGTCCTTGTCGCACGGGTGGGCAGGTGCATTGTCGAGTAGAAGGAGGGCCTTTACCTGGTCGCGCAGGATTCCCAGTTTCTTCGTCTGGTAATGGATGACCTCCTTGACGAAGTGACGGTGAAACCAGTCTTTGAAGATCACAGCTGTGAACCACGCCTTCAAAGAATGGTACCAGACGACAGGAAGGACATCCATCACCCCACAAAGGCACCGAGGCTGCTTTGCGCGGCCAACAACAACGGGCTTAAGCCGGTGCATGCCGTTAGCACTGGCACAACACAAAGCAGATATCCGTTCCTTGGAAAGCTTGGGGCCAGGTACACGCTTCTCCATCTCCTCGGCTAGAGTGTTCATTGGCAGCGAGCGATAGAATAGGCCAGTTTCGTCAGCGTTGTAGACTTGACCGAGAGTTAGGCCCTCCCTGTCGATCAAGCCCTTCACCTTGTGCCGAAACTCGTCAACTTCATCCTCGTTAGCGTCCAATGCTTCGCTGTGTGCTTTACGGTTGGTAAGGCCATGCCGCAACTTGAACGCGAAGAGCCAACCCTCGGATGCCTTGAAGTCTATGGCGTCGTGAAGCCTGGCGAACTTCTCAGCAGCAGCCTTCAGCTCTGTTCCACGTACCATCACACCAGGAGCACGTTGTTGTCGATACCAAATCAATGTGGATCGGTCGATTTCTGCAAACTTGGGGGTAAACATCACCTTCCTTTCCACATTGCATTTGCTTCTCGACGAGAAGTCAGCCGTGTACTGCATGAGTTTGTCTCGGGACCTCTTGATATCGAACAAAGTAGACCACGGCCAGGTTAAACTCGCGGAGAATGATGGAAGAAGACCACCCCAGATCAACTTTCTCCAATATCTCCCTCTTTTTCTCTAGAGTCAACACCACTCTCTTCCTTTTCTCAGGTGGTGGGGCCATTATCACACACACTAAGAGGAGGCCCGAGAGCAGCAGGAGGCCCTGCAGCAGGTAGGGCACCACCACAAAAGCGATCACATGGGCAGCCATGACGACGAGCGTGCACTCGCGGCGAGAGACAGGCGGAAAGTGGGGAGGATGCAGGGGGCGCTCTATTGGACGTCGGAGGAATGACGCGCCAAAACAGTGCTCTCCCGCAGCGGGCGCGGTAAGTTCAAATTATGGACGGGAAAAAATCTCTCTCTCTCTCTCTCTCTCTCTCTCTCTCTCTCTCCTTTTTTTTTTTTTTTTTTTTTTTTTTTGACGATTATGTTCGGGTAGTGGGGATGTTCGGTTATTGGGCGTCCGGATATTAGAGTGATTACTGTATATATATATATATATATATACAGTACCCTCGCGTCCAACACGGTAATATTGTCATGCACGGGTCCCGTGTTGGACCAAAAACGTGTTGGACAAACAACGGAGCTTATGGGGAAAAATGAATTATGTCAGCAACCCTAGGAAAAGTCACCCTAAATACCTACCATATACCTATACATATATTGGTACTACCGTAATTATAATAAATGGTACTGTGCTATGAATGATAACTAACCTTTTAGGATAGTGTTGGTGGGCTTGCTGGGAATGGAAGGTGGTATCCAAGGCTGTAGGTAGTCCTACTGGGTCCCCGGAGGATGGCTGCTGGCGTCACTAGTGGGTAATGGCTGCTGCTCCTCCTCAACGTCCCTCATAAATCCTTTGAAATCACACTCAGAATCACTATCTTCGTCCACAGCCATGGAAGGTCCTGCTTCTGCCTGTCCTAGCACTCTGTAAACCTTCACTGCTGCCAGGATCTTGTCTTGGTTTTTTATTATGGTCCTCACGTTGGCTTCATTCATGTCGTAGGCCTTGTCAATGTCCACTTTCCTATCCCCTTTCTTCTTCTTCTTGATGCTTTCTAGCTTGGTGGCCTGAGGGAGGTGCCACCATTTCTTGGGGTTCTCATAAGGCTTCCTAGGCATCGTGAGCAGGGTAAAATGCAGTAACAAGGGCAAAAAATGCAGCAAGAAAAAAGCACCTTCCAATGCGAATTATGCGACTGAGTGGCATTGTGGCGGGAGAAATTTAAACAAAACATCACATGAGAGCAGAAGCGTTTTTTATTGGACAACATCACGATCACCTCACGATAGTGGGCGGGAGAGTCTACTTGATCGGAAGTTTTTATTGGCAGTCAGCATCACGGGAACGTCCAGTATGACTGTGTTGGACCAGGGGTGATTGTGCTAGAGGCGAACTCTGCGGATTTTGCCCACTTCTCAGAGCTCCGTCCGTGTTATGCTAATGCACCCGTGTTAAAGTAATTAAACCGAATTAAATCTTACTAATTAAAGCTCTCCGTGCTGGACACAAATCGTGCTGGACAAACGCGTGTTGGATGCGAGGGTACTGTGTATATATATATATATATATATATATATATATAAACAGTACAGGGTAATCCCATAATTTACATGAGGATTACGTTCCCAGACCCTTCGGGTACAGTATGTGGTAAATGCGCGTATACGTTCTGCGCATGTGTGTACATAATTACTCATGTGTATTAAGTGTTTTACATCTGAATAATACTGTTTATGCACTACATACACTTAATAAACTAGCATAAAGTATGAAAAACAAAAAATATATAAGAAATTTAACACTTACTGAAAGCTGACAAGCACAGGCGTAGATGGAGACACTTTAGCACAGTCTGGTGCACTAGCCCTCACTGCCTTCCATATGCTACATTCTGCCTTCATTATTGTACGAACAGTAGACTCATTCACCCCAAACATACGGTTCCGAGACAATTCGCCGTCAAAACATGGACGATTCCCTGTCATTCTATAAATATACTTATTATTGATTAATTAATACTTTAATAACTAATTTTCAGGGGGATTTTATAACTCATATAAGTAAAAAACTAGCATAATTGCTAAATAAACTGGTATGTAAATAAATAACAGGGAATCGTCCTGACGGCGATTTGTCGCCGACATTCCTTCCCTAAGTTTGTCCAACACTTTATCTTTCTCTGTCAGCAACATCGCTTTACAAGCTTGCTTTGGTGTGCTACCATATGCATCACTAGCACTACGCTTAGGCCTCATGTTGGCAAACAAGGCAAGCAATCACTGGAAGGCAGAAAAATAAGCCACAAATAACGATTTGCGAGTTACGCACGGTTTGACCATCAGATTCAAACTGACTGTGTGGTGCGTGGTAGACTGACCTCCCACCCACGCACACACACACACACACACACACACACACACACACACACACACACACACACACACACATGAATGCGCATGGGCAGCGGTAGACATTTTTATATTTTCTTTATTTCTCTCATATATTAAAATTATTTATTTGAATACAGTAATCACTCTAATATCCGGACGCCCAATAACCGAACATCCCCACTAACCGAACCTTATCGTCCTGGGATCAAACATTCCCAAAATGGTCCGAAAATCCAAAAAAATTGGAAAAAAAAACGATTTTTTGCCGTCCGTAATTTGAACTTGCCGCGCGCGCCGCGTGAGAGCATTGTTTTGGTTCGTCATTCCTCCGACGTCCGATAGAGCGCCGCTGCATCCTCCCCACTTCCCGCCTGTCTCTCACCGCGACTGGACCTGCGCTCTTCGTAATGGCTGCCCACGTGCTCGCTTTTGTGGTGGTGCCGTACTTGCTGCAAGGCCTCCTGCTGCTCTCTGCCCTACTCTTAGTGTGTGTGATGATGGCCCCGCCTCCTGAGAAAAGGAAGAGAGTGGTGTTGACTCTGGAGAAGAAACGGGAGATATTGGAGAAGGTTGATGCGGGTTGGTCTTCCTCTCGCATTCTCCGCGAGTTCAACCTGGCCCGGTCGACTTTGTTTGATATACAGCGTTCCCTAGACAAGCTCATGCAGTACACGGCTGACTTCTCGTCGAGAAGCAAACGCAACGTGGAGAGGAAGGTTATGTTTACTCCCAAGTATGCAGAGATCGACCGCTCCACGTTGATTTGGTATCGACAGCAACGTGCAGCTGGTGTGATGGTACGTGGAACGGAGCTGAAGGCTGCTGCTGAGAAGTTTGCAAGGCTTCACGACGCCCTAGACTTCAAGGCATCCGAGGGTTGGCTCTTCGCGTTCAAGTTGCGACATGGCCTTACTAACCGTAAAGCACATGGCGAAGCATTGACGCTAACGAGATGGAGTGGACCAGTTTCGGCACAAGGTGAAAGGCTTGATCGACAGGGAGGGCCTCACTCTCGGTCAAGTCTATAACGCTGACGAAACTGGCCTATTCTATCGCTCGGTGCCAACGAACACTCTCGCCGATGAGACGGAGAAGCGTGTACCTGGCCGCAAGCTTTCTAAGGAACGGATATCTGCTTTGTGTTGTGCCAATGCTAACGGCATGCACCGGCTTAAGCCCGTTATTGTTGTCCGTGCAAAGCAGCCTCGGTGCCTTCGTGGGGTGATGGATGTCCTTCCTGTCGTATGGTACCATTCTTTGAAAGCATGGTTCACAGCTGTGATTTTCAAAGACTGGTTTCACAATCACTTCGTCCAAGGAGGTCATACATTACCAGACGAAGACACTGGGAATTCCTCGCGACCAGGTAAAGGCTCTCCTTCTCTCGACAATGCACCTGCCCACCCGTGCGACAAGGACTTGGTTGCTGAGAATGGCCGTATTAGGTGCATGTTTCTGCCACCTAATACGACTGCTCTCATTCAACCAATGGACCAAGGAGTGATCGTGGCAACAAAGCGCCTGTACCGTCGGAAGTTCCTGGACGAGGTGATGGTGGTTCTCGAGGACGAGGACGAGCGCAGGGAAGGACGTGACACTCGAGGCAAGCGGACTTTGGAAAACCTTCGCCGCTACAACATCAAGTCTGCGCTGTACAACTGGGCTAGTGCATGGAAGGAAGTCCCTGTGAAAACTCTTGAAAATGGTTGGTCTCGTCTGCTTCTCGGAACAGATGTGGAGTACGATTTCCTAGGGTTTGACGTGGATGACTTCCATGCACGGCTACGTACGCACGGCGACGATGTTGATGTGGACGATGTTCGTGAGTGGTTGGATCGACGACGAGGGCGATCCTGGGTATCAGACGTTGTCTGATATCGAGATCGCGTCTTCGGTTGCTGGTGTCAGTCCCGAACTTGAAGATTCCGACGACGAAGGCGATGATGATGCAGACTCCGCCCAGCAGGACACTACTCCAGCCATCCCCAAGCTGAGCGCACTCCGGGAACATCTAGAGTTCGTCCTAGACTACCTGGAACACCCGGACTGCGACAGGGAGATGGGGCCCTTGGGACTCGTGGAGGAAGTGCGTGCTTTCCGGCAGCGCATCATCAATCGCCAGAATCGTCGGTCCTTGCGTCAGTCAACGATTGACAGTTTTTTCAGGCCCGTGACCCCCGCTGTGCCAAGCCCTGGTTCCACTCCGTTGCCTCCCCAAGACAGGCCCTCATGCTCCGAGCCACAGCCCAGCACATCAGCTACAGTGGAGTCACCGCTCGACGTGAGTTTGCGGCTGTCTTCAGAGTCTTCTGTAGTCGTAACGCCAACACCACTACCCACCGATGCACCCCTTGGACGCCTGCCAGTGATACTCTCGGGCTCTGACAGTGAATAAACAGCAAGAACTTCTCCACTAGACCACACGGGAATTTTGAGTGTTGTGCAGTGAAAAAAACGGTGTGTTGTGTTAAGGTTTTCAAGTTGGGAGAAAAGACTAAGTAGAAAAGAAATTTAACGTAACTAACCTTCTTTGTTTTGGCTTTGGAAACTTAAAAAAACTTGGGAAAAGTTAATGTGCAACACTTAAATTTAATGGAACATTATTTGGACTAAAGTGAACACTGTGAAAAGAACGGACTTCTGTGTGTTAGTGACTAAGTTCAGTGCAAGACTTCAGGAAGAGTGTAGTGCAAGTGCTTCAGGAAATCGTTCTTACTGTCAGAGTCCGAGAGGAGGCGGTTATTCATCGAGGTGGCCAGGGACTTGCTGTAAGTAGCCAAAATGTTTCATGTTGTACTATTTTCCATACTATATTTACCAGAATGTTTCATATTGTATTTTTTCCCATACTATACTTACCAGAAAGTGTCATACTGTACTTCTTTCCATACTAAACTTACCTCATGCATGTGCAGTAGGAATGTGTTTTTCAGAGTTCGGTTAGGTTCGGTTAGGTTAGGTTCGGTTAGAGTCCATAAGTACCAGAATGTTTATTAATGTATGAACATACTTCTAAACCCACATTTTATGTGTCTATTGCATTTATTTCAGTCATTTATGTGCCTTATTGGTGTGATTTGGGTGTTAAATAGGTGCTATGCATGTCCGGAGGGAGTTGTATAGGTGTTTCTCTGTGTTAGGGTCCGTAAGTACAAGTCCATAAGCTGGGGCCCAATATCCGGACAAAACCAATATCCGAACCTACCGATGGCTCTATTGATCCGGATATTGGAGTGATTACTGTACTATAATTTTTTGTTTTAATTATTGTACGAAAAAATTCAGGGATAACCGATATCGCATGAAAAAGGTTCACGTGAATTAAGGGATTACTGTGTGTATATATATATACTGTATATGTATATACGGTAAGTAATTGGAAATTTGCAAGTGTTCAGGTGGGTCGTCTGGTAGGTGTTAGGAGAACTCCTTTAACTTTACTACCTGTAATTGCTCCCTGCTCTGCAGGAGATGGGAAAACATGGGTGTCCTTTCTCCCTGACTTATTGCAGAGCCTGAAATAAGAATATTCATTCACAGGTCTTTCTTTTTACTGGATGAGTGACTCTCTCGTAAGTCACTGATCACAGATTCCTTTCTGTCAAAGCACATGATTTAACTTCCTTTTTTTCCCCTTCCCCAGGAAATTTTATTTAGGTGTTTTAGTGCACTACATTACTGTATATATCATGTTTTAGTAAAAAAAAGGTAATAATGGACCTTCTTACAACTGAACAAATTAAAAAAAGTTAGTGTGGCTGCAGTGTATTGTACGTGTGTGCAGTGTACCTTGCTGTACTAAATTGTCATGTTTGGACCGTGACTCTTAGGGCAGGAAGTAAATTATGTTGCTACATTATAACCTATGCACAGTTTTTATGTTTTCTTTTATTGTGTCTTATCACCATTGTGCATCTCTTACCCTTATCACCGTGATCTACAGCACTGTAGTTTAAAGAGAGAACTATAAATAGAATGATAAAAAATTACATCAGAGGGAGGGGAAACAAAAAAATTTTTCCCCTACTGGGATGTGGGGGAGGTTGACACACACTGGTTGGTGTTTCCACAGTGCTGCCAAGGCTACTGGCTTTGTTTGCATCACTGCAGATAGCAGTTTTAATGGATTTGTACATAGTGCTCTACAACTTCTCGTACATGCCAAGGCGACTCTATCCTATATCTTTTAACTGGAGAGGGACACTGTCATCCAGTGGCATTGATATATCTGGGCAGTGGAGCTGCCAGGTTTTACAGACATTCTTCAGCTCCCTTCCTGTCCCCAGAAAGGAGGGTAGTGGGGCACAGGAAAAAGGCAACTTCAACTTACGGTCCATCAGGTTCACTTCAGATGAATTTGGGGCCACACCAGCAGTAACAGCTGTATATTGGTATGTGATGATCTATTATGTAATGGCAACTTGTTCCCTCCAGAAATGTAATACTGTGCAGTATTCAATACATACTGTAATTAAATATTTTTCACTTTGTGGAATGAAGTACAGTATTGTACCTTTTTATTATATTAGCCAACTTAGGTAGATAGGATTGTCATAGGAAACAGCTTCTATGTTGACTAAGACATTTACATGTATCATGATGAAAGTGTAGAGAGGACATATTGATTGTTATTTCTAGTTTTCCTTGATTCTGAAATTCAAGATTATCCTCATAGCATATGGCATCTTTTCAGAGATAGGAAAGACCTCGGCTGAACTACTTTTACTTTCAGCACCACTCTCTACATTAATTATGTCACCCGAGTCGCTAAACTCATCAGCTTATTGTAGAGCCCTTCCACTACTGTGAAGACTCTCCAGTGACTCTACAAAATATATGGTAGTGCTGTGATAGAGGGGTTTTCATCCCTTACTCTACAGGTAATGACTTGGAATGAAGTTAAAGGGAAAAAGGTAGACATTAGGTACAATGGTCACTGGCTATTGGGTACTCACCATCAAGATAGGACTGTGGTGTCCTTGCAAGTTTTGCCTGTGCTGAAGTGTTTAGATGTGAGTTTTAGTATTAAGCAGTCAGTGACTGAAAAAAGTGGAGATGCAAAGCATGCATATACAATGATTCAACTCTGTTTCCTTCTTACTATGTTTGTTGTGTGATGATTTATAGATTGTCATAACTATCAGCCCTTAGCCATCCATTAGATCTGGACGTGTGTCAGCGAGGACTGGAACGTCAAGGTACACTCTTCCATCCCAAGAACCTAATGCGTGTGAAACTACTGGATGCAGCAACAGAGGCAGCCATTTCACTTAACAATTGGAATATCGCACTGGATTATGGCATAAAGAACATTCCTGGTCTCAGGTTTGTGTAGACATATAAATAAACATTTTTATTAATACTGAAATATTGTACAGTATATATATTAAGGTGAACAGGGGGACCAACTGATCTTCAAATTAGTGTGCAAATTAAGATATTATTGTTTATATGATCTCAGTTAGTTATAAAAGTAAAGCATTGATGGTAGACTTTTGCAATGATAAGCAGTTGCTGGTTCTATTATAAGTATTATATCTTAGGCTGTACCATCCATCATCTTTTTTAGAGAAGGTAAGGGCAGGAAAGTTTGCACATTTTGTGGGTACTGTATTCATTCATCACGTGTATTAGTGCAGTAATCACCCGATTGTCTGGATGACCACTACCTTATCCATATGCTGTGATCTGGCTGTATAAATCCATTAATCATACATGTTTTCAAAATATCCGGACAAAATTCTCGCTTTCGGGGTGAAATTTTGGCAGCATGAACATTTCTCGCCTAGCTAGGCGAGAATAGCCCAGTTGAGCGCACCACCAGGCTCCGTAGTTCACCCACTACCCACTAGAGGCCCCCTCAGTCATTCTCATTTCCTGCGCGACACCCACTGAGTACGCATCTCCCCCATGAAAGTTGTCATGGTGGTGCATATGGTGGTTTTAGTGGTGATCTCCTACCTGCTTCAGGCCTTGCCATTCCTCACATGCCTCTTCCTCGGGTGTGTGATAAAGGCCCCTCCACCAGGGAAAAGGAAGAAGGTAGTGTTGACTCTGGAGAAGAAGAAGCTTGAGATCCCATAGTTGCTTCCCTGGCCCAATTGCAGGAGCTCCTCCTTGACCCAGACTCCAACTAAGCGTATCAGGGTATGCCACTAGACCACATAGGATTTACTGTACTGTGCAGTGCAACAGCATCACCATCCGCAGTACTATACAACTGTCAGTCAAGGAGCTAGCAGGTTATTTCATACGACACCTGTGAGGAATTGTGAGTGTTGTTTTTATATTATTCCAGCTGACTGTACTGTTCCTTGATTTTTATTCTAGGATACTGTACTGCTGCATGATTTTACTCCATTTTACCATAATGTTTTGTGTGCCCACAGCCTTTTTCTTGTGTAGCTGGTTTTATTCTAGCTGACTGTACTGATCTTTGATTTTATTCCAGCTTACTCTACTGTTCCATGATTTTATTCTATTTCACCATTATTTTATTCCATTTTACCATAACATTTTGTGTGCTCGCAGCCATTTTCTTGTATAGCCGGTTTTATTGTAGCTTACTGTATTGTTCCTTGATTCTATTCTAGTATACTCAACAGTTCCATGATTTTATTCTATTTTAAATGATTTTATTCCATTATTCCATAACGTTTTGTATGCCCACTGCATTTTTCTTGTGTAGCTGATCTTATCATTTACAGTACTGTGCTGTATGGTATTTTTTCATGTCACTGCAGGGTATGGCCCTGCAGTAGTGATTGCTTGTCTGTGGTTGATGGGTATGCTTGACCATGGTAATTTCTTGGCAGTTTTTTGTATGTCCGTTTCACCAGATACAGCAGTGTAAAACACCAGGAACACGTGCTGTATGATGTGCTGTAGTGGCCTTTGACAATGGCTTTCAAAGTTAGGGTATGTATGAAGGGGGGGTGCTGGGGGAGAAGTCCGTTATCAGGATGGAGCCATTCCCCAGACATGGCTTTGGCTCTTTTATGTTGGATAATCGTGTGATTACTGTATCACCATTTTAAGGAATTTGTCAGTAGCACAAGTTGTTGCTTACAACAACAACTTGTGTTGGGTCTGGTTAGTACTTGGATGGGTGACCGCCTGGGAACACCAGATACTGTTGGCATCCCTACGTCAAGTGGGGTTGGTGGAGGATTAGTGCCCCTCCCTGTAAAACAATTAACTCTAAGCCCTTGGCCACCCCGTCTGGGATACATGGCGTCTGGCAATGGCTGGCTGGCTGACAAGTTGTTGTGTTGTATGTTTCAGTTAATGGCAGTTTGTAATGATAATATTGTAAATGAGCTTTAATAACCCTTTCGTGCACAGCAGTAAGTTTTGGAGCAAGTGAGGTTGTACACAATGCTCTCCAGGTCGAGGGAGGCCTTACTGGTGGGCACAATTTTTTTTTTTAAACTCATTTTCCCCAAGTTTTTTTATTGGAATAAATTTAATACTAGAAGCTTCATTATTAAACTGAATACACTGTAAGGAAAAAATGAAAATATGACCATCATAGCCTGTTATAAGACATTTTGGGTCAGCAAATACACATTGTACTGTATCGATTATAAAGGCTTCAGCATGCTTGCATGTGTCAGCCGTGGTCACCTAATGACGGCTCTCCACGCTGCTCGATCTCTGGCAGCCTCCCTCTTCAGTCCCTTCTCTCTGAGGCCACACTCTATGACCTCGTCCCAGGTCTTGCATGGTCTGCCTCTCACATCTTTACCTCTGACGTTCACATTTCGTACCATCTGTAGCCAGCTGTCATCCTTCACTGTCTTAGCATGCCCAAACCATCTCAGTCTACCCCTCCTCATCACAAGACCAATACTTTCAAGTCCCATCCTTCATCTGTCATCCTTCATCCTCTCAGCATGCCCTAACCATCTCAGTCTACTCTTCATCATCACAACACCAGTACTTTCAAGTCCCATCCTTCCCTGCAACTCTTCAGTTGTAGTCAGAGTCCCTGAGACCTCACAGTCAAGGAGGCACTCCACACTCATCTAATCATCCCATTTTTGTACATATGAGCCTGTGAATATCCTCTTCCTTCTCTTCCCACTACCATGCAGCATTACACTCATTAACACATGCCACATACAAAGATCCTCTAGCATGGAGGGAGAGCCCTCGCAGTGTTAGGTAATAACCACTCCTTCTCCTAGTCACAGAGCTAACTCCAGCCCCATCTCTCCAGCACACAGCATGTCCCCCAAATAACAAAACTCAAAATTCCTCCACACACACACACCGTAGAGACTCCAGCAAGCTCAATCCTGACAATTTCTACATGCTTTCCCCGACACACCGCACACATGAAATCAGCATTATTTCACAGCCTACCTCTGATACCACTCCATCTCTTATACACCCACTTATCACAAACACGCACGAGATGGAGTTGCTTCCCACACCCTTATGGCAAACTGCACATGGCCACACTCTCAGTTTGACAGTACCATCACCAACCCTAGATATCATCACTTTCATTTTATCAGCATTTACACTGAAACCCTTGTGCCCCATTCCATCTCCCCACTTATTAAATCTTTCTTCTGCCTCCTTTTCATTCTCTCCAGTCAGCACCAAATCTTCAACATACAGCATCTCCACAGGAGTCTATTTCTGAAGTCACATGAGAGAGCTTCAGGCACCATGATAAACAAGAAGGGGCTCAAGATGACCACCAATGCTTGCCACCATTTATGGAAAACTCTTCTCTTAAATCTCCATTAATTCTCACCCGGGTGTGAGTACCCACATACATAGTCATAACCACTCTAACCAGCCACTCTTTGATCTCAGGCTTTCTCATTTCCCCACACCAACACCTCCTTAGGGACTCTGTCAAAGGCTTCTCATTCATCATCATTATCATCTGGACCTCCTTTCCCACCTTAGGGCAGGGTGAGGAGTAGCATTGTCCAGACAGCCCAAATTTGCCCAATCCAATGGACCATCCTTCCATTCACTCACCATTCAAGCCCCCAGAATCCTGGCTTTATCTGATATGCCAAAAACATTCACCATGTTCTGTAGCTTCACAGAAACGTATTTGACAGAGTCAATGGGGATGCTGTCACATTAAAAAGGGGTGCCAAATCCCTGTTCATGTGCTTCTCCTCACAATATTCATCCAGCCAGCTCAATCTTTTGTCAGTCCTCTAGCCTCACACATTCATCCACCATATCTCTCCACCTTCTCCTTGACATACCTCGCTCCCTCCCTCTTTCAGATTCGCTCAGATATACCTTTTCACCACTCTGTTGTTATCCATTCACTCCACATGACCATACCATCTCAGTACACTCTCTTCGATTCTGGTGTCCACAGACTTCCTCACTCCACGTTTCACGAATCATATTACAGTATATTGTATTCTATCCACCCTCTGTACTCCACGTACGTTCCTCAACAGTCCCATCTACACTGCTTTCACTCCTGACTTTTCATTTTCATGCCACACCATAGTCTCACATCCATATGTTAAACATGGCACTAACACTCCTTCATGTAAGCCTCGTGCAGCTGCAACACTCAAGCCTCTGTTTCTTATCAAGGCCTTCATTGTACCAGCTACTTTCCTTTCTTGTGTCACTCTACTTTCCACTGCTTTTGCACATTTCCCTCTCATTTCTATCACTGTACCCAGGTATTTGAACTCTCTCACCAATTCCAGTCTCTCTGTTCACTATAACATCACACTGGGAGTCACTTTCATTCTCAGTAACCATCACTTTACTCTTTTCTACATTTACTGTCAAGGCACGACTCTCACAGACAAGAGCAAAGCTCTACACTAGTCTACCAAGTTCTTGTCCGGTATTTGCAAATAGTGCTGCATCATCAGCATACAACAAATTTTGAGATATTCCATCCATCCAGAGTTGGAATAAATCACAGATTAAGAAAAAAATGATAATAAAATAAATAACTTTTTATTTAAATTGCATTTTATAAATTTAAATGATTTTTTTTAAACTGTGATTTTTTTCCAACCCTGTTTCTTCCTTTGGGAATTCTGTCAAAAGAGTACCATACTGGGTCTTTTTTCCTTCCACTTGCTGCAATGCATCCATTAGGCATGATTATATATCACTGTTCAAATAAACAGACTTACAATATCGAAAATAATAATGTGAATTGGAAGTGAGAGTAGGGCAGCACACCACAGGCTAGCACTTCATGGTATTGGGGGAGGTTACTCACACTGTCAGATACTGAAGAAAGTTGCCAACTTGTCTTTTATATTTTGTCAAATTAGGATCGTAATCATTAGATTGAATCATGTTACTGTGTATTCAAAGAAGAGTTTAGTTCTTATGTTAACATTGAGGATAGTCACATTTATTATTATTATCAAAGAGCCTTCTCTGTTTTTAATATTTGCCATGCAACAAAAGGCAATCACTAGTGGCTGACTTGATCAAGATCATTACAGGAAGACTACAGGCCAAGCAGACTTGATGCATCTGTACAATACACATCCATCACCCCGTAAGGGGTGGCCATAAACAAATCCCCTTTATGTCGCCCTGTCTTCCGCCATTTCACTGCCCTGCTCCCAGCTCACACACCCCTCTCATATACCTCACCACTCCATCCCTCCATCTCATCCTTGGCCTCCCCCTTCCTCTCCCCCCCTCCGCCTCACTCACATACACTGTCCTCATCAGTCTCTCACTCTCCATCCTCTCCACATGGCCAAACCACCTCAATGTGTTTCTCCTAACGCATCCTATCAATGCACATCCATACCACAACGCTTCTTCACTTCATCATTTGTCAGGCTGTCTCCCCGTGTAACTGCACATGCTCCTCTCAGATAACTCATTTCCACTGTTCTCTTGACTTCTGTCCCTCCAACAAGTTCCAAGTTACACTTCCATACATGGGAGTTGGTATCACAATACTGTCATGCAGTAACTTTTTCACTTCCATGCTCACTTCCGGCTTTTTATCACTGCTTTCAAGGAACCAGCAACCTTTCATCCTTATTGTACCCTTTCAAGCACTTCATCCTCTAAACTTCCATCCTTACTCATCACACTACCCAAGTACTTAAATGCATTATATTTTTCATTTCCTTCTCATCTAACTTCACTGTACATTCACTGACTTCACTTCTCTCGAAGACCATCACTTTACTCTTCTCTACATTCACCTTTAGATTCCATGTCTTACATACTTTTCCAAACTCATCCACCAAGCCTTGCAGCCTCCTTTCATCTTCACTTAACAACACAGTGTCATCTGCAAACAACAGTACAGGGAGTTTCCAAACACTGCCTTCTCTCACTAGAGCCGCTCCAACATCCACTGCCCTACCTTGCATCTCTTTTATAACCCCATCCATGTACAGATTGAACAACCATGGAGACATGACACATCCCTGTTTCAACCCAATCTTCAAATAGAAAAATTCACTCAGTTCACTATCCACACGCACTGCAGCCTTAGCACCCTCATACATACTGTACTCTTCACAGCACTCAGCAACTTCCCATCTACTCCATATACTCTTAATACTTTCCACAGTCCTTGTCTATCCACCCTGTCATATGCTTTCTCCAAATCCATGAAGGCTGCATACAACTTCTCTCCCTTCTCTAGAAACTCTTCCACTAAAGATCTAAGAATGAATATCTGATCTACACAACCTCTTCCCTTTCTAAACCCTCCCTGGTCTTCTCCAACTAATTCCTCTGTTATTTCCCTAACTCTGGCTGTAAGTATCACACCATATACTTTTCCTATTACACTAAGAAGACAAATGCCCCTATGATTACAACATGCTTCTTTTTCCCCTTTTCCTTTGTACTGGGGAATAATTATACTTGACTTCCATTCCTCCGGGACTTTACCTTCTTCCCAGGCCATTCTGCACATCTTCCACATCCATTCTACTACTATCTCTCCCCTATGCTTCAGCATTTCACCACACACTCCATCAATTCCTGGGGCTTTCCCCATTTTGACTTTCTTCATTGCTACCACAACTTCCACTGATTTCTTCCTGTCTTTTCACATCCCTCCGTCTCCCAGCCATTCCCCAGCCACTTACACTCGCATTACTTTCATTCTATATGTTCAGTAATTCCTTAATGTGTTCTGTCCATGTGTTCACTTTTTCTCCCATCTCTGCTAGTAATCTACCATTTTTATCATTCACTCCCCAACTAACTTCTTTGGCACAGTGTCTAACTCTCTTTACCTCCTTCCGGAACATTTTCATACATTTCCTCCACTTTACACTCAAATTCCTCATCCACTCTCTTTGTACTCTCTTTTACTAATCTTTTGACCTCTCTCTTTTTCTGTACATATAACTCTCTCTTCCGTCTTTCAACTTCATCCATGCCTCTGTTTCTCATCCATTCACTATATGCTTCCTTCGTTTGTGCCACAGCCTCACACCTTTTCATTCCACCATGCTGTTCCCTACACCCCCTTTCATCTTCTCTTCACCCCACACACCACCTCACATGCTGCACAGATTTCTTCTGTGAAGATCTTGGACACACCTTCCAGGTCCCTCATCTGCTCCAATCCATATTTACCCAATTACTCCTCCACTTCCCTCTTACACTCTGCCCTTTTACCATCCTCTTGTAACCTTTCCACTCTCCTTGTATGAACTACTTCCTCCTGTCCTTCCCTTCTTCTGTTTCTCCATTTCCTTTGGACCTTGATTCTGACCACCACTTGGTAGCGGTCAGAAAGTCCACTCTCCCAACCTCCATATACTCTTGCCTCCACTACACACCTTCTTATCCTTTCATCCACACACACACAATCAGTTATTGCCTTCTGTTCGTTCAGTACACCATGCACCTTTCTCATCACTCACCACGTATACCTGTGGACTGTGTTGTGCCTGAAGAGGGTATTGGCTATCACAAACCCCCTCCCGGAACAAATGTCCACTAAAGCACTGCCATTCTCATCCATCTCAGCAGGCACATCCCACTCACCAACTACTCCATCCACCTTCACATTCCCTACTTTTCCATTCATATCTCCAATCAAAAACACTCTCTCATTCCTTTCAAACTTTTCCATGCATGCTTTCACATTTGTCCAGAACTCTTCTCTCACTCTACTGTACTTGCACGATCTTGTGTTGGCGCATACATGCACACAGTCGCCCACATTTGTAGTCCAACTTTCAATCTTACCCACAGTCCTTGAGCAACCAATCCACACTCTCTTAAATTCTCCTTCCATCTGTTACTCACAACAATACACACTCCTTCTCTTACCCTTTCATTCTCACCTACTCCCGCGCATATACCCCACATACTCCCATTCTGTCACACTCTCACCTCTTCATTTAGTTTCAGTTATTCCACATACATCCACTTTTGCACCTTCAAGCACCTGGACAATCTCTCTTTCACCTCATCATTTGCACCCCTTATGTTCCAAGTAGCTATCCGTACCCGTACCATGTCCTTTGTTCAGTCCTTAGTCATCACCTTTTGATCAATCCTGGCCCGAGGCTTCTTGTTCTTATTTTTAGTTCGTTGTTTTCTGGGCAGGGGCACTAACCCTCCGTCAACCCACTTATATCACATAGAAACACGTGTATGTTGGTTATAAGGTTACCACCCAGCGCTGTAAATGCTTTCCTGGTTTACAGGAAATCATTTATCTTGCCATTCAGTATAGAGCTACCCTAAAAACAGAGTACAGTACCACCACACTAAGTGGGTGGATGATGGATGCCCCCATTTTTACATATTTATAAGAATAAAGAATCCATTTTGATTTAATGATTTTTTTCACTCCGATTTAAATTGATTTAAATCACATGATTTAAATCATTGACTTAAATCATAACAACCCTGCATCCATCACCATTCATTACCATCGCCTTCCCCCTCTCCATTACTCGTGTTTTTACGTGTCCCCATATATATACGTATTGAACAACCATGGGGACATCACATAACCTTGTCTCACGCCCACACCGATCGTGAACCATTCACTTAGATGCCCAATAACTCTTACACATGCTTCACTACCATCATGAAACTCTTGACGGCACCTAGCAGCTTACCATCTACACCCTACATGCGCAAAACCTTCCACAGTCCTTCTGCTTCTACATTGTCGTATGCGTTTTCCAGGTCTGTGAATGCCAAAAACACTTTATAGTCCTCATGAGCCTTCTCCACTGTCTGTCTCACTGCAAATATTTGATCCACACATCCTCTGCCACTCCTAAAGCCTCCCTGTTCATCACTCACTAGGACCTCTGATATTTTTTTTACTTTCTCTGTAATAATTCTTCCATATACGTTCCCTACCACTCTCAATAAACTTATGCCACAATAATTCTTGGACTCACTTCACTCATCTTTATTTTTGTACAGAGGTATAGTCATGGCCTTTTTCCATGTTGATGGTACAGTTTCACTCATCCATGCCTTCTTACATATCTCCAAGAAGCACTTCATTCCGTTCTCTCCACTACACTTAATCATTTCTGCATACACTCATCCCGAGCTGCTTCTCACTTTTCAGCCGCTTCAGAGCGCTCGTCACCTGTGCGAGTGTCACGTTTCCTGGCACTGCATTCCTTCTCTGCACACCCCCAGAACCAATCATGTTTTTAAAAAAATCCCTTTTCTTTCCTAAATTCATTCATTCATTCATTGCCAGACGCCATGTATCTCAAACGGGGTGGCCAAGGGCTTGGAGTTAATTGTTTTACAGGGAGGGGCACTAATCCTCCACCAACCCCACTTGACATATATACAGTATATATATATGACATATATAATTTTCTTATATATTTTTCCTGAAGCTGTCAGACAATGAATATGGCATCAGTTGTCCCTTTGCCAGAGATAAATTCAAACTGCATCTCATCAGTTTTCACTTTTTTTGCTAATGATACCTTCTAGGACTCTCCATTATCATCATCATCTGGTCCAATTTTTTTTATGTTTCTGTAATTTCCTCTTTCCAGGACATCATCTTTCCCCATGTACATTTACAGTCCCATTCTTTTGCCAGCCATCTGGGACAGCATACATATACATTATTCATTCATTCATCCATCCATCATCCAGTCCTACATTGCCCCATGAAGAGCGTAGGAGTCCGGGGCTAGGCAAGTTGGTCCTGACATTTAAGATGAGAGTGACCAGCCTCACTCATCCCTGAGTGGCATTACGTGAGCAATAAACCCCAACCACCCCTTGGATATAAACCTTCACCGGCTCAATCCAGTTGGAGCACCGTAATTACCCACTAATCCACCAGGCGCCAAAATTTGGTTATATGGTTACCACCCAGCATAGTAAATGGTTTCCTGGTGTACAGGAAAGCATTTGGCATGTCACTCAGTGTAGAGTCACCCACAGGCAGAAGGAAGAGGAAAGAATGAAGGAAAGAAAGACAGAAGAGGGAGTGTAAAGTCACCCGTAGGCAGAAGGACGAGGAAGGAATGAAGGAAGGGAAGACAGAAGAGGATGGAAGGACAGAAGAATGGAGGAGTGGAAAGAGCAGACACCCGAGAGCAGCACTACATTGAGTGAGTGGATGGTGAGCACCCCCACCTGCCACAATATATATTATTGTATTTATCAAATCAGTAATCAAATATACTCTTGTATCTCCTGAGGCTTTCAGCATTTCAGCATTCAACCCAGACACACTTGCTGTCTTTCCCAACCGCATTCTTCTTATGTACAGTTAAAAAAAAAAGATATCATTCATTTACATGCTTAGTCAGCAGAAGCGGCCTGGCCTTTAGTTCCTTTTTCCTTGCGTTTAAAAAGAAAACAAAGAAAAAAGTAAGCCCTATAATTGTCTGTCACAACACCTCTTCCCAGACCTTAATTCTTTATTTAAAAAAAAAAAAAAAAAAAATGACCCTGAGCTGCCCCTTTAGAGATTCAACAGAATTCAGTTGCCTCATCAGTAATGGCCCTTTATTATGCTGTACAGTATAACCTAAGGGCAGTGTAGGAAAAAGATCAGCCAGAGAAGGATGACTGCATTTCAAGGCTCATCAAGGCACATGGGATCTCAAGGCTCATCGAGGCACAAGTTATCATATTTGCTTTGTAACAAGACATCTGGGCATACCAGTGAAAGTTTCAACAATTCAGCAAGTTACAGTGGTTCACTAAGCTGAAGGTGGGTTTGAGATGATGGAGTTAGACATGCTTTGGGTAGTAACAAGAGCCATTTTTGAACCACGCTTTTCTCTTGCCCAAATGAGAACCATTTGTGACCACCATCACAAACACAGTCACCATCACAGGTACTGTACCTTCACCAGCACCAGCACCATCACAGTTACCACCACCATCAGCATTACCACCACAGCTATCACCACCACCACCAGAACAGCTACACCACTACCATTTTTTGCTGAATGAAATTGTCTGTTCTTAGCATCAGTGAAGTATAGACATCAGATTGTAAATATATAACCCCCCCCCTGCATCCTTTAAAGATGCATGAAACTTCACAAAAATTCTCTGCTGCCTCCTCCATATGTGCATATTGTAACATCAATGGAGACAGTTGCTGTACTAGGTTCCAAAACACCCCTTCAGAAAGTATCAGTCGTCATGGAATTGAAACTGGCCCATCTGGTACACAGTTCCAGCCATCCTGCTAAGTTTCATCAAAGTCCATTTTCCAGTTTTGGCTGCAAAATACACACACACACACACACACACACACACACACACACACACACACACACACACACACACACACACACACACACACACACACACACACACACACACACACACACACACACACACACACACACACACACACACACACACTGGTAAAGGAATTAAACAGAAAAGAAGCAACAATAGGTGAGCTACAAGCTGAGGCAGACATTCTGAGGAAGAAAGTGAATGAAATGGGAAATACAGTAGTCACCCATGAAATAGTTTCGAAGGAGTACAATGATGATAAAGACATAATTAGACAAGCAGGTAATATATAGAGCAACGTAGAGACATTGATGAGGAGATAACTCGGGCAAATAAAATGATGAGAAACAACACAGAGGAAGTACAAAATACATGGGCAGAAGTAGCCAAAATAAGTCTGTCTATCTATGTCTATCTATCTATCTGTCTATCTATAGCCCGACGCCCTAATCCCAAAAAAGGGTGGCCACAGACAAAACGCCTCCAAGTCGCTCTGTCACCCACCATTTGACTGCCCTCCCCAGTACTCACTCCCCCCATCCCTTATATACCTCTCAACTCCATCCCTCCACCTCATCCTTGGTCTTCCCCTCCCTCTCCCTCCCTTCACTTCACCTACATACACCCTTTTAGTCAGTCTTTCATTCTCCAGTCTCTCCACATGTCCAAACCACCTCAGTATATATCTCCTAATTTTCTCAACCACATCCACATCCACCCCACAACGTTCCTTCACTTCTTCATTCGTCAACCTGTCCCTCCATGTCACTTCACATGCTCCTCTCAAGTAACTCATTTCCACTGCTCTCACTCTTGACTTATTCCTTTCTAGCACGGTCCATGCCTTGCTTCCATACGTCAGGGTAGGGATCACAATACTATCATACGGCGACTTCTTAACTTGCATACTCACCCCCCTATTTCTCATCACTGCTTTCAGTGAACCAACAACCTTCCTTCCCTGCTGTACCATTTCAAGCACTTCATCCCCAAAAGTTCCATCCTTACTCATCACACTACCCAAGTACTTGAATGCACCCACATTCTCCATATCCTCACCATCCAACCTCACTCTGCATTCTGTGACTTCATTCCTCACAAACACTATAACTTTACTCTTGTTTACATTAACTTTCAGTTTCTTCTTCCTACACACTGTCCCAAATTCATTCATGAAACCTTGCAACTCCCATTCATCTTAACTCAACAATACTGTATCATCAGCAAACGCAACTCCGGAATGTTCCACATCTCACCCTCATTCATTAAAGTCACCCCCACATCCACTGCCCTACCTTACACTACCTTTACAACCCCATCCATGTATATATTAAACAGCCATGGAGACATCACACATCCCTGTTTCAGTCCCACATTTAGATCAAAGGACTCACTTAGCTCGCCATCCAATTGCACCATAGCCCTAGCTCCTCAGTACATACTCTTCACAGCACTCAGCAGTTTCCCCTCCTCTCCATATATTCTTAATTCTTTCCATGTGCGTATGGTCTAAGGAATGTTAAAGTTATGGGAAGTAAGGAATGCAGAAAGGGAAAGGATACTCGAGTTTGGGGAGGCAATGGACATGATTGTGTGCAACACATATTTTAGGAAAAGACACAGTAGGCTAATTACGTATGAGTCTGGGGGAAATAGCTGTCAGATAGATTATTTTCTGGTTAGGAGGGCCGATAGGAGGTTAGTGAGGGATGTTAAAGTTATAGGAAGTGAGGAGTGTGTGCAGCAGCACAAACTATTGATTTGTGGTATGGTGCTTAAAGAACAAGTGATGAAAAAGAGGACTTATGTACCTAGGAGGAAAATATGGAAGCTGAAAAACCAAGTAGTAAGGGATGCCTTCTATAGCGAGTTGAGGAGAGTGGTGGCTGAACAGGGAGCTGTAGACAGAGGCGTTAATGAACAGTACAGAGCCCTCAAGAACAATTTCTTGAGAGTTACTGATGTAACATGCGGTTGGACAAGAGGACCACCAAGACATAAAGTAACTTGGTGGTGGGATGAGGGTGTAGAAGCTGCAGTTAAGGAGAAAAGAAGGCTTTTCCGGGAATGGAAGAAGGGTGGTAGCAGAGGAATATTTGGCTGCCAAGCGTAGGGCTAGAAGAGAGGTATACAGGGCAAAGTCGGAGTCACGGAGACAATTACTTGATAACCTAAATCATGGGGAAAGGAAAAATATATTTAGGGTGGCAGGTCAGGTGAAGAGGGATAATCGGGATATTATAGGTGAGCAGTATGTGAAGAATGATGAAGGAAGGGTAATGGTGAACAGTGAGGATATTAAAGATGCAT
Source organism: Coenobita brevimanus (assembly GCF_032717465.1). Taxonomy (NCBI): domain Eukaryota; kingdom Metazoa; phylum Arthropoda; class Malacostraca; order Decapoda; family Coenobitidae; genus Coenobita; species Coenobita brevimanus. The sequence goes on from NC_137051.1 coordinate 25,011,267, forward strand.
GGAGAGAGCATTATAACCAGTTGTTGGATGAGGAGTTTGACTGGGACAGGGAAGGTTTGGAGCCAGCAGATCCAGTGTCTGGCCCTTGGCCTTTGATTGATACTGCTACTGTGAGTGAGGCAATAGGCAGGATGAGGGTAGGGAAGGCAGCAGGTGTGTCTGGGTTGACTGCCGAAATGTTGAAGGCCTCAGGCGATATAGGGGTGAGTTTAGTCACTGACCTGATAAATAGGATTTTTTATGAGTGTTTTGTCCCAGATGATTGGCTGAAGAGCGTAATTGTAAATGTGTATAAAGGGAAGGGTGATGCCTTGGAAAGAGGAAATTTTAGAGGTATAAAGCTTTTAGATCAGATGAAGGTAATGGAGAGAGTTCTAGAAGGTATGATTAGAGAAAGAGTGAATATTGATGAGATGCAGTTTGGGTTTATGCCAGGTAGGGGGACCGCTGATGCCATATTCATTGTTCGACAGCTTCAGGAAAAATATATTGGTAGGAGAAGGGATCTTTATTTTGTTTTTTTTTATTTGGAACAGGCCTTTGGCCTTTGACAAGTCCCTAGAGAGGTGGTGAAGTGGGCAATGAGAAAGCTTGGCTTGGAGGAGTGGCTGGTTAAGGTGGTTATGGCCATGTATGTGGGTGCTCACACCCAGGTGAGAGTGAATGGAGATTTAAGTGATGAGTTTTCCTTGAATGGCGGTGTGCATCAGGGGTCAGTCTTGAGTCCCATGTTGTTTATCATGGTACTTGAAGCCCTTTCACGTGACTTTAGAAACGGACTCCTGTGGGAGTTGTTGTATGCTGATGATTTGGTGTTGATTGCAGAGAACGAAAGGGAGGTGGAGGAAAGATTTGGGAAGTGGAGAGATGGTATGGGGCAAAAGGGTTTAAGGGTAAATGCAGATAAAACAAAAGTGATGATATCTAGGGTTGGTGGCGGTACTGTCAAAGATGAGGGAGAATGGCCATGTGCAGTTTGCCACAAGGGCGTGGGAAGTAATTCCATCTTGTGCGGTGTGTATGATAAATGGGTGCATAAGAGATGTAGTGGTATCAGAGGTAGACTGCGAGATAATGCCTATTTTATGTGTACGGCATGCCGGGGTGAGCAGGTGGAGATTGTCAGATGTGAAATGATTGAACTTGCTGGTGAATCTCTTGAGTGTGTGGTAGAGTTTTGTTATTTGGGAGACATGTTGTGTGCTGGAGGTGGGGCTGGAGCTAGCTCTGTGGCTAGGGTGAGAAGTGGTTGGAAGAAGTTCAGGGAGCTCTTGCCTCTCCTGACATTGAGAGGGCTCTCCCTATGTGCTAAGGGGTCTTTGTATGCAGCATGTGTTAGGAGTGTAATGCTGTTTTGTAGTGAGACCTGGGCAGTGAAGGAGGAAGATATTCGCCGGCTCAGACGTACAGAAATGACAATGATTAGGTGGATGTGCAGTGCGTCCCTGCGTCCAAGGCCTGGAGGGGCTGAGTTTACGATGGAAGAGTTATGAGGTAGGTTGGGGTTGTGATGAGGAGAGGTAGATTGAGATGGTTTGGACATGTGGAGAGGATGGGAGATGATAATTGGGTGAGGAAGGTGAGAAGTGTTAATATTGGGGGTTGAGTTATGAGGGGTAGAGCGAGAAAGACATGGGACGAAGTCATTAATTGTGACCTTAGGGTTAAAAGACTGAACAGAGAGGCTGCAATGGATCGTGCAGCGTGAAGAGCCGCCATTAGGTGACTAAGGCCGACACATGCCAGCATGTTGGAGCCTTTAAAAACTAAACAAAACGATTCCACTTACCTTGCTTATCTATTCTGTCATAAGCATTCTCCAAGTCCATGAAAGCGGCATACACTTTCTTTCCCTTCTCTAAATACTTCTTCACTAAACATCTTAGAACAAATATCTGATCTACACACCCTTCTCCCAAACAAATATCTGATCTACACACCCTTCTCCCATCCTAAATCTCCCTTGTTCTTCTCCAACTAGCTTCTCTGTTATATGCCTAACCCTATCAATGAGTTTTCTACCATATATTTTTCCAATCACACTAAGAAAGCAAATACCCCTATGGTTACCACATACTTCTCTCTCCCCTTTTCCTTTGTATAAAGGAACAGTTATACCTGATTTCCAATCCTCTGGAACCCTTCCATCTTCCCAAGCCAATCTACACAATTTCCATATCCACTCCACAACAGACTCACCCCCATACGTCAGCATTTCACCACACACTCCATCTTGATCTTCATCGCTTCCACTACTTCCACCCTACTGATCTCTTCCTCCCTCCTCTCACCTCTTCTTCTCCCAGCCATTCCCCAACCACTTATACTCAAGTCAAGATCTAAAAACCAAGGCTGAAGCAAAAGACATGACAAGAGAGGAAGAACCCAAGGCTGATAAAGGAAACGGCTGGGATTTAACAGATCTATAGTCATCACTGGTAATGGTGAGGAAATAAGGAATATAATCACCAGAGATAACAAGGAGATGATAAATATAATGAACACATTGAAAGTAGTATCAGACGTAATCTGTGAGAAAGGTGTAGAGGAATTTAAGAGATTAGGGAAATATGAGAGAAGTCAAGGCCCCTGAAAGTAACCTACCATAGTGTGAACACTGAAGAAGAGGTACTGAAAAATGCTAACAAATAAAGGAATCAGAGGAATACAAAGAAGTGTGGATAAAAAGGTGCCTAACTCAAGAGGAATGAAGATTACTGAAGGAAAAGAGGGAAGAAGCAAAAAGAAGGAATGATGCAAGATCATTTGAAGAGAGAAGTAATTTTTTTTACAAAGAAAGAATGATGCAAGATCATTTGAAGAGAGAAGTAATTTTTTTTACAAACAAAGTACTTTAGTAAGATTGCAAGTAAAAAAATGGCACATAAACAGCAGGGACTAAATAAAAGCAAGATAGTAGACTCAACCAATGTCAAATATGTGAACAATATGGCTAAGTTAACCCCTACATCGCGGGCATGTTTACCAATGTTTTGCGTGTGCCGCGGGGTTATTCGGGCTCCGACACACTCTCAAAAAATATTTGCCAAAAATCAGTTATTAGTCCTAGAATATTAAAATTACATATGCTTATGGCACATACCTTCAGCTTTCTCCTGGAATGTTTGTTGAGCCTTTGTCGGTTACCGTAGGACTTGTGGAGACCTCTGAAGTTGGGTAACGAAGTCTCCACTTTCCACTTCCCGACAACCCGTAATATGGTTACCACAGCCAGATATTAACACTATAAACACTACTCTATGATTTTCAAGTAGTTTGGGATCCATACTCCAAAAAAACAACAACTGTGAAAGCAATGAAAATTACGAGTGCGTCTGACTGTCGCACTTGCACTAGTTCGCTCTTGGTACTCTGTCATTTATTATTCATAAAACCCCTCACACTTTATATTTCTATTACTATATAACACTTATGTATATCTACAGTCTTTATCCATAAGTTTCCTTCAGTAGTATTAGTTTATTGTCACTGTAGGGATTCAATTTCTTTCAGTAAAATACGTAGCATTCACTTTCTCGTCCTGTATACTAGCATTGAGAGTGAATGTCACTTTCAATTTCCCTCTCATAACTCATAGTATTCAGACATGCTAGAGTGAAACTTTCACTTTCATTACTCCTATGGTATATACTCGTATTCTTATAATACTACTCATTTACATTTCTATTTACGTTCTCTATTTTATTTACGTTATTTACATTTCTATTTTATTTACACTGTGTTATGCACTGTCACTTGAAGTAACTTATAAAACTATTTTCCACTGTTCACGTATATTTACATTCATTACTTTCACTTGCTGTTTACACATTATTTACACATTATATACAATTCCACTTGCACTGTTTTACTCAATAGAAAGATCGTAGTTACTCTTTTATCAATTGTCAGCCCTTTACCTCTTTCTACACGAGGTTTAGTAGGAGGTAAAGGTCACAGGGCCCTTTGCATGGGGGTGGAATGGGTGGAAAGGCCCTGAAGCTAGCAAGAGCGAACAGACGTACCCCCACACTGGAAGATGAGAGTGAACTGATAAGGGTGGGCCGAGGTGGAGGCCTACCTAGGGAAATCAGTACTGCCAATGTTTAGCCTCTTGACACAGCTATTTATAGCAATGAAATGATTGGCAGGAAATCTAGACAATACATTATAAATTAGGTAGTTCCAGGTGAATGGAAATATCACTTAAGCTTCTCCCTTCCCTCCTTATATGTATATTTATTACAAAAATAGATTATACGGCATATTTCAAGGGGAAATAGCGAAAATTAGCGAACGAGTGCACGTGAAGTGTTGTCAGGTGATAATTAGCCAATTCCAGGTGTATGGCACTCTCACTTACCTTATTTCTTTCTTGTATAAATTATTTGGTATAAGAATAGGGCATAGGGCGTATTTCAATGGATGAAATCAGTGAAAAATTCCAGGGAAGATTTACTTAGCGTAGCACGGCCAGGCAGGCAAGAGGATAGGGTAATGGAGGAGGGGTAGGGAGGGGAGTCATGAACGGGGAGAAATGGCTAAATTGTCAACAATGGATGGGAGTACAGATGAGATTAGGAGTGCTGACTAGTGTTGGACATTGGCAGTACTGATAGATGATACAAGCCCCCACTTGGAAGCCCGGGTGAATTTAAAATAACACAGAATCACAAAAGCGACGCCCCGCGGTATGATCCCTTGCTCCCAAGCGTCACGAAAGTGACGCCCCGCGGTTAAGGGGTTAATGTACTCAGATGTAGATGGAATGGTATACAAAGTATTAGAGATAAAAAATTATATAATAGAAAATGAGTGGCATATTATTTGTCTAATAGAAACAATATTAACCTCGAGGATATCAAACGACTCTTTAAATTTGGATGAGTACAGTATTTGGCGGAGGAGTTATGATACTAACAGAGAAAAGTAAAAGAGATAGAAATAGACATACCTTCACAAGTAGAATTAGTTGCAGTAGAGATTATTACATCAGAAGGGATAATAATTGTGGCATATTTATATATACCACCCAAGACAAACACATGGGATAGAAGTGAATATGAAGACCTGGCAGAAAAGATAATTCAGAATTTAAGAACCCTACTATACAAAATGGAAGAAAAATCTGAAAGAATTATACTAACAGGAGATTTTATCGCAGATATAAACTGGGATAACCTAGATGTAAAATGCCATGAAAGTTGTTGGGATCAAAAGCTTTTGGATCTTTTACAGGATTTTTTTCTAACACAACATATAAAGAAGAACACCAGAAAAAGAGGATCAGAAGACCCCTTATTATTAGATGTCATACTTACTAGGCAAGAAAATGAAATTGACAATTTAATGTCTCCCCCCTTTCGGCAAAAGCGACCATGCAGTACTAGGATACAATTTCAGGATAGCATATGATATAGTTAGAGGTAATGGAAATTACAAAAAGAGGCTAAACTGCAAAAAGGGCAACTATCATGACCTAAAGAAGTACAGTACTTCAGCGATATAGATTGGGAAAAGGAACTAAGAGGACAAGATATAAATGTTATTTTTGTTATATATAAAAAATTCTGTGAATTTTATGAAACCGGAGTCCACAATCATGTCCCATTGCACAAAGACACAGAAATAAGGATAAAGAACTGGTTTAATACTGACTGTAAAAATGCAAAAGAGAAAAGAGATTTGTTGTGGATCAGATACAGACGACATACATGTTAGAGAGCATATACTGTAACAGCTACAAGCAGGCAAGAAATTATTTTACAAAGATAAGAAGAGAAGCTCAAAGGCATTTTGAGGAAGACACTGTAAAACAAAGTACTGATCAGCCGAAGTTGTTTTACAGCTACATACTGAGCAATGCAAAAGTTAAAGATAAAATACAATTCATCATGGATGAGAGGAAAATCTGTATCAGTGAAGAAGATATTTGTGAAGTACTAAACAAAAATTTCCAGTCAGTTTTTACTGAAGAAAGTAGATTTGCAAGAGATGAAAATGAGCAATCATGCCCACACATATTAACAAATATGCATATAGCAAAACAAGAAGTCCAGGAAGAGATGAGGAAATGAGGAGAAAAACCAATGGCCCTGATGAGATTTCATGCTGGGTCTACAGGAATGTGCAAAAGAGTTATGCAGTCCATTACAATTAATATTCAGAGAATCCTTGAAACGACGATATTTGGAAGAAAGCAAACTTTGCGCCCCTTTCCAAGAAAAGAAATAGACAGACTCTACATAACTACCGACCAGTATCACTGACCAGCATTGTAAGCAAGATGTTAGAGAAAAACTGATATGAAGAATTGGGGTAAATCAACTGGAAAAACATAATATGAAACAGAAGGACAGTTTGTTTTTAGAAAGGGAAAATTTGTGTTACTAACCAATTAAGTTACTATGACAGAGTTGCAGAAATAATACAGAAAAGAGATGGCTGGGTAGACAGCATATACTGTATTTGAATTTCAAGAAGACGTTTGACAGTACCACACAAAAGACTTTTATGGAAACTGTACAATCAGGGAGGAATCCAAGGTAAACTGTATGATTGGATGCAAGATTTTCTCAGTACAATAAATGGGAAATGAGAACAGTGCTAAGAGGAAGTTACTCAACATGGAGATAACTGACAAGTGGAGTTCCACAGGGCTCGGTGCTGGTGCCAGTTATATTTTTATCATACATAAATGACATAGACAGCAACATTGAAAATGGAAGCTACCTAAATATGTTTGCTGATGATGCAAAAATACAAAAGGAAATTACAAACACAGACTCTTGCATAGAGCTACAAGAGGAATTAAATAAGCTTCATGAATGGAGCAATAAATGCCAAATGGAATTCAGTGTAATAATAATAATAATAATAATAATAATAATAATAATCTGGCCTTTTTTTCTCAAAAGCGCCAGTTCTTCCTTTTGGGAATTCACTAGCGCTCGACACACATACATTATTTTTACAATTACAAGAATTGTGACACATCTTGTATATAATACAAGCTACATCATATATACATGAAAGTGGCAAAAATTAAACCCTATAATCATCCGTCATAGTACCTCTCTCCAGGTCGTAGCATTTTGAAAAAAGAAAGGCTTTCAGCTGTCTCTTGAAGGATTCAACAGTAGAGAGTTGTCTTATGGACAATGGCAATCTGTTATATAATCTAGGGGCTCTATCTGCAAAAGAACAATCAGAGAAAGATGACTGGTGAATGGCTCCTGGCTCATCAAGACGCAAGGAATCATCTTCACTGCGTAACATCACACCCGGGCGTGTCGATGGGAGTTTTAACAATTCAGCAAGATACTTCGGTTCACCAAACTTAAGAACCTTGAATGTAATAAGACACAGTTTAAATTCAATTCTAGCCTTTACTGGTAACCAATGCAACTCAATCAGACACGGGGTAGTTGAGGTTCTCGGGAGGAGACCAAAGATAAGCCGTGCCGCCCTGTTCAACACAGACTGAACTTTTGTTAGTATATTATTTGGAAGACCAACCCACAGTGAATTACAATAATCAACACGAGACAAGACCACTGCATGGACCAATGTTAAGAGGCACTGTCTATTCAGGAATCTTCTCACAGAGTACAGATTTCTGATATGCAAGTTACACCCTCTTACAGCCTGATTAATGTGTTCTTTGTAATTTTAACTTAGAATTAAAATAAACACCCAAATTTCGAACAGAACTGACTGGATGCAGCTGTGACACGCCAATGTTCAATGTCAGGGCATTGTCAGTGTCATCACCCCTTCTGTTTCCTCTAATGATGATGATCTCAGTTTTACCATCATTCAGCTTAAGTTTCCTCTTAGCCATCCAAATCTTAATCTCAGACATTAGAGATTCAAACTTTATCTTAGTATCGTTGATATCTGACATCTTAACATAAAGCTGGGTGTCATCAGCATAAAAATGATAGGACACATCATGAGCATCAAGTAGAAAATGATAGGACACATCATGAGCATCAAGTAGAGACGATAAACTACTTATGTAGATAGTAAATAGAATTGGACCCAAAACTGATCCTTGAGGGACTCCAAATAGAAGAGGAGCAGAATCAGAGCTAGCGTAATCAACAACCACTCTCTGAGATCTGTCCAACAGATACGACTTAAGGAGCAAAAGGGCACTATCACGAATGCCATAAAAATACAGATCATCCAACAATAGTTTATGATCTACTGTATCAAAAGCTGCAGACAGATCCAAAAGAACTAGGAGAGAGGACATCCCACTACAAGTGTTTGCCACCAAGTCGCTCTGAATCCTTGTTAGTGCAGTTTCAGTCAAATAGTATTTTCTGTATGCTGATTGAACAACAGGAACAACTTTGTTGTGTTCCAGTAGTGGTAAGAGTTGGTAGAGTATGGCCCGCTCAATAATCTTGGATAAAAAAGACAGGTTAGAGACAGGACGATAATTTGTCATGCTCTCGACATCAAGGCCAGGTTTCTTAATTAGGGGCCTAAGCAAAGCACGTTTCTCAGACTGCACAAAATTACTTTCTAAGAAGCATCTATTTATTATGTTGCAGATAAAGTCTGCAGCATGCTCATACACATCAGGCAGTTGTGACATGTTACATGGATCGAGTGAGCAAAATGTTTTATTAAGTTCTCTGATGTAACATTTGACTTTGTTTACATCTAGTGGATGAAATGTTGAAAGCAAATGATCCCCGGTGCACCGTGGCTGGAAGTCAACTGAGTACGCTTCACTAGGAAGACTGCTATCTAAATCACTTCTTATGCGAGATATCTTACTTGTAAAAAATGAAGCAAAATCAGAAGCCAATTGGGCATCAGATAAAGAAGTTGGTTTAACAATTACATTCCTCCGACCAACCAAATTGTTCACAACTGCAGACAATTTTTTTTTATCACCACCACATGAATCAACTTTATTTTGATAATACTTAGCCTTTTGGGCTTTTACAGTGTGAACGACTGCTCTTCTCGCAAAAACATAACGCAAACGAGTTACTTCAGTCCGCTGCAAGCGCCACTCACGCTCTGCCCTTCTACGTTGTCTACGCAAAGAATTAATGGATGGACCATACCACGGAGAATTATCACGTACAGTGATTGTTTTTACTACCTCAGGACAATAATGGTCAAAAATTGACCTGAGCTCGTTGTTGTAAATATCAACCAATTCACCAGAAGAAAGACTTGAAGAATCGATGGAGTTTAAACGTTGATCAGTTTCAAAACACATCAACTGGCGGTCAACATTGTTGTAATTTCTGAACCTGATGACCTTTTTATATGAAGGGGATTTCGGGACACCAAAACTAAGAGTGATCAGAGCATGATCAGAGATGAGGGGGTCAAATGAGTCAACCTCCACATCTGATACGCGCCTGCAACCAACAGGGGACAAGATCAAGTCAAGGACATGTCCTGAGACATGAGTTGGATTACTCACATGATTGAAAAAATTGTTCTGGGTGATCAACTCAAGGAATTCTGAAGAAAATGGTTTTGACTCTGGACTGTCAACCCAATAATTGAAATCACCACAAACAAGAAGTCCTCCAGGTTTAAGAGAAAACCCTTCAAGAAACTGCCCAAACTCCTCCATAAAACCTCAGTCTCTGCCCGGATGACCTGGTCGATAGACAATTGCAATTCTAATGGTATTCTGATGGAAATTTATTAATACTTCCATAAATTCAAATGATGATGGGGTCAGGTCTGAGTCAATGAGAGAAACGTTTGCAAGTGTTGCCGAATAGATGAATGTTACGCCTCCTCCCAGATAGTCAGCAGCAGGCCTGGGAATACTAATAATAGAATGTGTCTTAGGCAAAGCATTACGAATAATATCGATATCAGACTCATACAACCAGGTTTCAGTCAAGCACAATATGTCAAGCTCGTGCTGATTTAGGGTTTCATTAATATAGTCTATCTTATTACGGATGGAACGAATATTTAAAAGACCCATCCTTAACTGGTTCAAGAGGGATGTAGTCAGTTTTTTGAATGGTCAAAATTGGTGTTCTCAATCAATCTATTCCTATGAGAAATCATAATTGGACATTCTCTACTTGAAGCAAAATGGGCAACCACCTGTGACTTTGAATTAGCATCTTGTTGTCTTAAAGAGGAGCAGTTGATGCATTTGGGAGAATTTCTCTTACTACCGTCCTTCGATTTATGGGCTCCAGCACAAAAGACACATTTAGGTTCATCACTTTTCCTAGAACATCTCTCAAATGTATGACCAAAGCCTTGACAGTGATGACACTGTGTAACCCAGAATCTGTCGAAAGCGCGGCATCTTGTAAGATCCACATAGATGTAATTGCCCTGTTCTACAATGGAGGATCTCACCTCTGGCGACATCTTCAAGACAGCAGTTTTGGTGTCATTCCTTGTCCTTGTGAAGAGAAGGTTGAGGGTAATAAACTTTGATAAAAGTGAAAAAAGACCAGACTGGGTACTGTAAGTTAGGAAGTTCAACCCTACACACATCAGAAAGGGAAAACAATTTACTAGTGATTATCAATAACATACTATCATGACTGACCATATAAATGAAAAAGTAAAGAATATGTACACACTGCTTGCTAGTATGAGGATACCATTCACATATACAAATGAAGACATGCTGAGAAAGATAATAACATCATTCATCAGACCAACTTTGGAGTATGCATTAGTAGTCTGGAATCCACATCCCAAAAAACACATAAATAAGATTGAAGAGGTACACTCCCTCAAAAGAGTATCGGCACCGTTGGGTGAGATAGTTGTGAAAATGAGCAACTTCTGCAGACACACATGAGTCTATAAATGTGTTGCCTCAACACATATACCACCCAGTAAGTGAAGCTTTTTGCAAGTTTGAGTTCTAATAATTACGAAATATAATATCTGCACTAATAATTACAGGATGCCCCATATATCACAATGCTTCATCCATGTTTCAGAACGATATGTGCTGTTAGAGTGCCGATACTTTTTTGAGAGGGTGTACAAAGGACCGCTACAAGTTGGGCACCAAGTTTAAGGGCCTAAGCTGTGAAGAAAGACTTGAAAATTAAACCTGCCAACATTACAGGAAAGAAGGAAAAGAGGAGACATGATTATGTTATATAACTGCATCACAGGAAAAGAGAAAAGAGACAGATGAGTATATAACCTGTTGGGAAGCAACACTAAAAGAACACTGTACAAAACTGTACAAACAGAGAGGTGATATAAGACATAAGGAAATTCAGTTTCCCAAACAGAGCAGTTGATCAGTGGAATGCACTACCAAATGAAATGGTGTGTGCCAAAACAGTTTATAAATTTAAAGACATATATGATAAAAATGGTTCAAAACACAGGACAGTACGAGCTTGACTCATTCCTGTAAAGATACAACTAAGTACGAACAACTAGGTAAGGTAAGAACACACACACACACACACACACGAGAGAGAGATGGGACATGAGTTGGAAGGAGCACAAACATTTATCTAATTTGTGGTACAGGAGAGCTATTCTTGTGTTGAGTATATGCCTCCATATTAATTTAAACATCAATTGATTCAGAAATAATAAGATGGAAGATCTGTATTGTAAAGATGCAGATATTCTAAAAATCAGCTGACCACAAAACACCGGTAAGATAACAAAGTCTGTTTGTCTATTGCAGACGCCTCAATCCCGTAAGGGGTGGCCACAAACAAATCACTTCCATGTCGCCCTGTCCCCTGCCATTTCGCTGCCCTGCTCGCAGCTCACACCCCCATTTCTCACATACCTCTCCATTCCATCCCTCCATCTCATCCCTGGCCTCCCCCTCCCTCTCCCCCCCTCCACCTTGCTCACACTCTCCTTGTCAGTCTCTCACTCCATCCTCTCCACATTGCCAAACCACCTCAGTGTGTTTCTCCTAACGCTTTCTATCACATCCACACCACAACACTCCTTCACATCCTCATTTGTCAGTCTGTCTACATGTGACTCCACATGCTCCTCTCAAATAACTCATTTCCACTGTTTTCACTCTTGACTTGTATCTCTCCAACAAGGTCCAAGCTTCATGTCCATATGTTAGAGTTGGTATCACAAGACTATCATGTAGTAACTTTTTCACTTCCATGCTCACCTTCCTGTTTCTTATCACTGCTTTCAAGGAACCAGCAACCTTTCTTCCTTGTTTTACCCTTTCATGGACTTCACCCTCTAAACTTCCATCCTTACTCCTCACACTACCCAAGTACTTAAACGGACTCACATAGACTTTGTTTATAACAACCATGTCCACCTGTTTCTCCGGAGCAGCACCCAAACATTCATCAAAGGTTAGATCTAGGAAGAATCCTGATACACCAGAATTTGAAGGGTTTCATGGTAGCTCCAAAGAGATTGAGAGAAGGTTAGAGGAGATGGTATACATACCTTGTCGAACCCTTGACGAGTCACTCACCTTGGCCATAAATGTAGATTTGTTGGGGTAAATGTACGGTTTAGTTTAAGCAGTAGCAAGGCCTTACCAGTTCACTTCTTATTCTTAAAGTTTGTTTTCCATATTTTCTGATTATTTTTATGGTTGTAATGATATTTACAATCCCCAACGGTGCTGAAGACAGATGGATACCATCATAGATTGCCTGCATCAGTTTTGACTCATCCAAACCTAACCTAAATTTTTAAAAGTTAATGCAACCTACTGTATTTCCCATCACGTAATTCATACTTTTCCGTAAATAATTTTGCTTCAAAGATCACCCCTCACAGTACAGTATACAGTAGACCCTTGCTTTACAGTATCCAGCAGTGATGGATATAGGCTTTAATGTACACTTTGAGGGACCCCCAGAAAATCATGCTGACCTACCACTGGACACCTTTTTGCATTTAATGTTTGCTGTCTGTTACTTGGAGCATATTGCGTGGGCTCGCCGGATCATTTCCCGCACACAGTGTGACTCAAAACATGGTTACCAATGCTGGCAGCAGTTTTTCCCACCCGCATGTGCTGGGTTGGGCGGGGGAGGAGTGGGTGGGAAACGGTGGTACATTGGGCTATTTGGGGGCTATTTGGTGTAGGCCTGGGTGGGACAGAGGCTGGTGGAGACATTGTACTGCATGTGGTCAGTGTCAGTCTTGCTGCATCTTTCGTTTTGTTAACATCACTACCTCTGCATCTCATGTCTCTTGAATGTGAAAAGTGTTACTCCATAGTAAATGTGAAAAATGGCTTCTCGTAAGGAATCTAGTTTTCCTTCCTCCAGTGAGAAAACAATGAGGAAGCTTTTAAGCCTTGCAGGGAAGACAGAAGTGATCAAGGCATACAGGAATGGCACAAGCAAAGGCATCCCTAGTCAGGTTGACTATGCATGACATCCTGAAGGCCAAGGACAAAACAGTGGAGGCATGAAGAAAGCTAGGGATGTGTTCAGGAGCAGGAAGCTACCCAGTGAGAGACTAGGCAATGCACTGTATATGTGATACGTGCAGGAGCGAGCTGAAGGTGTTCCTGTGCATAGCCTGGGTATCCAACATGCAGTACAAAGGCTTGCTACTTACCTTGGAGTTCAAAATTTCAAGTGTAGTGATGGTTGACTGTGGAGGTTTCAGAGGCGCCATGGCATTGTAAACAAGGCCACAACTGGGTAGATGCTCAGCAGCGATGTTGATGTTTTGGAACCGTGTCGTCCAGCATCTTTGGAAGTCGATGGAGGGTGAGGGCTTGCATGAGTTGCAAATCTACAATGCTGATGAGACTGGGCTCTTCTGCCATGCTCGTCCTCAAAATTCCCAGGCTTGGAAAGATATTGGCAAAACTCCAGGACATGAAATAATGAAGGAATATCTCCAGTCTGGCCTGTGCCAGTACTGATGAATCTTATCACCTACAGTCAGTCATAGTAGGTAACAGCAGGCAATGTAAGTCACTCAAGGACATCATGGCCAAGCTTCCTGTGGAGTACCATGGGACCAAGTCTGCATGGTGTACTGAGGGTATCATTCAAGACCGTTTCCCCTATAGCTTTGACCCTTCCATGAGACAGCACCATAAAAGGGTATAGCATCAGTCCTGATGACATGAAGGCAGTGCTGCTGTTGGACAATGCACTAGCCCATTCTTCCTCTACTGACTCTGCAGCAAAGATAGATGAATCAAAGCTTTGTTCCTACTAGCCAACGTGACTGCCCTTATTCAACCTATGACTCAGGGGACTGTGGAGTTTAAAGAGGCACAACAGAAACCGCTACCTCCAACCAATGCCTCATTGTGACTGAGGACCAGGAGATTATGAGGACATCAGGGGAAAGAAAACCCTGCAAATTTTAAAAATGACACTGTCAGGGACACCATTTTCAACTAGGCAAAAGCATGAAAGAAAATGTTCATTGTCACAATGAACAGAAGGTGGTGCAGACATCTCAGAATCCTCAAGACTCCAGCACCACTGCATGATTTTGAGGGGTTTGACCCACCATGGATGGCAGAAATGTTGGCAGCTGCAGGACAGGGGAACCTTGCTGAGGAGGAGATGAAACATTAATTTCTTTGATAATTAAATGCTAAGTGTTTTTAATTAAACAGGCAGCAAGACTTGTAACATTATGTGATGAATGCTGACGAACTACTTTTCGTTTTATGCATTCTAGTAACTGTTTTGTAATGTTTTAACTAGTAAATCATATACAGAAAGCTGTTATAATAACCGTGATTACAGTTTTGAATAATTTATGTACTGTTCATCACTAAATGTCATGGAAGGGATTTAAGAAAATGTACGACAATGCAGACTGGGAGTAGTTGATCATGTTGCTAATTAAATTACCCAGCAATCACTGGCAGCCCCTGAGTTTGTGAACAGTCTCATTAGTCTGACTTCAAGAGGTTTTACTGAATACAGTGAGTCTTCGGTATACGAAAGGGATACGGACCAAAAAAAACTCGTAATTCGAAATTTCGTATATCGGAACGATTTTCCCTATTGAAATACTGTATACATATAAATGGGGGGATGTGTCCCAGGACCCCCCTCAGACCCCCCACCTAATCTTTACCCCCTGCCCATATTTTGAAGTAAGCAATACCTGTATACAATTGTAGAGAAGGAGGTGGCCATATTCTTTCTTGTACATCTCCTTTTTCTTCGCCACAGTCCCAATGATGGAAGCTGCAAGGCCTAAAGCACACCCAGTCTCCGAGACTCCTTGCCGCTCCTCATGGGGTCTTATAATTTCCAGTTTCCTTTCCAGAGTCATAGTACGGTGCTGGTGCTTCTTTGCAGCGGGCTCCCCCAATGCTGGAGATGATGCAGGGCACTTGGAAGGCACGGCGAAACAATACGAAAAGATGAAGAGCTGCGAAAATATCCTCATGCACAGTGAAGCTGCAACAAGAGGAGGGATGTGGACTCAACTGAGAAGCGCGCGAAAATTTGTTTACCAGAGAGGGGTTAATCCGTTTCCTCTTGGCAAGCAAGCACAGCGCTGTGCACCGTGCCCATTTTGAATTTTTCATACAGTATTCCATTAACCCCTTCATAGCTGCCGGCCTTGAACAACACTTTACTGTTTCGGTGTCGGTGAGGTTGAGTTTGGGCGTCCTATAAAAAACAGCGAACATTTATGGGAAGGGAACGAAAGTCACTGGTGTGTTTACACGACCCTACTCTACCATCCCAAGCATGCTTATGTTACATGCGCTGTAATTTTGAGTAAGTTTCTTTCAGCAAGAGAACATAATTTACCACTCTCAAAATAGTTAGGAAAATATAGACGGCAAACTAGATGAATATGAACTGAATTGGTAAGGTCTTTAGGCTGTATGCTTACACGGAAGATTATGGGTTTTACAGTTTTAAGAGCCGATATGGAACAAAAATGTTTCCTAATCAGAAAAAAAATTACTCTTTCGTCCCATATGTTATCGTAGGTTAGCATTCAGTTCTACATTCTTCGTTCAGTATCGCTTTCCCCAATATATTTCAGACCGACTGGGCACAGTTATTTCTGCTCCTTAAAGTTAGTGTACTTTTACTGCTCATTCTTTTGTTCATTCTTATGTGTATGTGTGAAAGAGAGAGGACTGATAAAAACAATAATGTATTCCATTATTGCTTTCTTAGATGCTGGCCTTGAACAACGCCTTACTGTACCGGTGTCAGTGATGTTGAGTTAGGGTGAGCTATAAAAAACTGCGAGCAATTATGAGAAGGGAACGAAGGTCATTGGTGTGTTTACAGGACCCTACTTTACCATCCCAGCACTCAGGCATTCACAGTTCACTTCATCCCAGATGTTGTTGCCGATGTTTACATGCTAATGTAACACGCATCCTAATTTTATTAATTCTTACATGAATCATAACAGATCACAGGATTGGTTTAGGGGAAAAAAATAAATAAATAAATAAAAATAAAAGCCAGGTGTGCCAGACAAGTCTTGTCACATATGTAAGAAAAAGACATTGATTTTAGAACTTTGAAAAAATGGTCCCAAGGCCGACCACAGGAGCACGCAAATTTCTGAATCTACAGTCATTGAGGGGCTAAACATATGGTTTACTTTAAGCATTGAAAGAACCTTACCAAATCAGTTCTTCTTGATGGTCTGTTATATTTTTCATATTATTTCTGGGTTGGTAAATACAGTAAACATTTCTTGTTAAATCTGTTTCCCGTCATTTTTAGCTGTTCTGGTGTGACAACTCTTGTTTATTTCCTTAACATAATGGCTGAAAGGACTGTTCTTCCCTAAGTGTTTAACTAAACCTGGCCTAACCAAGCTTATCTTCATTCATTCATTCATTGCCAGATGCCATGTATCCCAAACGGGGTGGCCAACGGCTTAGAGTTAATTGTTTTTACAGGGAGGGGCACTAATCCTCCACCAACCCCACTTGACACGTAGGGATGCCAACAGCATCTGGTGTTCCCAGGCGGTCACCCATCCAAGTACTAACCAGACCCAACGAAGCTTATCTGTACCTAATAATATAACCTAACCTAACCTCCAGTTGGGAAATTGGGAAATGATGTCCACGTTTGAGCACGATGAGTTTCTTCCACTGCGCTGGAAGCAATCGTAGGGAAAAGTGATGATAATAACAGGAAGGAGATTTTTCAGCAAGAAAAAGTAATTTGCCAAAAGGAAAATTGTCAGAAAATTACAGAAACAAGCTGGAGGATTATGAATTGAATTGGTAAGGTCTTGCTGCTGCTTCAAGTGTACAATGAAAGACACAAGTATCTTCCCAAAGTCTGACGAAAATAGGGTGGAAAAATTGAACTATTTGGAACACACATTAGTAGAAGCAGGGTTTTCATTGTATTTCGCCTGGTGTAAATTTTCTTCAGACGGAACTGGGAAGATAGTTGTGTCTTTCATTGTACATTTACTGGTAAATAAATCAATCTAACAGCATTTGTGTTTTGTTTCTGCCGGATTAATTGTGATTTCAGACTATTCAGGCACCTCTTCACACCATATAGTCTGGATAATCGGGCTATCTCTGAATTTCCTTTCGTATCGATTTTCATATCATTGAGACAGATATTTTCGTATTGTGGATTTTGTCCTATATTCATCGTGTTCGTACCATCAAAAATTCATACTTCGGGTTTTCATATTTCGAAGACTCACTGTAATGGCTTTCCGTTCATAGTATGGCAGAAATTACATTTTACAATACTGAAGTACACATCATTATTTCATACAGTAGATAAATATAAGGGTTGTGCGGTGATAATACTAAATTTTGCTGTCCCCTCAATGCCCGACTGCTGAGATAGTACTGATAATTTCTCACGGTGGTATGACATATGACATGCTAGTGAGTTGCCAGTACAGTATCTATGATGCATCCAACTTTGACACAAATCCCTTGAAAATCTACTTTCTGCCAAAGATTTGAAGCCTTTTTATATGGTGCAGTTTGCATCAGTATGCATCATTATTCCCCCCCCCCCCTAGAAAATTATTAACAGCACTGGATGGTAACCACATAACAAACTCATATGTGTTACCCTATGTGTCAGCAAGTGGGTTGGCGGAGGGTTTGTGCCCCTCCCCATAAAACGAGTAACTCAAGTGATCACTTCTTACAGGATTATGGCATCTGGCTGTAGATAGATATGTATAATGGATGCGCCATGTTGCACGAAGAGGTTAATTTGTTGATAAAATGTCAGATTTAGAACATACATACAGCATTTGAAAATCTTTGTTATCATCTTATGCTAACTAAATTTACATATCTATATATATATATATATATATTTTTTTTTTTGCATGATCCAGGTTTTATTATGGAGAACGCCATCCCAACATTGGCATGATGCTGTTAAAATTGGGTAAGATTCTGGTGTATCTCGGACGTCTGGAAGAGGCTTTGCATTACCTGACTGAGGCACAGAATATCCTGAAGATAAGCCATGGCACCAAACACAGTCTCTATACATATGAGCTGGTACCACTTGTGGATCAGGCACATGAGGAGCTACAGCTACGAGCAGCAGCCAGCAAGAAAAATCGTAGGGATTTCCTCCTCCCTCTGGTAAGCTGAGAAACTGTGTGGCCTGGGGAATCTTGGTTGTGGGAGATAGTTACCCAGTAGAGCAGCAGGTAATAAATGTTATCCAGGTTGAGGATACTGGTCAGTATTTCTATTACCTTTGTTTGGATTGGAGTTAAAATCATACCAGAGACCATATATCATCAAAGCTAAAATAAGTTAGTAATGGCATAATACAACCAATTGTTGGACTGTAAGAGAACTACTGGCCATAACCCTGTAAGAGTGCTCATATATTGGTACATTACTGTTACCAGTACTCTTAATGCAGCATATTTGATTCATACATCATACAACACTACAGCATGTAGATTCTGGTGATTCAAGTCTGCCAGTGTGTCAGTCAGAGTTCTGACACAAAACAGATTACATGTCAGAAGGCTGCCCATATGTGCAACATGCATTTTATACAAGACTGCAGACTTTTAGGTCAAACTGCCAACATGTGGTTAATGTCGGATCAGTGCAATATGTCTTGATATGGTAATGCATCATATTCTCATTAGCTGTACAGGTTGACCAAGATATTTCCTTCAGTAAGTCATATCATCCTCATTTGAGAAAATAACCTGAATGCTAACTGGAACTCTCCTTTCTGTATCACTGACTGAGAACCCTTACTTGGCTGTGTTATGTCAACAGATTTGTAGAACTCAGAGCTACACTTAGGTGTATCAGACATTAAAACATTCCACAATACAAAGTGTTAGATCATCAGTTTTTATTTTGTGTTTTATTTGGTGTACCTGTTACTAGGACTTGCCATTAGCTCAGATTGAAATCGTAGACCACATTCCTTATATTTTTACTCCACAAAATATACTTAGGTTCCTGTGTATGGAGAGTTTTATAACTTTTTTTTTTTTTAAAGTTAGGTAAAGGACTAGACTTTCTGCAGACACTGAAGGTTCTGTATGTCTTCAGTCATCTTTTGACTCCTTGGCATCAGGGATCACTATTGGCTGAATAAATGATCTGGAGTTCACTGGAATAAAATCCCCACGTCATAATTATACACTGGTCTGTTTGGTATTGCGTTGTTTGTAGTGCGGTCACCGGTTTGTGTGTGTGTGTGTGTGTGTGTATGTGTGTGTGAGAGAGAGAGAGAGAGAGAGAGAAGGAAATGGATTAAAAGACAGGGTCCCACATGTCAGAGTGATTTTCCTACAATAGAACATCAGACACTGATGTGTGTATCGTGTAGACCAGGTATAGTTGAAACGTGGTGGTTGTTTGTGATGGGAAAGATGTACAAATTAGGGAAAACTATTAAGTGTACCTGCCTAGAAAACACTCCAGACTCATCTCTGTAATACCATATTTATTTGTGGATGGTGCTGAGCTTTGAACCCAAACACGGGGAGTTATCACATACTCCAGGACTTCTAGCCTTTTTTGCATCTTCAGTGTTTGGTCTATTAGGGGGAGCCACCACAAGATGCAGTGCCCCAAGGCCACCACAAATCATAATCAGACTCTGGTGTGTGTGTGTGTGTGTGTGTGTGTGTGTGTGTGTGTGTGTGTGTGTGTGTGTGTGTGTGTGTGTTTCTACCTAGTTGCAATATACAGGATATGAGCTAAGCTTGTGTTGTCCCATCTCTGTATCTTAAATTATCCAGTCTACTTTTAAACACTTTTAAAGATACAGATGTTATATGCTAGCTCTACCTCCTCTTCCAAACTATTCCAAATATCTGTACTTCTGTTTGGGAAACTAAATTTTTTTACATCATTTAATCATCTGCGCTTCAATTTATGTTCATGTCCTCTTACCCTTCCATCATCTTCCACAAACAGATCATGTCGGTCTATCTTTTCCAGTTTTCTAACTTCTTTAAACATCGTAATCAAATCTCCCCTCTCTCTCTCTCTTCTTAATAACCTCAGCTTCAGTCTTTCTTCATAAAGCAGTTCCCTCAAACTTGGTTGCATCCTAGTTGCCATCCTCTGTATCTTTTCAAATTTTCTTACATGCTTCTTTAAATGAGATGGCCATATCACTGCCACGTATTCTAATTTCATTCTTATCATGGACACAGTTATCACTTTCATCTCATCCAAATAGCTGAAAGCCACTCTCATATTAGCCATCAGTCTACCAGCATATACCCTCCAGTGATCTTGTTTATATACTTCTCCGGTGATAGCTTATCCTGTATGGTCACTCCAAGATCTTTCTCCACCCTTGCTTTGCAGATCCTCTCTCTTCCCTTTTCATACTCATAACTAGGTCTTTTGCCTCTTGTTAATTGTAGGTCGTGTTTTTTTTCCTCTCTCTCTCTCTCCATTAACTCAAATTTCAAGTCTGGCACTGACTTTAAAACTTATCCAAAACACTTTACAACTCCACAACTGTCACCATTCTCAATTCTCTTCATTATTTTTGCATCATCTGCAAACATAATCTTATAATTGCTAAAGCATTCAGGGATATCATTTACATGTATCAAAAACATAATGGGAACCAAATCTGAGCCTTGTGGCACTCTACTAGTCACAGTTTTCCATCAAGATTACTTGTCTCTTATAACTGTGTGTGTGTGTGTGTGTGTGTGTGTGCATGCAGTACAGTACATTTCATATTTTTTGTGTTAGTACAGTGTTTAGGGTACTTTTGGAAGAGGTGTGAGGGAAACAGATGACACTGACTGAATGACCAATAGCAGTTTGGCCTTTGTAATGATTTACAGTGCTGGGTGGTAACCATATAACCAACCAATACGTGTTCCCAGTGTGTCAGCTGGTGGGTTGGCAAAGGGTTAATGCCCCTCCCTTTAAAACAACTAACTCAAAGTTAAACGGTCACCCCTAATGGGATTATGGCATCTGGCTATAGATAGATTATTTTATTTATTGTTATATTTTTTTTAATAACAACCTTGGCAACATCAGTTAACTGTGTTAGAGTACTGGAGAGATAACTGTATATTGAATTAGTTAATTACTGTATATATACTATATTTATGAATTACATTATATTAATTATAGTTAATTGATAATTAATAAAGTATTAAGAATATATGGAGTACCTGGTATATGGGAAGTTGTTGAATGCCATGAAGAGTATGCATGAGGGTGCTAAAGCTCCAGTGCATGTGGATAGCAAACTGAATGAATTTTTCTGTTTGAAGGTCGTATTGAAACAGAATGTGTCATATCTCCATGGTTGTTCAACTGTGTATGGATGGGGTTATAAAAGAGATACAAGACAGGGTAGTGGATGTTGGAGCAGCCCTAATGAGAGAGGGCAGTGTATGGAAACTCCCTGTACCGTTGATTTGCAGATGATACTGTGTTGTTAAGTGAAGATGAAGGGGAGCTGCAAGGCCTGGTGAATGAGTTTGGGAGAGTGTGTAAGAAACGGAATTTAAGGTGAATATAGGAAAGAGTAAAGTTATGGTCTTCGAGAGAAATGAAGTCACTGAATGTACAGTAAGGTTGGGTGATGAGGAAATGGAATGTGTGAGTTCATTTAAGTACTTGGGTAGTGTGATGAGTAAGGATGGAAGTTTAGAGGGTGAAGTGCTTGAAAGGGTCCAGCAAGGAAGAAAAGTTGCTGGTTCTTTGAAAGCAATGAAAAGAAACAGGGAAGTGAGCATGGAAGTGAAAAAGTTACTGCATGACAGTATTGTGATACCAGCCCTAACATATGGAAGTGAAGCTTGGACCTTGCTGGAGGGACACAAGTCAAGAATGAGAGCCCTGGAAATGAGTTATTTGAGAGGAGCATGTGGACTCACATGGAGAGACTGACTGACAAATGAGGAAGTGAAAGAGCATTGTGGTGTGGAGGTGTGGATGTGCATGCAATAGGAAGCATTTAGAGAAACACACTGAGGTGGTTTGGCCATGTGGAGAGGAGGGAGAGTGAGAGACTGACAAGGAGAGTGTATGTGAGTGAGGTGGAGGGGGGAGAGAGGAAGAGGGAAGCCGAGGATGAGGTGGAGGGATGGAGTGGAGAGATATGTGAGAGAGGGGTGTGAGCTGGGAGAAGGGCAGTGAAATGGCTGGAGACAGAGTGACATGGAGGCAATTTGTTTGTGGCCTCTCATTACAGAATTAAGGCATCTAGCAGTAGATAGATAGATAGAATAATAGCTGTACAGGTACTTGATCTTTTAACCGGCAAGCACTTAGTATTTTCCCCTCCTCACGGTCCAGTCCTTTAGCATATTTTAGCAATATTTCCCTGATTTGTTTTTCTAGAAAGACTTTGAACCCAGTGAAGTCATTTTCTTATCCATTGTCATCATCAGTAAACACTATGCTAGGCCACGTGTGTGTCAGCCATTTTGCAAGATTTCTTTTTGAGTTTCCAGGCCTTGGCAGCACCCCAGGTAGCATCTTTGATTGTAAACTCTTCCTGAAAAGACCTAACTCCTTGTCTATTATTGTATGTTTCAGGTATTTTTGTCATAAAATTGTCTCTGTAACAGCACTTGAAAGCACACAGGATACTCTAGCCCATTAGCTGAATAAGCAATGTACAGTTTGGTGGAATGCACACAGCATAGACATTGTCTTTAATGAGAATCTCAGGATCAGGGCGTGCAGAACAGTTGTCCAAGATAATGACAATACTGTAATTGTCAGGTAGTCCAGCATTCCGACATTGTGCCCTTGCTGCAGGCACAAAGTAATTGTCAAGCCAGTCCTTGAAGAATTCTGATGTGTCCATGAACTTTTATTTGCTTTATAAATTGCTGGAAATATATGGACCCCTTTCAAAGCCCTGGGATGCTTGCTTTTCCCAACAGCTAACACTTTGCACTTATGAGTCCCTGCACCTTTTACACAATCAAGCACGGTTATTCTTTTCTTAGCATTCATAAATCCTGAAGGTCCTGCTTCTTCATTGGTTACATATGTTTTTCTTGGTATGTAATGCCATTATAACAAGGTTTCATTAGCATTATAAACTTGGTTTCGTGTCAGATTTCCATCCTCGATCAACTTCATGAACTTGGTCATGTAAGTTTCAGTACTGTAGAGTACGGTTGAAGATTTTTCTCTACGCACTTTCAGCAGGCGAATACTGTGCTTTTTTTTTTTTTTCAATATGCTGAGCCATCCTCATGAGTATTCATGTGGGTGCATTAGTCCTAGTTCTTAGTGAAATACTGTACATTGCTTTGGCATGAGCACATATCATGGCTGAATCCAGCTGCACATTTTCAGTTCTATAGTGACACATCCACTCCATGAACGCACAGTCTAAGTCAACAGTCTTAAATTGGTAAAGAGTTTTGCATTTGTCTATTAATCTTGGTAAATCACTCTCTGCATAAAACTTGAGTAATTCCTACTCTTGTTTATCATACATAATGGAGGTCCTGATTCCATACTTTTCATGCAGTGCTTTCATGGAGGCACCTCTGTCTAATTTCATTAATACAGTATATATATATATATATATATATATATATATATATATATATATATATATATATATATATATATACATATACTGTATGTATATATATACATATACATATGTGTATATATATACAGTAATCCCTAATCCCTCATTATACGATGGGGTTCCGTTCCTGAAAACCCCATTGTAAAGCAATCCATCGTATAGCAATCCCATTACAGTAATCCCTCCAATATCCGACGTAATAGGGCCATAGGCAGGTCCGGATAATGGTCCTGTCCGGATATTGGGCCCCAGCATATGGACTTGTACTTATGAACCCTAACTCAGAGAAACACCTATACAACTCCCTCTGGACATGCATAGCACCTATTTAAGACCCAAATCACACCAATAAGGCACATAAATGACTGAAATAAATGCAAAAGAAGCATAAAATGAGGGTTTAGAGGTAGGGTCATACAATATTAAACATTCTGGTTACTGGCTTATGGACCCTAACCTAGCCTAACTCAGAAAAACACCTTCCTACTGCACATGCATAGCTCCTAACACCCTATTCACACCAATAAAGGACATTAAAGAGTGAAATGAGATGTTTGAGGTAAGTATAGTATGGAAAAAAGTTCAGTATGAAACATTCTGCCTACTTACAGCAAGTCCATGGCCATCTCGATGAATAACCGCCTCCTCTCGGACTCTGACAGTAAGAAGGATTTCCTGAAGCACTTCCAGTACACTGTTCATGAAGTCTTGCACTGAACTTAGTCAATCGCACTCAGAAGTCCGTTCTCTTCACAGTGCGCACTCTTGTCTAACTTATGCTCCATTGTAACTTACTAAGTGTTGCACTCTGCACTTTAACTTTTCCCACTCTTCTAACCATTTTCTAAAGCAAACACAAACAAGTCTATTTATGTTAAATTTTGTTCCAAATTTGTCTTTTCACTCACAACTGTAAATCCTTAACACAACACACTGTTTTTTTCACTGCACAACGCTGTAAATTCCCGTGTGGTCTAGTGGAGTAGTTCATGTTGTTTAATCACTGTTAGAGTCCGAGAGTATCACTGTCAGGTGACCTAGGGGTGCGTCGCTGGGTCGTGGTGATGGCGTACCCACTGCAGACGACTCTGAAGATAGACGCAAACTCACGTTGAGCGGTGACTCCACCATGGCTGATGTGCTGGGCTGTGGCTCGGAGCATGAGGGCCTATCTTTGGAAGGCAACGGAGTGGAGCCAGGGCTGGGCACAGCGGGGGTCACGGGCCAGAAAAAACTGTCAATCGTTGATTGACGCAAGGACTGACGATTCTGACCATTGATGATGCGCTGCCTGAAAGCACGCACTTCCTCCACAAGTCCCAAGGGCCCCATCTCCCTGTCGCAGTCCGGGTGTTCCAGGTAGTCGAGAACGAACTCTAGGTGTTCCCGGAGTGCGCTCTGCTTGGGGATAGCTGGAGTAGTGTCATGCTGAGAGGAGTCCGCATCATCGTCGCCGTCCTCGTCAGAATCTTCAAGCTGGGTACTGACACCTGCAACTGAAGATGTGATCTCAATATCAGACAATGTCTGATACCCAGGATCGCCCTCGTCGTCATCCAACCACTCACGCACATCGTCCACATCAACATCGTCACCATGTGTACGTAGCCGTGCATGGAAGTCATCCACGTCAAACCCTAGAAAATCGTACTCCACATTCGTTCCGAGAAGCAGACGAGACCAATCATTTTCTAGAGTCTTGACAGAGACTTCCATGCACTGGCCCAGTTGTAGATTGCAGACTTGATGTTGTAGCGGCAAAGGTTTTCCAAAGTCCGCTGGCCTCGCGTGTCCCCGTCCTTCCCTGCGCTCGTCCTCGTCCTCGAGAACAACCATCACCTCGTCCAGGAACTTCCGTCGGTATAGGTGCTTTGTTGCCACAATCACTCCTTGGTCCATTGGTTGGATGAGAGCAGTCGTATTAGGTGGCAGAAACATGCACCTAATCTGGCCATTCTCAGCCACCAAGTCCTTGTCGCATGGGTGGGCAGGTGCATTGTCGAGGAGGAGGAGGGCCTTTACCTGGTTGCACGGGATTCCCAGCGTCTTCGTCTGGTAATTGATGACCTCCTTGACGAAGTGGCGGTGGAACCAGTCTTTGAAGATCTGGGCTGTAAACCATGCTTTCAAAGAATGGTACCAGACGACAGGAAGGACATCCATCACCCCACAAAGACACCGAGGCTGCTTTGCACGGCCAACAATAACGGGCTTAAGCCGGTGCATGCCGTTAGCATTGGCACAACACAAAGCAGATATCCGTTGCTTGGAGAGCTTGCGGCCAGATACACGCTTCTCCGTCTCCTCGGCTAGAGTGTTCGTTGGTAAAGAGCAATAGAATAAACCAGTTTCGTCAGCATTGTAGACTTGACCGAGAGTGAGGCCCTCCTTGTCAATCAAGCCCTTCACCTTGTGTCGAAACTCGTCAACTCCATCCTCATTAGCGTCCAAAGCTTCGCCATGAGCTTTACGGTTGGTAAGGCCATGCCGTAACTTGAACGCGAAGAGCCAACCTCGGATGCCTTGAAGTCTAGGGCGTCGTGAAGCCTGGCGAACTTCTCAGCAGCAGCCTTCAGCTCCGTACCACGTACCATCACACCAGCAGCACGTTGCTGTCGATACCAAATCAACGTGGAGCGGTCGATTGCAGCAAACTTGGGAGTAAACATCACCTTCCTCTCCACGTTGCATTGCTTCTCGACGAGAAGTCAGCCGTGTACTGCATGAGTTTGTCTCGGGATCTCTTGATATCGAACAAAGTAGATCGGGCCAGGTTGATCTCGCAGAGGATGCGGGAAGAAGACCACCCCGCATCTACTTTCTCCAATATCTCCCGTTTCTTCTCCTGAGTCAACACCACTCTCTTCCTTTTCTCAGGTGGCGGGGCCATCATCACACACACTAATAAGAGGCCTGAGAGCAGCAGGAGTGCTGCAGCAGGTAAGGAACCACCACAAAAGCGAGCACGTGGGCAGCCATGACGACGAGCGTGCACTCGCGGCAAGAGACAGGCGGAAAGTGGGGAGGATGCAGGGGCGTTCTATCGGATGTCAGAGGAATGACGCGCCACAACAAAGCTGTCCTGCGCTGTGTGCGGCAAGTTCAAATTACAGGCGGGAATTTTTTTTTTTTTTTTTTTTTTTTTTTGGATCCTGGGACGATTATGTCCGGTTAGTGGGGATGTTTGGATATTGGGCGTTCGGATATTAGAGGGATTACTCTATAACATGGAGTCAATGGGGATACATTCCCAGACGTTCCTAAACTCTCACATACACACACCTTAGCACTCACATTCATGAAATATCCTTATGTTTAAACATTTAAAGTAACACAATAGTGAATAAAGAGAAAAAAACATGAAAACTACAGTATACAGTAGTTCTTACCTTTACTGAAGCAAGCAAGGGTTGTTTATGTGGTTCCTAGGCAATTCGCCATGAAGTTGACAATTCGCCGTCATAATATGGACGTTCCCCGTCTGGACAATTCCCCGTCATTCTGTAAATATACTTATTACTGATTAACTGGTACTTTAATAACTGATTTTCAGGGGGATCTATCAAAGTCAATTTTCATTCAATAGCGTTGGCTTTGGATATCATTTGTAAGTTGCACTTTTAGACAATATTTAACTTGTTTCTACCTTGCTGTAGTTGACTTTGAATTATGTTCTGGCATCACCCATAGCTGTTTTCATTAATTTCCATTGGTACTACAACATCCTGGGTATATTTTAAAACGACTTTGAAGAGGTACAAGTATAGTACTAAAAAACTAGTGTACTTCCTAAATAAACTGATATGAAAATAAACGACGGGGAATCATCCTGATGACGAAAAGTCCCGATGGCGAATTGTCTTGTTATCGTTGTGTTGTCAAATTGACTTGATGGCAAATTGTCCCGAAACATTTATATAGACGTAATATGAAGATTATTTGTATAATTCCAAAGTATGTCGATCGTTCACTTAAGGTAATTAGGCATTTACATAAATGCCAATGTCTCGTTTGTAGCCTTATGCTAAGATGAAGGAACGATCATAAATCAGCTGATTCACTTTTCAATATCTTATTATTTTTCATTTAATGCCCATGATTTGATGCCATATTTTACATTTACTATATAAACAATAAACCACCATCACTTTTATAACTTACATAATTAAAAAACTAGTGTACTTGCTAAATAAACTGATACGTAAATAAATGACGGGGAATCGTCCTGACGGCGAATTGTCCCGACTCGGCCTCACAGTCACAGCCCTCACTCATCAGTGTCAGAACTGGCTGGCTGGGCAGGGCTAGCTAATGAGGCTGGACCGGTGGACAAGTGTGTGTGGTCCAGTGCCGACAGTGTGAGGACGTTTTTGTTGCGTTTGCACATTCGCTGTTCACTGAGCCGCAGATGATCCATCATTGTAGCAAATTGTTCCCATTATATAGTGGGCATAGGGTACTAAAATTTTGACATTGTATAAGTGAAATATCGTATAAAGAGGCATCGTATAATGCGGGATTACTGTATATATATATATATATATATATATATATATATCTATCTATCTATCTATTGCCAGACGCCTCAATCCCGTTTGAGGTGGCGACAAACAAATCACCTCCAAGTCGCCCTGTCCCCTGTCATTTCACTGCCCTGCTCCCAACTCACACCCCACTTTCTCATATACCTCTCCACCCCATCCCTCCATCTCATCCTTGGCCTCCCCCTCCCTCTTCCCCCCTCCACCTCACTCACATACACTCTCTTCATCAGTCTTTCACCCTCCATCCTCTCCACATGGCCAAACCACCTCAGTGTGTTCCTCATAATGCTTCCTATCACATCCACATCCACACCATAACGCTCCTTTATATCCTCATTCATCAGCCTGTCTCTCCATGTGACTCCACAGGCTCCTCTTAAATAACTCATTTCCACTGCTCTCACTCTTGACTTGTGTCCTTCCAACAACGTCCAAGCTTCACTTCCGTACGTTAGAGTTGGTATCACAATACTGTCATGTAGTAACTTTTTCACTTCCATGCTCACTTCCCTGTTTCTTATCACTGCTTTCAAAGAACCAGCAACCTTTCTTCCCTACTGTACCCTTTCAAGCATTTCACCCTCCAAACCTCCATCCTTACTCATCACACTACCCAAGTACTTAAATGTACTCACACTTTCCAATTCCTCACCATCCAACCTCGCTGTATATTCACTGACTTCACCTCTCTCAAAGACCATCACTTTACTCTTCCCTACATTCAGTTTTAGATTCCGTTTCATACACACTCTCCCAAACTCATCCACCAAGCCTTGCAGCTCCCCTTCGTCTTCACTCAATAACACAGTATCATCTGCAAACAGCAGTACAGGGAGTTTCCAAACACTATCCTCTCTCACCAGGGCCACTCCAACATCCACTACCCTACCTTGTACCTCTTTTATTACCCCATCCATGTACAGATTGAACAACCATGGAGACATGACACATCCCTGTTTCAACCCAACTTTCAAAGAGAAAAATTCACTTAGTTCACCATCCACACGCACTGCAGCCTTCGCACCATCGTACATACTCTTCACAGCATCCAACAACTTCCCATCTACTCCATATATTCTTAACACTTTCTACAATCCTTGTCTATCCACCCTGTCATATGCTTTCTCCAAATCTATGAAAGCCGCATACAACTTCTTTCCCTTCTCTAGAAACTTTTCCCCTAAAGATCTAAGAATGAATATCTGATCTACACAACCTCTTCCCTTCCTAAAGCCTCCCTGTTCTTCTTCAGCTAATTTCTCTGTTCTTTCTCTAACTCTGTCAGTAAGTATCCTACCATACACTTTTCCTTTTATACTAAGAAGACAAATGCCCCTATGATTACCTCACACTTCTTTTTCCCCTTTTCCTTTGTACAAGGGAATAATTATACCTGACTTCCAATCCTCTGGGACTCTACCTTCCTCCCAGGCCAATCTGCACATCTTCCACATCCATTCTACTACTGTCTCGCCCCCATGCTTCAGCATTTCACCACACACTCCATTAATTCCTGGGGCTTTCGCCGATTTAACTTTCTTCATTGCTTCCACAACTTCTATCCTACTGATTTCTTCCTGTCTTCTCACCTCCCTCCTTCTCCCAGCCATTCCCCAGCCACATATACTTGCATTACTTCCATCCTCTATGTTCAACAATTCCTTAAAGTGTTCTCTCCATCTGCTCACTTTTTCTCCCTTCTCCACTAGTAATCTACCATTTTTATCTTTCACTCCCCTGCTAACTTCACTTCCACCCTGTCTTACTCTTTTCACCTCTTTCCAGAACATTTTCTTACAGTCCCTTCACTTTACACTCAAATTCCTTCCAAATTCCTCATCCACTCTCTTCTTACTCTCTCTTACTAATCTTTTCACCTCTCTTTCTTTCTACATATAACTCTCTCTTCCGCCTCTCAACTTCTTCCACGCCCCTATTTCTCATCCATTCATTGTATGCTTTCTTCTTTTGTGCCACAGCCTCTTTCACCTCTTCAGTCCACCATGCTGTTCCTTGCACCCCCCTCCGTCTTCTCTTCTTTCCACACACCACATCACATGCTGCACATATTTCTTCTGTAAATATCCTACACACACCTTCCACGTCTCCCATCTGCTCCAATTCATATTTGCCCAATCGTTCCTCCACTTCTCTCTTATACTCTGCCTTTTTCTCATCCTCTTGTAACCTTTCCACTCTCCTTGCAACTACTCCTTCCTCTCGTCTTTCCCTTCTTCTATTCCTCCATCTTACTTGAATTCTAATTCTGGCCACCACCAAGTAGTGGTCAGAAAGTCCACTCCCCCAACCTCTATAAAGTCTTGCATCCATTACACATCTTCACATCCTTTCATCCACACACACATAATCAATCATTGCCTTCCTTTCATTCAGTTCATCACCCACCCTTCTCATCACTCGCCATGTATACCTGTGGATCATTTTATGCCTGAAGAGGGTATTGGCTATCACCAACCCCCTCCCAGCACAAATGTCCACTAACGCACTCCCATTCTCATCTATCTCAGCAGACACACCCCACTCACCAACTATTCCATCCACCTTCACATTCCCAACTTTACCATTCATATCACCAATCAAAAACACTCTCATTCCTTCCAAACTTTTCCATGCACACTTCTACATTTGTCCAGAACTCTTCTCTCACTCTTCTAGCACGATCTTGCATTGGCGCATACACACACACAATCGCCCACATTTGTATTCCAACTTTCAGCTTTACCCACACAATCCTTGACCCAACTGATCCATACTGTCTTATGCTCCTTTTCCATCTTTTACTTGCAACTATACATACCCCTTCCATTGCCCTCTCATTCTCACCTACTCCTGCACATATACCCCATCCATACTCCCATTCTCTCACACTTTCTCCCTCCCAGTTTGTTTCAGTTATTCCACATACATCCACTTTCACACCCTCAAGCACATGGACGATTTCTCTCTCTTTCACCTCATCATTCACTTCCCTTACATTCCACGTTCCGATAACCATGTCCTTTGTCCAGTATATAGTAATCCCTCTAATATCCGAACGCCCAATATCCGAACATCCCCACTAACCGGATATAATCATCCTGGGATCCAATATTCCCAAAATGGGCCAAAAACCGCAAAAAATTCGAAATAATGCATTACCAAATGGATTTTTCACATGTATGAGGATACACAGGATGGAGATGGTGGATTGTTTGCTCTCTCTGATTAATCTGCTACCCTATATAGCATGAAAATAATCAACATGGTGTTAATTATAAGAGAGTGATTATATGTATTTCCACTTGTATATATAGTTAGTGAAGAATAAATGCTAGCTTTATGAATTTGGTAATGAAAAGTTAAATTTGGTAATGAAAGTTGAGGAGATTGGTAATGTGGCCATTGCGATCTGGCAACTGTGTTACCCCGCCATCATCAAGAGTCACAGTTTAACTCCGATCGAGAGCAGATGCTCATAGCAGTGCAAGCCACTGGTGCTTGTTTTTTGTGAATAAACAGTGAACAAACTGCAATACCTCGCCACTAGAACACACAGGAATTTACAGTGTTGTGCAGTGTTAAGAAATTAGAATTTAGAGTGCAGAGGATTAACTGTGGACTGCAAACTGGCGGTTCAAACCAGTCCAAGAGCCAGGGACTTGTAAGTACCCAGAATGTTTAATATTGTATAAACTCACCTCTAAAACCTCATTTTATGGTTCTTTTGCATTTATTTCAGTCTTTTATGTCCCTTATTGGTGTGATTTGGGTCTTAAATAGGTGCTATGCATGTCCAGAGGGAGTTGTATAGGTGTTTCTCTGAATTAGGGTCCATAAGTACAAGTCCATAAGCTGGGGCCCAATATCCGGACAGGACCACTATCCGGACCTGCCTATGGCCCTATTACGTCGGGTATTGGAGGGATTATTGTATATACATATATATATATATATATATATATATATATATTTATGAGGTGTCTAGAGCCACAGGGGCATCCCCACCAATATACTGGTTTTGAGTTAGGTAGGGGAGACAACAGGCTTAACCCTCTTCTCAGTGACAGCACTGGTTGCAATACAAGATTCGGCCTTCTGGACAGTGGTAGAGGGGCTCAAAGTCACGTGGGTTTGTCCATGCTGCCGGGCGAACAAATCAGAGCAGGCAGGCATCTAAGCCACACAGTCCAAACCAATCAGCATTCTCACTCTCTGCCATTCCCCCAGAGCAACCAATCAGCAAGCGTGTGGCCCGCCCGGTGTGCTGGTGAGGCTTCCCTCCCATGTTCACTGAGGTGTATAATTATTACGTATTGGATTTTTACCCCATTTATCATGGATTATTGGTGACAAGATGAGCTGTTGTTATTGGGGTTGAAGGGGGGGTGACAAGATGTTTTCATCACATAGTTACAGTGAGGAGGTGGTGCCTATAACCTCT